>NC_081371.1:27644230-27952207 GCF_030684315.1 Stegostoma tigrinum | reverse complement strand
ATACCACATCTGGAATACTGTGTACAGTTTAGATTAGATTAGATTCCTACAATGTGGTAAGGTCTCTTTATCTGAGCAAGGGTGTGCAGGCTACGAAGGGAGTGCACCAAAGCTTTACCAGACTGATCCCAGAGGTGGCAGCTCTTGACATAAGACCAGATCAGCTAGGTTTATATTCACTGAAGTTTTGAAGAATGAGAGGTGGGAATCTCAAGTAGGTTAGACGGGCTTCAGATCGGTATGACAGGTCGGCACAACATCGAGGGCAGCAGGGCCTGTACTGTGCTGTAATGTTCTATGTTCTATGTTCTAACAAGTCCTGATAGTAGCAGATAGGAAAATTGGAGAAAGGAATTCAGAACCAGGAGTCACAGTCTAAGCATATGGAGTAGGCAATTTAGGACCAAGGTGAGGAGAAATTTCTTTACCCAGACAAAGTCTGGAATTCTCTGCCATAGAAATTAGTTGAGGCCAAAACATTGAATGTTTTTAACAACGAACTATAATTTTTAGGGTAAGAGGAATCAAAGGAAATGGGAAGAAAGCAAGAATAGGGTACTGTGTTGGATGATAAGCCATTAAATGGTACAGCAGGCATGAGGGATTGATTGGCCTATTCCTGTTCCTATTTTTTCTGTTTCTATATCTGACAGAAATATACCATCAGCCAAAGCTGGGACATGAAGTAAATAAATAATATCAAAACTTAATATATAACCAAGTGAAATGAATATCTTCACTTAGCAACTAAAGACTACTTAATTAACTAATACAATACACAAATTTCATGAAATAAAAGCAAGGACTTTATTTATTAAAATTGTACAGAATGTTTCTCTATTTCCTCTGTTCAATTCACACCTAACTGCCCTGTTTGCAAGTTTCCAAAGTCATATTGTATAATGTTGCAATTTCTGGAAGGTCAGCAATGCCTCCAAATAAACCTAGTTCACAAAAACGAAATGAGGAAAGGCAAGAGGCCTTGTTTATTTTGTGAAACACTGTAGATCCACCCACAGTTATATTCAGTTTCAAAGAAATGATGCACAGACCCATTCTGACTGTGCAGATTTTTGATAGATATTCTGCAGTGACGTTTGCCAAAATAATTCTGAACAAAGTGAAAAAATTCAGTCAGACATATTCCCAAGATAATGCACAGTTCAGCTTATTAACACAGACGCTTCCTGAGGGAAAGGGTAGCAAATCTGCTTGTTATCAACCCGCATCCTGACTTATTAATAAGGGTTATTGCTTCAGGGAACAAACCAAAATATAACTGATAAGCTGCCTCAACAAAACCACATCATCTGCTTCATGCAGTGGTCACAGGAGAGAAGTGTGAATTTGACTGGCATGGCCCCACCATGTCAGAGGATGAATACATTTCAGGAAAGTATTTGAGAAACTGGGCACCAGGGTACGTACTGGTTTATGTTAATGTTAATCACTTTGGCTTACAATATAAGTAAAGCTAGAAAACCCTCCCATGTGACACAGTGGGAAAGCTACAATACAAGGAAGCAGAATGGTCATTTACTGGATTGGGTGAGGGGGGTTGCAGGTAGTGGTTGATGGTGATAGTGGCAGCATACAGACATACACAGTGAGCGGGGAGAGAGATGAAGCAAACAGCTGGAGAGGGAGACCAGACCGAGAGAGGGCAACAGCATGAGAGTTAATGAGTATGAGAGAGAGGAGACACAGGAGGTAGACAGGGAAGGTGAGAGGGACAGCACATGGGTCGGAGAGCTATAACATGACAGCGAGCCAGACAGAGTGCAAGAGAGAAAGATGGAGAGTGGGAGACAACAAGAGCGTGAGAAAAACAGCAAGCGGGCACGATAGACAGTCAGATGTAGGGAGGCAGAGAGGAGGAAGCAGCATTTTAAAATTGTACATCTAACACAATCCACCAGAAATAGTACACAAAATACTTAAAATTCAAACCGCATTTATATTACAGCAGCCTTGTCACAGTGGAGTCCCAACACCTGTGGCAGTGGTATGAGAGAGATAAAGTAGCAATACCCCCACTGGAGACAAGACAGATTGTTGATGGTTCAATTCCCAACACTTGTACCATCCGTGGATTTCAAAGCATCTGCCTATATTAGGTAAAACGGCACCAATCATTTAAATGATCCACAGAAGTCAATTACGAAAGTAACACAAACCATTAAACATGTTGGCTATTTTGGGCATTTAGCACCAAAAAGCCTTCATATTTTGCCGTTCACAAGCTGCAACCATTTTCAATGATTTTGAACGGACTGATTTTATAACAAAGATGCACAGTGCTTCACTGAATTTCTTGGGTATTGTGCAAAGCGATACACAAAATAAGTAAACTATGAGAATCACAATGATCTAGAAGTAGTGACACAGAAAAGTGTAACTTTTGGAAACAACACACAGCATTAATGCTGATGTACAAATCCACTATAACCAATGGGAACCACCATTCTTTGCCCTCGGTCATGTTTTCTTTGCCCTGAGAACTCAAGCTCCTTTAATATGCCAGCAAAGTACATTTTGCTTTATTGGCCCCCTTTGTTGTTAAGGGATGTTATTACTTGAAAGCAGGCTGGTCTTGAACTTAGGGCTCTTGGCTCAGAGGAAGGGCCATTACCACTGTACCACGAGATCACGCAGGTACCAGTACAGTGTACTAAGCCAAACCAACTTCAGATGCTTCTTCAATGACCTGCCTTCTATCATAAGGTCAGAGGTGGAGATTTTCAATGATTACTCAATGCTCAGCATCAACAGAACTCCTTGGATGCTCAAACAGCCCATGCAGTAAAACCTAGCCAATATCCAGGTTTCAGCTAACCAGTAACAGGCAACATCTGTGCCACACAAGTGTCAGGAAATAATCATGTGCAACAGGAGAGAATCTAAACACCACTCCTTTACATTTAATGCTTTAACCATCACAGAGACCCCCACTATCAAGTATCCCAGGGGCTACCACTGACCTGAAACTCCACTAGACAAGCCATACATACTGTAGCTACAGGAGCTGGTCAGAGATTAGGAATCCTGCAGTGTGTAACTCACCTCCTGATTCTCCAGAGCTTGTCCATCATCTACAAGGCACAAGTCAGCTTAGTGGCATGATGTAACAATTTCTCCCCTAACGTCAACAAAACGAAGCAGCTGGTCAACGGCTTCAGGAAGCAGAGTAGAGGACATGCCCTTGTCTGTAATCAATGGTGCTGAAGTGGAGGTGGTTGAGATCTTCAAGTTCCTGGGAGCAAACATCACCAATCTATCTTGGTCTATCCACAATGCTACAGTCAAGAAAACACACTGACGCCTCTACTTCCTCAGAAGGCTAAGGAAATTTAGGACGTCCACAATGATTCTCATCAATTTTTACAGATGAGCCAATGAAAGCGTCCTATCCAGATGTAGCATGCTTGGTATGTTAACTGCTCTGCCCAAAACAGCAAGAACTTAGAGCTACGAACACAGCCCAGTCCCTCTCAAAAAAAACAACCAGCCTTTTCTCCATTGACTCCATCTACACTTTGCGATGCCTCAGGAAAACAGCTGACATAATCTACCAGAGTTTGTCCTTTCATTTAATCGAACAATTTCTCTTTCTAAATTGCTGCACCAGTTTACACAACTTAATGCATCAAGCAGCAATGAAGTCAGCAAATTTAAATATATGGTTCTCTATTCTTTTTACAAATCACATGCAAGAAGTTACAAGTAAAGGCACCTCTATGGATCCCTAGGGACATGATTAATCAAATCCTGCCAATTTGAGTAGATGTCCATTATTCATAGGCATCTCCTACTTTAGAATTAATTTCCTATTCATACCAATAGATTACTTCCAACCCATGGCTTTAAATTTCATTGACAGCAAAAATGAAATTATTAAATGCTTTCTTGGCTGCAAGTTACTGATTTGATAGTTTAGGCAGAGCACAGTCAATTGTTTGAGATATTTTCTTTTCGTCTTAGGCATAATTGCCATGGATGTTTTTATGTGCATGACAACTCTTGCAAAGAAAATTTACTTCCAAGAGGAAGATTTGAGGTTTCATAATATTTTCCTCCCTTATTTTGTTGCCTTTTTTCCCTCCCCACTCTTGAAGGTGTTGTATCTTAAGTGAGAACAATTCTACATGTGCCTGCGTGCAATCATCTCACTTAAATGGTCATCGCTCACGTGCACCTCAATATAGAGGGCAAGGCATTTAAATACTGATGGCTTCACAGCTGGTTCCAACTTTGTTGTCACCTCCACATTTTCCAGGAGTCAACTGGATAGAAATTTGACTAATTTCCCTCCTCGCCCTCTCTCAGCTCTGAAATGCAGAGATCAACCGAATTCACAAAACAAACACTTCAAAGTGTACACATTAAGAAAAGTTTTGCTTAAATCACTACTTGTCACTAAAGCAAAAACAAAGATGCAGCAGGCATTAAGAACTAGCTGCAGCACACGGCGTGCGGTTTATCCTTCAGAAATGGCTCCAGCCCTGGAAACATTCCAATTACGTCCAGATGTACATCTGTGTTTTGTGTGCTGTCACACAGACAATTCATCGCAATTGTATCAGGTCCCTTTCCACACCCTACCCCAATTACCATGCTTTGTGTAGCTTCAGAGAGGGAAATAACGCAACTCTTACTACAATTCACACTTTCAGACTGAAGAGATTCACTTGCTCTCTTCAACACTGATCAGAAACCAACCAATTTTAGTGCATTAGTGCATACATGATACAAAGTTTCGTTTAAAAACATAAAAAGAGAAAAATGCTGCAATACCATTTTCAGAGTAGAAAATTATGGCACAAGTGATTCACACCTGTTGTTTTTTGTTACACTTGAATCTTTTGATATATTATGCCAAATTCTGCACGTTCGCCATTCACACCCTCTGCTGCTTGTTGATATATTTGCAAACATTCTGCAAATGTACTGCTGTGTATATTTGTGAAAAGTGCTTACTGAACAGACTTTGCACCTAAAATTTTCTCAAAGTCATGCTACTCGGAGTTATTTCTTTTTTAATTTTTCTTTACCAAAATCTGTCTGCCCATAACTTTAAGAAATCAGAATAATTTGCATAAAGAGGTGAAAAACTGCTATTGCAGTGCATAACCGATGTGCGTAAATAATACTCAGCTGGCTCGTAACTTCTTCCTCTTGCCCCAACCCCCCACCCCAACATAAGAGGTGAAAAAAATGGTCAAACGTTACTGCTAACGTCAGGCCTCCATTCTTTTCAATGTCAACCAGTTTTCATCCTCTACTAAAGATTGAGATTTTCAGAAAATTTCACCATAACTCACAGTCGGTAGACTGATGTATACTTCAGGATTATTTGCCAGTAATATTGTTTCAGAAAATTATGGGCCGTGATATTACATTTTCATTTTACACCAAAAATTTCCATCTACCACCAATGCCCTCCTCCCCGTGCACACCTCCACAACAATCTCACAGACGTTGCCTGCCAACTAGCTTTATCCAAAAGATCATTCTTTACCCGTGAGCAAAGGGTGAGTATGCTAGCAGGCTGATCGTTGATGGATAGAATCACTATCTGCTCAGATTCTGCCCTAAGTAAACATTAATATACTTGGAATTTACAACACCATTGAAATAGCAATTAGAAAGGTCAAAATTCTATCCGATTTTAACCTTTTATTCAACCAGAGCTTCTCCAGCTCCCTGTAATACAATTGCTGCTTTGTTTTAAGTAAATCAGCTCAGAGCAGAGTGGAGTTCAAACCTGGAACCTCCTAGTCTGTATCACTTACTGCTATGCTAGTCAGCCTTTTCACACTGGGTGGTCAATAAATCTACCAGACAGACTATGATGTAACATTATTTAACTAATATATAACATTAATATAACTAATTTGTGACGTGATGAGTTAAACTAACTAAGATTGACACTGCTAAATCCTATAAACTCTTAGCATACAAGTAATGGCCTGGATTTTCGAATGTCCAGATACCTTTTCTGTAACATAGATGGGAGTTCTATATTGGGAGCCCGAAGAATCAATGACGGAGCAGGCTCCATGGACGGCCCACGAAACTGAAGATTCTGAAGGGCAATTCTCCAGTGCATGTAACCAATTGAAAGTATCCATTTAAATTGCAAAATTCAGAGAGTTGTGCTGCATTTAATAATTAGCAGGAAAAGATAATTAAAAACCTAATCCAAATACTTGGTACATATTAAACTGAACCTTCTCACCACCCGAAACAAAAACAAAGTGCTGGCAATGCTCAAAAGGTTACACAGAATTTTGACAACAGAATTCTGACAACAGAATTCTAAGCAATCTTTATTCCAGATTGGTTACAAGTGAGCAGGCATAAATTTGGTTAATAATGTGGGTAAACGTGAACTTATCCACTTTAGCTGGACAAACAGAACAGCAACATACTACCCGTATTAAGGTAGGGATTCAAAATTGTGAAGTACAGTGTGATAAGAATTTTGATACACGAATTGTAAAAGTTAGTGCGCAAGTATAACAAATCATTAGCAAGATGAATGGATGGAATTAATTTTTTGAAATTGCAAAGACAGATAAGTATTAAAGTAGAAAAATGTTACTACTGTCATAATTCTTTCTTAGACAACTGCTTGAGATGAGGAGGAATCTCTTGTCGCCCAAGTTACAGGTTCTAAGGTGGCTCAAGCAGAACTGGAATCAATGGGAATAAGGGGGCAAATTCTCCACAGTGAGTCTTGGGCGACACACAGGAAGATGGTCATGGTTGCTGGAGGCAACCTCATTTCAGCTCCAGGGCATCTCTGAAGGAGTTCTTAAGAATAGTGCCCTAGGCCCATCCATCTTCAGCTGCTTCATCAGCGACCTTCTCTCTATCATAAGTCAGAAGCGGGATGCTCACCAAGGATTGCATAGAGTTCAGCACCACTCGTGACTCCGCAGATACTGAAGCAGTCCACGTTCAAATGCAAAAATATCTGGACAATATCCAGCCTTGGACTGACAGGTGACAGTTAACAGGTAATAAATGCACCATACAAGTGTTAGGAGATAACCATCTGCAACAAGGGAGAGTCTAACCATCACTGCTTGACATTCAATGAATCTCCCACTAACAACATCCTGGGGGTTTATAATTGACAAGAAACTCAACAGGACTCAACATATAAATCGAGTAGCTACATGAGCAGGTCAGGGACTAGGAATAATGCAGCAAGAAGCTCACCTCCTGATTCCCCAAAGCCTGCCACCACCTATACTCCCCACTTGCCTGGGTGCGTGCAGCTCCAAGACGAGGCATGACACCATCCAGGACAAAGCAGCCCACTAGATTGGTAGGACACCCACAAGCATCCATTCCCTCACCATCGACATTCAGAAGCAGCAATGTGTAACACGATAACTCATGTACTCAATGCTCTGATCGATGAAGGCACGCATGCCAAATACCTTCTTCACCATCCCGTCTACCTGTAGCTCCACTTTCAAGGAGCTATGAACCTGCACCCTAGGTCTCTGTTCAACAACATTCTTCAAGTCCATGCCATTAACTGTACAAGTCTTGCACTGGTTTGTCTTACCAAAATGCAAAACCTCACAACTATCTACATTAAACTCCATCTGTCATTCATAGGCCCAGTGGCCCAGATCAAGATCTCATTGTATTTGGAGATAACCTTCTCCAGTGCCCACTATACCATCAATTTTGATATCATCTGCAAACTTAAGAACTGTAGCTCCCATACTCTTATCCAAACCATATATATATAAATGATTAACAAAGGTAGAACCAACCCTGATGGTCATAGGCCTCCAGTCTGAAGAATAACCCTCTACCACACTATCCCTAATCAGTGCCTGCTTTTCCAAAGGTATTTGGATTCCATCTGAGAATCCCCTCCAATAACTTGCCCACCAGTGACGGCTGGCTCACTAGTATCTAGTTCCCTCACTTTTCCTTGCAGCCTTTCTTAAATAATAGCATATCAGCCACCCCCCAGTCTTCCAGCACCTCACCTGTGCTGCTACGGGCCCCACAACTTCTTCCGTAGCTTCCTACAGTGTCCTGGGATACACCCGATCAGGTCCCAGGGATTTACCCACCTTTCTGCATTTTAAGACCTCCATTTGGTCTCACCACCTTTCTTGAAAATGGTCATAACTGAAGCATCTCCGAGATGCTGACAATCTCCTCTTTCCAGAGGAGGAGAAAAGGCAGTGTAATTATATTAAAGAGTTCTTCACGGTCATATTTCAGTGAAGATTCTATCTACACCTGCAGCCTTGTTGGTTCTCAGCTTTCCAATGGACTTTTCAACCTCATGGCAGCCTGTGGTTGCGCTGAGGTGGTGACAGGTACATAGCAAAGGGGAGGCCACAGCTGAAACTGTGTGTTTGTTCTGACATCCTTATTTTAAAAAAGGATATAATTGCATTAGAAGCAGTTAGAGAAGGATCTCCTAACTGATTCCTTGGATTGGGTAGGTATTCTTTTATCAGACTTGTTGTACAAGTATTTACTGGAGTTTAGGCGAATGAAAGAGAACCTTATTGAAACCTGCCAATATTCTCAGGGCACTTCAGATGGTGGATGATGAAAGAATGTTTTTCCTTATAGATTAGAACTAGGGAACACAGTTTAAAAATAAATGATCTCCTACACAAAGTAGAGATGAAAAAAAAATTCTGAGGGCCATTAATTTGTGGAATTCTCTTTCAAACAGCAGCGGAGTTAGGGTCATTGAATTTTTAAGCTGGAGTTAGATACACTCTTGATCAACAGGGAGTCAGAGTACAGGGATTGCTAGCAAAGTAGAGTCTAAGTCACAATCAAATCAGACATGATCTTAACAAATGGCAGCAGGGCTGAACCCAAGGACTTCTAATGACTTCTGTTCCTAATTACAGCTTCATGTTCATTAACTTGAGACTTTACTTATTTTTCAACAGATGCAGTCCGTACTGCTGAGCATTTCAGGCATTTTTTGATTTTGGTTTATATTTCATTATTTACTTGAAACTCATTAAGAATCCCTTTGTAATCCTATGCTTCTGTTTCCTTGTATTGTATACAATGTCTGAGAGTAGGCTTCCTCTTCTGGCAACTGCAGGTCCTTGTCTATGTGGCATTTAGTCTTGGGTCTGCGAGATCATAACGCTCACAAAATGAACATCTGAGAAAACTTTCCCAGCTATCACTATACCAATAGGGCATGTAACTATCCTCTTCTCTGATTCACCACTGTTGCCTATTCCATACCCTTAAAATAACTGCTACCAAGATGTTTCTGACTGAAGATGTGGGTTCCTGGTTAAAAGGAAAAATATACCCTTCAAAAAGACACCCTCAGCACAGCATATGTTTAAATACTTAAATCACTAGGACTAGATTATTTTTATAGTTACTCCTTCATGAACAAACTTCAAAGTCTTCAGATCATTCAGAAGTGGCTGCCATTTCAGCAAATAGAAGATTTTTAAAAATGTAATAAATTCAGATTTTGCTTATGCAGGCTCACAAATCAATTTTTTTTAAATATACTATTAAATTTGGCTGCAACACAAACATGATAGCACCTCAAAAGTCATTCATCAGTTGCAATACATCAAGTGTCATCCAGAAGTCATGAAAGACAATTTTTACATTTCCTTGTCTTTCCATTGCCTTCGATTTCAGATTATGGTATAAATGAAAACAGATCAGAAAGTGCTGGAAAAGAGGAATCAATGGAGGTTTTGAGACCTTTAAATTTAGTTACATGCACAAATCCAGCAGTCAGTGCTGCAAAAAGGGAAATGACATAGCTTCCCCCTATAATTCTACAACACAAGGATTCAGCAAGTTTAAAAGGAATGCTGCATGTTCCTGAAGCCTATGACACCAGCACTTAGACCCAGAAATGCAGGGTTTGGATGTTGGGCAAAAAAGTCAATGTAAGAGCAGTAACACTATAGAGATAGATGCAGACTTTCAGCTGCAGCAATGTTTCCTATTAAAATTTGTTTTTTTTAAAACATATGCATACATGAAAGAATGCTAAGAAAAAGCATTTATTCCAAAATTATTAAACTAAAGGTATTTGTTTTTACTTCAAGACATTTGAAACCCAAGACCTTCACTTTTTAAACTTCATAAACATACAGCTTGAACTAATTTCAAACTTCAAGTCTCGAGATGAATCATCAAAATGCAATAGAAATGGAAGATCACCTTCAGTCAGCTACTACAGACCAAAAAGCAAAATGGCAGAATGAGACTTCCTCAAACCATATGAATACATATGCACAAAATGATTTTCAGATGCCAGATGAGCACTAAAGTTAGCCACAACCATTCCATTTTGGAAAAGATCCGCATCATTTCCATGTGGCTCCAAAGTAGTCAGCTTGCACAATTATGGAAAACGTACCACAGGATTTGAAGGGAATCTTCCTTGATATATAGAAAATTAGTATTTAAACAGAAATATACTTTAAAACAAATGTAAGTTATCCCAAACTCCAACTTTGATCTTGGGCTCAGCACTCATTATGAGAGAACAGGTCTGTGGAACAACTGGACATGAGAGTCAAGTCACTTCCATCAATTAAAAAGCACTATTTTAGCCAGGCACATTACTTGATCACTCTGAAACAAAACACGTTGCAAACAGTTACCTGGCCTAGGGCTTCCCATTTGATTAATTTCAATGCCATACAGTTACATTATACAGCTACATAAAAACCAAAAGAACTGCGGATGGTGTAAATCAGGGGCAAAAACAAAGTTGCTGGAAAAGCCCAAGCAGGTCTGGCAGCATCTGTGGAGGAGAAAACAGAGTTAACATTTCAGGTCCAGTGACCTTCCTCAGAACTGCTGAGGAAGGTCACCGGACCTGAAGTGTTAACTCTGTTTCTTCCTTCACAGATACTGCCAGGCCTGCTGGGCTTTTCCAGCAACTTCTGTTTTTGTTCATACAGCTACAACTTTTGCTTTGCACGCATTAAAATGACTCATTTGAGATTTTAATAGTAGCTTCAAGAAAATAAAAAAAAGCATGATGGGCAGGTAGAAAATAAATCCTTACTTTTACATACTAAAAACACAAAGTCCCATTCATGCAATTATACAACTTTTGACTTATAGTTTGTTAAGATCATGCCATTTAAATAGGTATGGCGAAGGATAACTAGGCGATGAGTATTATCAATTGTCTTTTCAGGCAGTGAAAGCTGAAATAGATCAGTCTAAAAAGTCTTCGACTGAAAATCTAAAGATTCCTAAGTTTCAGCTGCTTTCAGTCTATGAGAATCTGTAGGACCAAGGTAGCCATTAACAGATCCAGGCAGGACGATAATAGATCTAAATGTTTGCCTGTCTTCTATGGTCACATTTGAGCCTGTGCTCCCTTTTCAGGGCCTCCAATGTCATATTTACATACATGCAATCATACAAAACAGGAACAACAGTGGGCCATTCATTCTTCAAACCGGTTTCAAGAAGATCATAACTGATCTACTCGTAACCTCAAATCTGCATTCCCACCTACCTAGGATTATCTTTTCACCCTTTTGCTTCACAATGAATTATTTACCTCTCGGTCTTAAAAAACATTCAAAAAGTCTTCCAATGCCTTTTCAAGAAGAGAATTCCCAATTCACAACCCACTGCTCTCACGACCCTCCACAACTATCTTGTGGAGGCCAGTCAGGATCTTGTGCTTCAATCAAGTTGCCTCTTACTCTAAAGCCCATTGGGTCCTCATAAGACAACCTGGTCATTCCAGTAGTCGATCTGGTAAGCCTTCTCTGAACTGCCTCACCTTCCTTGAATGAAGTCACCGATAATGCACACAGCCCTACAGATGTGGTCTCACCAGTATACTGTATAACCAAGATACAGGATTGCTACTTTCGTATCTAATTCCCTTGCTGTAATTGATTTTTAAAAAATTATTTGCTGCATCTGCACACTAACCTTTTGAAATTCATGAATGGGAACACAGATCCCGCTAAAGCTCAGACCTCTGAAACCTTTCACTATTTTATATAATACTTTTGTATTCTTCCAGCTAAAGTGACCAATTTCATATTTTCCCACATTATACTTCTTTTGCCACTTCTTTGCACGCTCGCATAACCTATTCTTTTTAATCTCCGAGTGTCCGATTCTAAAAAACTTTCTTTAATACCTCACTCTGTGATACCAGCAAATTTGACAACCATCCCTCCCATGCCTTCATTCAAGTTAATATAAATTGCAAAACGTAAAAGGTCTCAGCACCAAGCCCACAACTCTTTAAATATTGCCAACCCAAAAAAAATTTCCATGTCCACCATCTGTCTTCCTGTTAGCTACAACTATCTTCCACTTAAGCCAACAAGCTACTCCCTGCACTATGAACCTGGAGATAACTTATCAAATGCTTTCTGGAAATCCAAACGTAATACATCGACCAGTTCTTTTATCCAGAGCACGTTAAGTCCTCAAAGAACACCAATGGATCAGTTAAGTATAGCTGCCTTTCACAAAAGCCATGCTGACTCTCCCCGATGAGCTTAATGTTACCTAAAGTGCCCACTTATAACTTGCTGTTAGTAGCTTCTAACGTTAACCCTTCGACAGATGTTATGATTACTGGACCATAGTTTCCTGTTTTCTGGGATTGCCCTCCCTTTCTTTTCAAGAGAAGTAGTTCCATTTGTCACCTTCAAATCTAATAGGACCACCCACAACTGAAAAGTGAGTTTTATTGGAAGAATAAAACCACTGTATTAACTGTCTCACATATCACTTTTGTTTTTAAAGACTCTAGAATGAAGTCCAGCAAAGCCCTGGTACTTGTCAGCCTGCAGTTCCAACAGTTTACTCTTCTACTTCATAGTATCACTTCTCAGGTGACAAGTTTTCCACCACTAAACAAAGAGTTCCAACTGTTGAACTGCACTCTTCAAAATGCATGTTGTAATATCTCCAACTGTTAGTAATTTGATATAAAAGCTTTCCAAATCTAGAATTTAACTCGACAAAGACAGAGAAGCAGGAGTAAGCCATTCTGCCCTTTGAGCTAGATCTCTTTTGAAAGACTTACCGCAAGCTTCCATCAAAGTTTGATCGGTGAATGAAGCTCAGTTTAGCATCTGCCCAGTATAATTTCTCTTCTTCATAATCCAATGTCAATCCATTTGGCCAGTAAATATTACTGTCAATTATAATCGAGCGTGTTGTACCATCCATTCCAGCTCGTTCAATCTTTGGCACTTCTCCCCAGTCTGTCCAATACATATACCTGGAAATTTGTTTTTTTTAAAAAAAAACAATTAGATAACGTACTTCATGATTCTGAAAAAGACTTCTAGTTTTGATGGCGGGGGGGGGGGGGGCGAAGAAAAGTGGGGTTGGCAACAGGTTGGACATTTAATTGTCATGCTTTCTTTAAAATAATGAAATGACAAACAATTGAACTTTTGTCAACCAAAAGTTAACTGTTGTAGTTAACTGAGCTGATAAAAGTATCTGTTATCCTCCAAATAGCATGACTGAATTTCTGTCAGAGGACAGACAAACTACTCCTGTTAAAACAGCAATAATTTTCAAACCATTTTTATTAATGTTTTATGAAAAATTAAATGGACCACAGTAATCTGTTTACAGGATGATTTAGGGCACTGTATATCATTAGTTTGACTGCAACACATCATTTCAAGTTTGACAGGCAATAGCAAACCAAATGCATTCAACAAGCCATTTGATAGCTTCAATACTTGGTAAAAGATGGAATATGTTCAATAAATCAAATAATACCTCAAACATGATACCTCAGAGACGAAGATGCATGTTATTACCAGGATGCAATACAGTATGAAGATGGTTATTAGCTTCCAATTGCCTAATGATATTTCCCCATGTACACAGAAATAATTGATATACACACAATACAATTAATAAATAGCACGACGGCCATTCTGTGGCAGCTTACACACGTTTAATAATTGTATAAAATATGGCCACACCAATAAGAATCTCATTATCTAGAACTTGAGGCCTGCTAAAAATGTGTTTATTTGCAAGGTACAGTAATAAATTCACGTTGTTTCATAGCAAATAGTGCCCATTTCAGCTTAAATTCCATGGTCAACATTTTTTACAAAGAAAGAGACAAGCCGATAATTTAAAAAAAACACCTTTCATAAATCATAACATTTTAAGATTTATTCCTCAAGTAGCCTACAAAGTAAGACAGTTTCCTATCTTAGTTACTACAAAACTGAAAACTTGCTATCGAAACCAATACAGAATAGACATCCTTTGGTTTGCACAGTTGCTTACAGTTAACTTGTGGAATTTAAGAAAATAGATTACTACATGAAAGGACTGCTAAATAATCTCTTGGAACAACCACTTCTGCATGTATGTTTTATGCAATAAAATTCATCATTCTATGACTATTCATGATATTTCAGTTGCCTGACAATAGCCTAAACAGTACCTAAAATTAAACATTTTTTCAATGAAACAGTTCTCATCACAGTTCAAACTCTGATGCATGATGTTAGGCAAGCAGTAATAGGGACAGCATTGCTGCTTTTCAGCATCAACAACTTTATGATAAAGATACTTCCATAATCAATAGATGTTGCAGTTATTCATCGACCAAGACAGCAATTCTGTCTTTTAAAGAGCAGGAATAAAATAAAGTAGTCAAGATTTCGCTGACAGGTCACAAGTAATATGAAGGCCAGGCAAAGATCATCCTGTAGAAGGAAATATCCAGCCATCTCATTTAGATTTTCACAAGTGAAAAGGGAAGGATGGGGGAAAGACAAAGGTAATGAGGGCAATGCAAATATGTCCATGGTGGGTATTGCGACAGATTAAAGATAAAGGCGGGGATGAGGCAATTAAAGAACTGGGCAAGATATGCAAGGGTATTGACATGTGCGAATGCAAGTATAGGCATCAAATAATATAGTCAGAACTGAGGTCCAGTAATGAGGATTACTTTCAGATGAACTAATAAACAAAAAGAGGCCAAATTGTCTGCCCACTTGGGTGGATATTAAAATAAAACAATGTCAGTTCTCAAAGCAATAAAGTTCTCTAATGGCTAATACCTTTCCGTCAATTAAAATCCCAGAAGCACCATAAATTGCCTATTCAATCACACGCAGTTTGCATATGCAAACTGTGTGCCACACTGGTCTACATACTGCACATCAGAAGTAATTAATCGATTGTAAATTATTCTGTAACAACATGAATCCATAACAAGGCACTATAAAAATGCAACTTGTTTATTTTCTAAAGTCTCCCTGTGGTCGGCAGAAGTATTATTTTTGGGCCCTCCCAATGCTTATTTCATCAGAAATCAATTCAGGATTATTCATTCTGAAGGTATCTGCGACAAGAGAAACAGTTAGCATTTCAATAAAGTAATAACTCTGATAAAAGATCATGGAGCTAAAATGTTAGTTGCATTTGTCTCTCTACAGATGCTACCCAACCTACTGGAGGTTTGCCTGCATTTTCTGCTTTTCTTTGATATTCCAGAATCTGCAGTGCTTGCTTTAAATTCAAACAAAAATTTGGTGAAGTTGGTTGAAGTGATTTATCAGGAAAACAATGTTTTTGTTGGAACGACAGTAAAATTAACTTACTGGAAAAACCCATGAAAATAAAGGGATAAATCCCAATACTTGGCACCTTGAGTAATGAATAATGTATTTCAATTAAAGAAAAACTACTAGCAGTGCAATAGGATAAAATATGCAAGAAAAAAATGAAGCAGGATACATTACTTACAATCACATTATAGTAATCAAGAACAAACAAACAAACACTACGGCCAGTCAATGTTATATTGTGACAGACCTATGGCTTTTCTGTTTTACATGAGTGTTGAGCACCTTAAATAGTCCCCCAGTCACAGGGTTAAATAAAAATTCTGGAAATCAGAAACAATAATAGGAAATTATCTTACAGCAACGTAGAGGTCAGGCAAAATTAAAAAGGAGAAAAAAAACAGGATCATATGCTGAAGTAGAACTGGAATATGTAGATAAATTAGACTATTTCAAGGCTTGGACAAGAAAGAAAGAACAAGGTGAAGGAAGAGGAAGAAAGACCCAGAAATATCTATGCCCTACAAAGAGAGTCAGCTAATACTCTTTAAACATTTAGGAAAAATTGCACTGAAAAGATGAAAGCTGCTGGATAAGTTTGTATGGCTGTACAAACAGCAGAACAGGGAAAATACAGCCAAACGATGGATAAGAGGTAGTTTTAAGGATCCACTGCCAAATCATTAGTTCTTCCATTTTCTCCAGCAATGTTACCTCGAGCTCTACCAGAATTTTCAATATGTGCTTCAAGCATCGGCAAAATTTGTGAAGTTTTCACATTGGGAGTGAAAACATAGGGAGATAAAGATACATAGAAAGTTCCAACATGGAAGATAGTTGAAAAACAGTGGTGGCAGAAAACAGTAGATACACACTTTGAACTGTAATGCAGAATAGTCAATTGTATTCTGCCTGTCAGTTATACTCTTCATCTCAGTCAGTTCCATTGGATTCATTGTGGCACCCTCCAAGGTGAATTCCTACCCAAAGTTCCTACATTCAGGAGTCTGCAAAGGGATGCAGGTAATTGGCAGGTGGAATAAAATGATGGAAAGTGCAAACTTATCCATTTGAAGGATGGTTTCCTAGTTCTATACAGTAAATGGCAGAAGCATTAACATAGAGATCTAGGCGTACAGATCCCTAGTTCCCTGAAAGTGGCAACACAAGTGGATAAGGTGATTAAGGAGGCAATTGGCACACTTGCCTTCATCAGTTAGGTCACAGATTGGCAAGTCACACTGCAGCTGTACAGAAAATTAGTTAGGCCATGTTTGGAGTATTGTATACATTCTGGACGCCACACCACCAAAAAGGTTGTGGGAGCTTTGGAGAGGGTACAGAAAAGGTTTACCAGGATGTTGCCTGGTTTGGAGTGTCTTAGGGAGAGGAGAAATTGGACAGATATGGTTTGTTTTCACTTGAAATGTTGCAGGCTATGGAGTGGCCTGATAGAAAATCACAAATTATGACAGGCATGGAAAGTTAGAGTCTTTTTCCCAGGTGCATGAATGTCAAGTACTTGGGAACATCGGGGAGGGGGTGTAAACGAGATGTGAGAAGCAAGTTTTATTTACAGACGATGGTAACGGCCGAGAATGTGCTGCCAGAGGTGGTGGTAGAAGCAGATACAACATCGGTTAAAGGGGCATCATGACAGATACATGAATAGGCAGGGGAAAGAGGGATATGAACCATGTGGAGGCAAAACGTTTTAAGTTTAGAAAGAAATCATGTGTCAGTGTAGGCTTGGTGGGCCAAAGGGCTTGCTCCTGTGATGCACTGTTCTTTGTACCAAGCAATTTGAGGTCGATTGTACACATTTAAAGCAAGCTGTGTCTAACAATAGGGAAATGATTAATTCAGCAAATCAATTAATCATGCAGATTTTCTGTTTACAAAAATCATTGTTCTGAAATGCTTTAGGTAGCTACACAGTATTATAGTATGTGCTAAATTTTTTGAATGAGAAATTGCTTGAAGACCAGAAGAGTATGATCGAAAGATATTTTTTAAACTGGAATGCATTAAGTATGTTGTATGCTAAGAAAAAGGTAAAGTCGCCATAGAACCAGAGGACTATAAGGCTACTCTCTCCAAAAAAAAGAGCAGCAACTCGCAGTGGTTTAACCAGAGGGTCGCCGCACCTCAGACAAGTGGGGAGAATGAGAAAGAGAGAACTTCATGGTAACCTGAGTTTGTGCGGCAATTAAACCCGCATTGTTGGCATCACAAACCAGCCATTCAGTCAAGTGAGCTAACCAATTGCCCCCTAAGTATCAGCTTTGGGACAGCTATTTCATATAATCACAGAATGATGTATAGTGGTGGAGGTCAGTCAGTCCATTTTACCCATGTTAGCTCTTTAGTAGAGCTATGCAATAAATTCCATTCCTGAGGTCTTCCCCATGGCTCTAAGTATTTCACTTCAAATATCCAAGAAATACTTAGTCAATTCTATTTTGAATAAGGTTATTGAATCTGCCTTCAGCACACTTTCAGGCATTGTACTGAAGATCACAAGTTGCAAAGAGTAGTAAAAAGGAACACTGTTTTGAATGGCGAAGTTGCCATAACCAAAAAGGAGATAAATTTAAGATATTTTACAAAAGAAGTAGAGTCAATTTGAGGAAAGCATTTTACTTTGCACTGTGATATGCTGATCTAGAATGTAATACCTGAAACATAAAAACTGATTCAATAGAATTTGAACGAAAGTGGATAAATATTTGAAGGTAAAAAATGAACAGGATTAAGGACAAAGAGCAAAGTATAGGGACTGGTACTTTTGTTCTTTGAGTGTCAGTGTGGACCTAATGGGCTGGTAGTTTTTTTTTCTATAATCAAACTAGATAAAAAGACCCAAACTTGGTTGCAAGAGACACAAATAGAAAAATGTGTACTAAAGCAAGTACAGAAATATTTGGAAGAGATTTTCAAAATCCAAGGACTGTATGGGAAAGAAGTAGTAGGGGACAGGCATCAGCCTGTAGTGTCAGCTAGGCAGTGCTAGGAGCTAGGAGCTCCGCTGGTAGGTCGTGACTTCAACTCCCACTCCATAAATTGTGGACAAAAATGAAGACTGACACCAAAGGGCAATACAGAGGGGGTGCTGCACTGGTGAAGCGATGTCATCTTTTGCACAAAATTTTAAATCAATGTTTCTTTCCACTCTCGGGTGTAAAAATCCCATGGTGCTATTTTGAAGAGCAGGGCAAGAGTCTTTGCCAATAGTAAGTCATCAAGCAATATCATAAAAAACACGTCACCACATTACTGCTCATGGGAGCTTGCAGTATGCAAATTGCCTGTCATTGTTCCCACATTTCAACAGTGCCTACACTTCGGATATATCCTATTGCATACACAGTGCCTTGAGATGTTTGGTACTCATGAAAGGCAATGTGGAAACAGAAGACTTTTTATTCTCTGGGCAGTAGCATTCAGAGGGCTGGCACAAACATGTCTCCTTTTCTGGTGCTTCGAATTTTATATTGTGAAGCATGTTCTTGTTCAGTAATGTTTCCATTCCAGGCATTTGTGACATAGTCAGTCATTCAGATTTTTAGTAGAAACAGATGCAAAACACATGAAGAGAATTTTGAACAAACATCACAGGAAACTTAAGGAAACATAGAAAATATTCTTCTCTCAGATTCCCCATTATAAGGGGTAAAATACTCGCTCGACAACTTGCATTTAGTAGATGTGATACTCCCAATGTCCAAACTTCTTTTTTAAAAAAAGTAATTCTAAAGCATGTTCCAACCCAGAGGCTTTTTCCATTTACCCAGTCACTGCAATTAATCACTAAGATTATTACCAGACTTGCCTAGTTCCAAAATAATACTGTTAATAGATTATTACATCAGCTCACTTAAATATTCAAGGATAGCAGAAACGCCACAGTAGGAAAATTCTGAATTTTTGAAGATTTGATCTCCCCCCAACAGAAGTACAGCTCATTGCAAGTCGTCATTTTGCAATATTTACCTAAAGAGATTTATTTTGCAAAAACAAAATTTACAGTTGCTATGTTGCAGGCAGTACTTCGTCAAAAAACAAATTTATCTATGCAGCTGACCTAAAAATTCATTCATTGGTGAACCAGAACAAGTTCATTAAGCACGAGATATTCACTTTCATATCGATAACACTACTGCAATCTTTGAACGGAGGCTTTTTTAAAAAAAAAAAATCAGCATTCTGACCTAAAGGAAACTGAGCAAGGATGTAACTCGGTTTACATGATTTCTTTCTTCAGTTCCATAAACTGAGTAATTACAAAGGTAGGGAATGTAGCAGCTAAGCTTCACCAGGATGTTGTGAGCTGTCAATTAAATCAGTGAAAACCTCGAGGCATTCTAGAGTCTCAGTGATGGTTCAGCAATAGTCAATTTGAATGACAAGCTGTCACCTTTGGGAAGACACTGCAAGCCCTGCTGATGTACATTGGAAACACAAATCAACATGGGCAGCCACAAGGGATCAGCAACAAGAATATGCAGGCAATTCTAAATGTGGGCTGCAATGACTAATCTGGCTAGGAGTATAAGAAACACATAGCAAACAGTTTTCTGCTACCCTACAATTCATACGTTATTGATGGAAAAAGTGGGAACAGATCCATTGCTGACAAACATTTGCTAATGTGGTATGGAGTCCCATGCAGAAAATTAGCTTACTGCCCAAGGGCTTGCTTGCATTAGTCAAAAATATGATGTCTGCAGATCCTAAAAGGAACAAATTCCTACTGTGTACATGACAACAACTGTCATTCAATAGCTCTAGACAGTCATCTGGTCTCACTGGACCTCTGTCTTGGTCATTAATCTAATACAGTTCACAAACCAAAGAATTTCTCTTGATTTACATTCCAATCACACTTGCGCAACCTTTCAATGTTTGACAGATGTCAGACATTTTATTACATTACCAAATTAACTCTTATTGCCTATGCATCTTCTAATAAAAATAAAATTCTACTCAAACTCAGTTAAATGGGAAACATAAATTGTAAATGTTTCAATATTAAATATCCAATCTATAAACATCCATAGACTGTACTTCTCTTTCCACTTCGATGTCTTTAGGGTGGTTAACATTGTAAAAATTAGAGAAAGGTTTTAGAGTTGATGAATCCAAGTTTCTGTCGTCCCTCTGCAACATTTGTTTCCTCTATGAATTTAATATCTATAGTCCCTTAAGATTAAAAAAAATGCTAGCACTACAACAGTGACCACATTTGAAAAGTATTTAATTCACAAAAATCTTTTCAAACATCCAAGGTCATAAAAGGTGCTGTATACATACAGGTCTTCGATCAGGAGTTAATGGCACCAGGCAGGCTGAGAGATAATAGCAAAGCGGTAGAAAGGACTCCTGACTGAACCAACATCCTGGGCAAATTCATTTCAGCAAGCAAAAGGATTTCAGTGCGAACGCAAACAATTCCAAAACTACATGAAAATTTTGATCCGGCATAAAATGGAAATTTACAATAGTTAGACCAAATCAACAAGTAACAAATTAATGTCCTTTTAAAAACGTGAAGATTGAATCCAACTGAATTTCAAGCAATGTAAAGTTGACCATCTTTCCCTTCAGCAGCATTTGTTATAATCTTCTCCACATAATATATGAAAATGGAAAATTTAAACGCAAAATGAAC
Source organism: Stegostoma tigrinum (assembly GCF_030684315.1). NCBI lineage: Eukaryota > Metazoa > Chordata > Chondrichthyes > Orectolobiformes > Stegostomatidae > Stegostoma > Stegostoma tigrinum. The sequence goes on along the minus strand of NC_081371.1, from coordinate 27,930,934 downwards.
AAAGAACAAATCAAACTAGTTTTTTTCAATTTCCATATTCCAGGGCTGGATTTAATATTTATGGTGGATCTAACTGAACTAAATTGTCTCTGTTGATCAGCATTTGAAGCCGAAATTCACATTTTTAGTTGTCCATCACTGTTAAAAAAAGTGAAAAACACTCAGGCACCTGGAAGCCAAGTTGAATTTCAGAACCAAAATTTCTCCTGATATGACAGTAATTCATTAATATGAACTTTAAGAATCAGCACAGTGGAAGAAAAGCACCTTACAGCAGATGTTGGAAATCTGTCCCTCAATTTTGTAATCTTCTATCAGGTCACCTCTCAGCCTCCAGCATTAAAATGAAAACAAACTAAGTTTGTTCAATCTCTCCTCATACTAAGACCCTCCAAACCAGGCAACAACCTGATAAATCTTTTCTGTACCCACATCCTTCTGGTGGTGGGGCAAATAGAACTCTATGCCATGCTCCAAACTAAAAGTTTTATAAAGCTACACCAAAAAACTTGTCTATCCTTATTCTCAATGCTCCTTCCAATGAAGGCAAGCATGCCATCGGACTTTTTTTTAAACTACCTTATCTATCTGCACTGCCACTTTCACTGATCTGTGCATCCCCACACCCAGAACTCTCCGCATATCCTGCTAAGTATTGTATTTCCACTTCTACTTGACCTTCCAAAATGCATTTGTCTGGATTAAAATCCATCTGCCACTTTTCTGTCGAAGCCTCCAAATGATCAATATCCTGCTGTATCGACTGACAATCTTCCTCATTAACCGCAACTCCACCAATCTTAGTATCATCTGCAAGCTTACTAAGTAGACCAGCTATGTTTTCCTCCAAGTCATTTATGTAGATGACGAACAGCAGAGGACCCTGTACTGATCCCTGCTGAACACCACTAATCATAAGCGTCCATTCCAAAAAGATCTTTCCACTGCTACCCTCTCTCCTATGAGAAAGCCAGTTCTGTACAGGTTCCCTCACAATCCGAAAGGTGTTGACAATTTCAGAGACAAAAGTAGCTGAACAGAAGCAAAGGGGTGAGTCCACAAAAGGGGCAAGGAGATGGGTGTACTAGATGTATCAATTCTACTCCATGTTGTTAAACTTGAATGGGTCCAAAAAAGATTTATAAGGATGTTGCCAGGGCTGGAGGGTTTGCGACATAGGGAGAGGCTTAATAGGCTGATGTATTTCTCTGAGGCATCAGAGACTGAGGGGTGACCTTTATAGAGAATTATAAAATCATGAGGGGCAGATTTGAAAGAGAGACCTGACGGGCAACATTTTCCACACATAGGGTGTTTCTATGTCGAATGATCTGGCAGAGGATGTGGTAAATGCAGGTACAGTGACAACATTTAAAAGACATTTGGACAGGTACACGAATAGGAAAGGTTTAGAGGTATATGGCCAAATGCAGGCAAGTGAGACAAGTTTAGCATGAGAAACCTGGTCAGCATGGACTAGTTGACCAAAGGATCTGTTTCTGTGCTGTATAATTCTAACAAATGAAATAGTACACCACACCCAACTGGTATAACTTAATAACAGCAAAAAAAATTACCAAAACTTGAAACCCTTGTACAGAATTTGAGAGCGTGATTTCAGTGATCTGCAACAGAGATTCCTTTCTCAACACTTCCAAGTCAAACGGATTTGATTAAATATAGGAAAGAAAATAGTAACTGTTAGAAATGATTAAATCTTTGGCTCTGATAACCTAGTGTTTTTTTCTCTCCTCCAAAGCATTTTACAAACATTCATGCTAGGCTTTGTAGCTACTGAAGTAATATTCCTCCAGACTGAAGGCAGACCCAAAGACAGCCATCCAAGAGCACACATGTTCTGTAGTAACTAACTGAGACTGTTTTACAAAGAACAGTTTGACAAGCTATTATGTGGAATTCTGAGTGTGGGGCACATGCTGCTAGACACACACTAAGCCAAACAGATTTTCTGCCAATATGGTACATGTTATCTTACCATCTTGCTGGCATTTTTTCTCTTTTTGAATACAAAAAGTTTTCAGCCATTTCTGGCAAACACTGAAACACATCTGTATGAAAAAAAATGATTTACCAACAGATTCTAGCCCAGTGTTTGAAATAAATGCCACATCACAGGATACTACAGTTCTTTTATTTCAAAAAAAAACAGCAAGACAAAATCTAGCTTCACTGTAATCCAACATTTATTTTTCAGATGGTTAAATCGTATTACTTATAATCAAAAGGAAATTTAAAAGCACAACTACAGCTGCATTATTATAATTGTAGCATCAGTACAAAGTGGTTTCACTTTGCACCATTGCTGCAGTCATAGTTGTAAAGAAAAACTAGTATATACCATGACACCAAAATGCAATATATTGCAGATTTTGGAAATCAAACAAATACAGCTAACTGGAGAAATCTCAAATACAAAATCACCTCTGAACAAAAAAAAAGTACTGCAGATTCTAGAAATCTGAAATCAGAGTAGACAGTGTCATACAAAAATCAACATGTCTGGCAGTATCTGTGAACAGAGAAAATGTGTTAATGTTTCCAGCTCAATATGACTCTCCCTTGTTCCAAAACCTTAACTTTGGTTTTTCTCTCCAAAAACGTTGCCAGATCTGCTGAGACTCCCCAGCACTTTGCTTTTATCCTTTGAAGTGCCAAACCCAGTTCGAGGCATGAAGAATTAACTTGTGATTGCTCTTCACAACTCTTGCCAGACCTGCTGTTAACTGTTTTCAGCAATCACTGTTTTGTTTCTATCTCGTGAGGGTGTAGAATGCAAGACCCCAAGGGGAGATCTTTGGGCTCCACTTTATTAACAAGCCAGTTTATGCATCAACATCTGAGTAGTGACATACAAACTCAGAGCTGATATAAATCTGAAACTCTGCACACAATGTAGCATTAGAACAAATACCCATTTCCTTTCACAAACTTATTTCCAAGTAAAAATTCCAACTACAAATGCTTGTGGAAGTCAGTCAATAAGTTGGAGGGAAGTGTTACTAGCTAAAGAAACAAGCTTGTGCTTTGTTTTCACTCATTAAAATGTTCAGTTATAGGACAGTATGGTGGAAGAAAAGAAGATTCTTTTCATGTTAAGGACACAAGGTCCAAAAATGCTTTGTATCAAATTTGATGTAAAAATTGGCACAAAAGTTGATATTTAATGACAGATTAGTTAAGATGGTTTAAAGTGCTCACAACCACAACTAGATCTTGCATTTTTGGTGCGCCTTTAAATGAAAAGTAACAAAAAAAAAATCACCTGACCCTCTGATATCTGTGTTTAATTTCTCAGAAATCCACTGCACTACTGGATATTATTTTGAAAATCCTAAAATACACTACTTTATAAAAATCAAAAAGAGTTTTGGTTTTAAAAAGCATTTGGACATGCTTGAAACAAGAATAGCGACAATCTGGTAGCTTTGTCTTCTCCCCTTGCACCTCCATTTTTACTCTCCATCTTCGGTCCGCCTCCCTCTCTCTCCCTATTTATTCCAGTTCCCTCCCCCCATCCCCCTCTCTGATGAAGGGTCTAGGCCCGAAACGTCAGCTTTTGTGCTCCTGAGATGCTGCTTGGCCTGCTGTGTTCATCCAGCCCCACATTTTATTATTTCAGTGCCCTTAGTTGTGTTTTAAAAAGTCTTTGATCCCTGCCCTGCATAGTTCCCCCCACCCCATAGAAGGGCTTACAGTTCTTTATCTTGCTTGCCCTACAGGAATAATACCAGCCCTTCAACTTATTACCTTTTAACATTTGCAGCATGAAGATGTGCAGGTGTTATAAACGCTATACAGCACATCAACCTACCAGCACCATTCCAAACTGCCACTGTATTTTGTTCAATTTTAAAGAATAGAAATATTAGTTCCGGTAAATTGGACTTCTTCAACTTTGAAGAGTCAGAACAAAGTGAAGGACTTCTGAGGTTAAGTGTAGCACAGTAAAGCTATGTGTGCACTGTACCAAACTCAGAATCAATGCTGTTAGAACATGGCACGTCTTCTGGCACCATTATGGTTGGCAGCACTTACAGAAAACAAATGAAATATCAAAACAAAAAACTTTTATTTATTCAACAAACAACAAAGCATTTTTCTAATGATCACATTAGTGATGTTTTGGCATGTCTGAACTTTAGCCTTCCAAATAGCATCAATCAGGAGGAACTGGATAGAGACTCACTTCCTGTAATTTTGAGTTATTACGGCATAGGCTAATGCATAAACAATTGTGGTACAACATAATATTCTCAAAGATAAAAAGGACAGGCAGCAAATTCTGGCCTTGGCACCAAAATCCACTGTAATGAAAGAATGAAGAAAGGACATCTAGCCATGCCACTTCTCCATGTGAGAAATTTAGCGAGTCTGAACCTGAGGTCCTTTCCGACACTTTGGCAATATTTTCCCTTCAGATATTCTTTCAATCCTTTTTGAAAGCCATAATTGAATATTCCTCCATCACACTTTCAGATGCTACATTCTGGATCCTAACCACTTACTCAGTAAAAGTGTTTCATTTCCTCATCTCACCTTTGGTTCATTCACCATACAGTTTAAACCTGTAGCTTTGGTTCTCAACCTTTATACCAATGGGAACACTTTCTCCTAATTTAATCTGTTCAGGGACTTCATGGTTTTAAAAACTCCATTAAATCCCGTTTCAACTTTCATTCAATATCTATTGGCAAGAACAGCTTTAACTTCTGACATTTGATCCACCTCTTTCCTTAGAGCCAGTTCCAACAGCATCCCCTCCTTCAGTGGGGCAGAACTGTACCAGAGAATTCAGCCAAATACAATACAAAACTTTTCCTTGTATCTACCCTTTAACTTTTACTAATTCAGCCTTTTTTAGGATAATGAAAGGTTCTCATCATCACTACTCTTAGATGGTTCTTACACTTCAATAAGATGCCTGAGAACTTTCCCTCGTTGGCAGCCTGTGGAATACATCCAAAATGACACTTCAATTGTTTCTTAACTCTGACCAAATTTATTTTGCCCTTTCACAATGAGTGGCACAAAATTAATGTATGTCACAGGCAAACCCACAATCATGTTACCAAATGGTTAAGGAGGTAGAAAATTAGTCAAAATTACAGCGAACTGGAACTATGCTTAATTTTACACCATGTGGCCGGCTAACAAAGCTAAATGAAAATACATATTTAAGAGTGAGAAAGAAATCTGAGGAAAAGTGAAAGTTAAATGGACTGTACCACTGATAGACAAACTGATTTTAGTTTTCACTTTTAAACTAGCTGCACTGGTCAAACACAAGAATACCAAGTCAGTTGCGAGAGATTAATAACATTGAAAAAAATAGTAGACTAAAAATTTTACTGTCAATGGCAAGACAATAATGCTTGCCCATTAACCTAAAAGAAAGTGGCCTATAAAGACTGAAGGATTTCCATCGGCTCAGTTACCCTTTCTCAATGTCAGGCTCACAATCAAGGAGATCTCCTGGGATCTAACTTCAGTCAGTCAGTTTGCACAGGCAATGGCCTTGAAGTTGGATTCCAGAGCCCAGAACAGTAAAGAAAAACCCTCACTTTTAATGCGCTTAAATTTTATAGGTAACAAAAAAATTGACTGGGACATACAAATGGGATGAAGATAGAAGCTAAAGTATCAAGCTTTTAACAAAACCGTCAAAACGGAGAAGGGTGAAATCACTGATAAAGTCTGTATTTCAATATTTAATTGCAAACTCATGGTAAATTTCACATGAGCAATGAGGGTGAATGCCAACAGTTTTATTGTCACTATACTGACAAATCTAGACCAACGCCACTGCCAGGCAGCTCTTCAAAACTGAGGCAAAGCCACAACGAATGTACCCAAGTTATCTCCCACTTAACGTTGTCTATAAAACTTCATAAAACTTTGTAAGAGATAATGGGAACTGCAGATGCTGGAGAATCTGCGATAACAAAGTGTGGAGCTGGATGAACACGGCAGGCCAAGCAGCATCTTAAGCGCACAACTCCTAAGATGCTGCTTGGCCTGCTGTGTTCATCCAGCTCCACACTTTGCTACAAAACTTCATAATGCAGTTTTACAATAATTGAAGGAGAAAGGTTGGGCAAGGTAACTCAAGGGCAATGTACAGCTTTGGACAAAATTGAATAAAGTGAATCAGGAAGGGACAGAGGGTTTACCAAAAATAATGGGATTTAAATGACTAAAGCCACAGCTGGGAAACTTGTATTGAAGTCTGGAAATGAAAGGTTCCTTAGCTAAATTCCCAAAGCTTTCTTAAGAAGGCAGATGAATTAATACCACAAAAAGAAAGACAGGTTTGATACAGTCATCATCAGTGATATGTGGCCACAGGGTAATCAAGTTTGGGAACTGTGTGTGTCAGGGCACTTGGTTTTTTCGAAAGGATAGGTAAAACATCTGAGGATTAGGTAGGAGAACCCTGAAAACAATGCGAAAAAAATCTTAGCCCAGAAACCAAGCATGGATCTTCAGTATATGTGGCCTTTCACATACCACAATCTATAAATCTGATGTTATCCAAAACTCTGCTACCCAAACACCAACTAGGGTCAAATCTCTTAACCCGTCATCCACGTGTTCAATAAAATGCACTAGCTTCCAGTTAAACAGCATCACAATTTTAAAATTCTCATCTTTGTTTTAAAATTCTGCTCCAGCAGTCTCCCTCCCTCCATCTACAATCTCGCTAGCAATCACATAGCCCTCACAGATATTGTTGCTCCTCTAATTTTGGTCTCTTCAGCAGCTCCAATTTTAATTGTTCCACAATTGGTGGCCATGGTTTCAGATGCTAAGGAATGCAGGGTGCTGTCTTCTTTAATGTTTTCTATGTGACCTGGAACCAAACTTTACTTCCAAGGTTTCTGTGAAGCTCTTTGAGGCATATTGCAATGGTAAAGATGCTACTTAAAATCAGAATGTACCTATATCCAAAAATCAATAATGAAGGGTACACAATAGTGGAACGAAACTGAACAGCTTTAGAACCTTACTTCTACCAATGATTTTCTTACCTGTGAGCATGCAAACCAAAAGGCACATACCCGAAATAATACTCGGCCAGTAAATTACAGATGTTGAAGCCTTTTCAAATAGGGAATGCATTTCTGGAGATTACAGCAAAAAAAATTTGTTGGACTTCCATCATTCCCTAGATTAGTTACTTCCCCATAATAAAGCAGGACTTCATTCTCTGAAGGAACTGTGGAAATTTTTTAAAAAACATAACAGCAATCTCTTCAGGTGATCCTTATGTAATGCCTCCCAGCATTTATTCATAAACCAAGAGTAAACTGAAAGGTCTTCAATTTGTACGCTCTGATTTGTTACTCTTCTTAAGTACTGAAAATGAGACAGACTCCACCTCTGGTCCAAAATCTGGGAGCTATCAAAAATATAAAACAATGACAAACACATTCCCAAAACCTTCAGTTATTTGGAGCAAATACCATTGTCTCAAAGTAGTCACAGGACTGCTGGCAATCAATCAATCAGCTTTGATGCCTTAATTCCAGCCAAGATAATCCTGGAATTTATTTCGATAGAGTATATTTTTAGCAGCACTTCAATTAGTCACAACAGTCATCCGCAATAGTGAAACAATTCATAGAATGCCTACAGTGAGACTGCAGCCCATTCAGCCCATCAGATCCATAACAACCCTCCAAAGAGCATCCCAGTTAGACACAGCACCCACCGTATCCTTGTAACTGCATTCCCCAATGTCTAATTCATCTAACCTCCATACTCTTGAGCACAAGAGCATGGCCACTCCACCTAACCAGCACATCTTCGCCTCGTGTTCACCCACAAAGATACAGGGAGAATGTGCAAACTTCACACACACAGTCGCCCAAGGTTCCCTGATGCTGACCAGCAGCAGTGCCAACCAGAGTGACTGTACTGCCCACAATTAGCAGTTTCCTCATCCAAACTTTGAATGTTATTTTAGTCTACTAACAATTGCACTTTCTTTACATTTTAAGAACCTTGTACGTTACTTTGAATGCACTGAGATGCCACCAAAGCAACCTGCTACTTAATACATGTACATTGTAATAGCACTACCTGTACTATCAGTACATGGAAAACAACCCACTTAGTATTTTGTTTCACTGCACATTGCATATGATTAACAAGAAATAAAATGAAGGCAATTGTGCTTGTGTAGTGTTCTTTGCAGCCACTCTGTTGGCAAGCTTTTTCCAGCCAGGTAAATTCACTCAGCTGGGAAACACAGGAGTCAATATGTGCACAACAAACCCCTATGAAACCAAATATGACAAATGACAGATAATCTGTCTCTGGGATAAAACATCAATTAGGACACCTAGATATCACTTGCTCTTTTTAAAAATACTGCAATGAGGACTTTTATGTTCACTCGAGCAATAGATCAGGACCGGTTAACATTTCAACTCAAAAAAATGGTTTGGTTTTTGCACTCGAGGCTCAAGTGGGTCTTGAGCCAGAATCCTGTGTCCTGGATAAGTATGTACCTGTCAGGCAGGGAGGAAGCTGTAGAGCGCGGGAGCCGTGGTTTACGAAGGAAGTGGAATCTCTGGTCAAGAGGAAGCAGAAGGCTTCTGTTACTATAAGATGTGAATGCTCAGTTAGGGTGCTTGAGGGTTACAAGGTAGCCAGGAAAGACCGAAGGAGAGAGCTCAGAAGAGCCAGGAGGAGACATGAGAAGTTGTTGGCGGATAGGATCAGGGTAAACCGTAAGGTTTTCTATCAGTATTTAAGGAATACAAGAATGACAAAAGTAAGATTAGGCCCAATCAAGGATAGTAGTGGTAAGTTGTGTGTGGAGTCAGATGAGATAGGGGAAGCGCTAAATGAATATTTTTCAACAGTATTCACTCTAGAAAATGACAATGTTGTCGAGGAGAATACAGAGATACAGGCTACTGGACTAGGTGGCATTGAGGTTCACAAGGAAGAGGTATTTGAAGTCCCACAGAGGGTGAAGATAGCTATGACCCCTGGGCCGGATGGGATTTATCCTCGGATCCTCTGGGAATCCAGGGAGGAGATTGCCGAGCCTTTGGCATTGATCTTTAACTCATCATTGTCTGCAGGAAGAGTGCCAGATGACTGGAGGATAGCAATTGTGGTTCTCCGGTTCAAGAAGGGGAGTAGAGACAACCCTGGTAATTCTTGGCCATTGAGCCTTACCTCAGTTGTTGGCAAAGTGTTGGAAAAGGTTCTAAGGGACAGGATTTACAATCATCTAGAAAAGAATAAATTGATTAGGGATAGTCAGCACGGTTTTGTGAAGGGTAGGTCGTGCCTCACAAACCTTATTGAGTTCTTTTGAGAAGGTGACCAAACAGGTAGATGAGAGTAAACCGGTGATGTGGAGTATATGGATTTCAGCAAGGCGTTCGATAAGGTTCCCCATAACAGACTATTGTACAAAATGCAGAGGAATGGAGTTGTGGGAGATATAGCAGTTTGGATTGGAAATTGGCCTGCTGAAAGAAGACAGAGGGCGGTAGTTGATGGGAAACATTCATCCTGGAGACCGGTTACTGGTGGTGTACCGCAAGGGTCGGTGTTGGGTCCACTGCTGTTTGTCATTTTTATAAATGACCTGGATGAGGGCGTAGAAGGATGGGTTAGTAAATTTGCAGATGACACTAAGGTTGGTGGAGTTGTGGATTGGTTGCAGAGAGACATAGATAAGCTGCAGAGCTGGGCTGAGAGGTGGCAAATGGAGTTTAATGCGGACAAGTGTGAGGTGATGCACTTCGGCAGGAGTAACCAGAAGGCAAAGTACAGGGCTAATTGTAAGATTCTTAGTAGTATAGATGAGCAGAGAGATCTCGGTGTCCATGAACACAGATCCTTGAAAGTTGCCACCCAGGTTGACAGGGCTGTTAAGAAGGCATACAGTGTTTTAGCTTTGATTAATAGAGGGATCGAGTTCCGGAACTGAGAGGTTATGGTGAAGATGTACAAAACTCTGGTGCGGCCGCACTTGGAGTATTGTATACAGTTCTGGTCACCGCATTATAAGAAGGATGTGGAAGCTTTGGAAAGGGTACAGAGGAGATTTACTAGGATGTTGCCTGGTATGGAGGGAAGGTCTTATGAGGAATGGCTGAGGGACTTGAGGCTGTTTTCATTAGAGAGAAGAAGGTTGAGGGGTGACTTAATTGAAACATATAAAATAATCAGAGGGTGAGATAGGGTGGATGGGGAGAGCCTTTTTCCTAGGATGGTGACGGCGAGCACGAGGGGGCAGAGCTTTAAATTGAGGGGTGAAAGATACAGGACAGATGTCAGAGGTAGTTTGTTTACTCAGAGAGTCGTAAGGGAATGGAACGCTTTGCCTGCAACGGTAGTAGATTCGCCAACTTCAGGTACATTTAAGTGGTCATTGGATAAGCATATGGTTGTACATGGAATAGTGCAGGTTAGATGGGCTTGAGATCGGCATGACAGGTCAGCACAAGATCGTGGGCCAAAGGGCCTGTATTGTGCTGTAATGTTCTATGTTCTATGTTCAAAGGCAAGACTGTGCTAACATCTAAGCCACAGGTAACACATTATAACTGGGTTTAATGCAACTGTCGTGGATGCTAGAGACCGGAAACAAAAAAATTCCGAGAGTTATAGATGTTGAAATGCAAACTCTGATCCTCTTTCCACAAATGCTACTATGTTTCTCCAGCACTTTCTGTTTATAATACTGTTTAATATGGATTTTCAGAAGAACAGAAAATTTCTTACATAAAACCACTGCCTTCAGAGCCTGCAAGAAAGTTCATTCCCCTGATACCAACTCCATCCATCTCTGCACTACTGCTTGCGGCTGAACCAGGCCACTCGATGTTGCACTTGACCCAGAAGTGGGTTCTCATTATGTTTCCATGCCAGGTTGTCCTTTTTACATCTCGATAGTCAACTAGTTCTGACGTAGTTCTCTCCCTGCTTCTGTTTATCAGCTGTTGAAATTCACAATGCTGTTGTTATATACAACTTGACTATTGGAAAACAAAACTGGAAATACAAATAGCAGCACACCATTTGGTCCTTTGAGCCTGTTTTTCTTGTTAAAATTTCAATGTCACCATCTCCCATAGTGGAACATAAACAGGTGCCCAAAGCATCATCTGGGGTCTCTGGATTACTAGACCAGCGATAATAGCAGTACACCAATCCAAAACTGTTCCTACTCTAATAAACTCCATGGCCAACCTCTCAACTTACAACTTTTATGAATGCAAACTCACCTCAAACTCTACAGCATGCTAAATTCAAGTCACAGCAAGCACTATCCACCACCATCCAATGCTCACTGATCTCCATTGACACCCTTTAAGCAACTTGCTGCTTTCAAAACTCTCACCCTTCTTTTTGAATCTCTCCCCATCTCTAAACTCTACCAGCCCAACAACCCTCCAAAATGCTGCTCCATTCTGGCTTATTTTCCATTTGCTGATTTCATGTGCTCCTTTACCTCCCTTAGTGGCCAAGGCCTTATGCTCTGGGTCAAAAACATAGGCCTTGCTCTCCAACTGCAGTCCACGTACCTAACTGCAGTGGCTCAAGGCAGCTGCTGATGACTGCTTAGTCAAAGACAATTGAAAATTAACAACATCTGGCAACACGTGCACATGAAATTTTTTTTTCAGAAAGCTCTTCCCTAAACACGAGCAGCTCTCTTTACTCCTTTCAGATTCCCCTTAATACTACCATCTTAGACCAAGCTCTTGTTTACCAGCACGACGATATGGTTTGACAAATTTGGCTTCATAATGTGTCTATGAAGCACTTTGGTATGTTTAACTACACTAAACATGCTGGCTAAATAAATAAAAGCATAGTTAATATTAGACAGAACATTTTAAACTGGATACAATTAGCAGCTTTCTTCACAACATTTTTAAAAGACCTTGTTTCCTTTGGGAGATGCCTGCTGCAAAGGATTTTATCACAAATTCAGAGGTGCATACCAGAAGAGAGGGGAGTATTTTCATCCAATTTATAATCTATGTTGGAAGGCACACAGTCCATCTCCAATGACTTTCTAGAAGCCTCACAAGGGAACCATTGATTGTTTCATTTTTCCTATTGCACAACCAAACAAGGCCACAGTCTGTCTCTTTAGTCGAATTAGTCTCAGCTTTCCAGTAATTCCCATCCACCAGAAGATATCCCTAAGGTACCAGGTAATCCATTTTCAGTCCTGCTATAATTAAATACTCTCTCACTTTCTCATTTGCTTCCCTGTCCTCTGCTCTTCACGAGTAACAACCACCAATCATTAAATAGATCTGTCATAGTCCCCACTGTGTTTTCAATTTTCAAATCACAGTGGAAAGAAAACATTAGTCAAAATTCTGACAAATACTGGTTCAATTTCTTGCATGAAAATTGAAGGCATACTTCATATTTTACTGCACCTAAATTCACATGCAATAGTACAATTCCATTAAAATTCTAAAATTTCTGCAAATAGAAGTCAGAATTGGACCTGCACATGCGTGGAGCTCATCACGTCCATGTTGGTTGCTCACATGACAAGCAATGAAACAGTGCGCATGTGACAACAGCAAAGTTATTTTTGCATGGAAGAGTGAGGAGAATTTAAAAAGGAACAGTTCTGTAAAAAGAATGGATAAAGAAGAACCTATGCTGAGAAACCTGAACAGTCCTAATCTTAATCCCTGTTTCGATATTTCCACAAATTCAACATCAATTCAATTCTTTTGAAAGTCAGATCCAGATAGGATGAGACAGTAGAGTCATTGACAGAAACCCAGGACTGATCTCTGGCTGTACAAAGTTATTTGAGCTTAGAAAGGATGCCACAATTCAGCTCAACACCAATGGGGCCATCCTTCAACAATGAAGCAGAAACTAGAGAAGGTGGGGACAGGAAAACTTGAAAGAACTGTACTACAGGGTAACATTCCACCAAAAGCAGAGCAAATTAAAACAGCACGAACTTACGCACGGGCGTTCACATTCTCAGGGTGTCAAAATCAGGTTTCTAGTCAACAAATCATTCAAGTGTAAGAACAGTTGCTTTGCAGTCAGAAGTGGCAAACTGTATGTTGACAGCAAAATCCTGCAAATGGCAACGAGCTGACAAGTTCAGCTATTTTAGTCGCATTGTTTGATCAATAATTGTTGAGGAAGCAAAGGAAAGTGAAATTAAAAACAGAGTCTGGATTTTGTGGGTAATGGCGAAGCAACAGTGTGCGCTCCTGACATCAAAAAAGTTTGCCCATAAAGAAATAGTGAACTTGTGACACTGATTTCACCATCTCTGCCGGTGCCGAATCTGCTGTCAAACCAAAAGGTATCTATCTCCAGCCATCCAAAATCTGTGATGTTATTGAGCAGACGGATACACTGAGGAATTCTCAGGGACAAAACCTGGAAAATGAAGTGCCCTGACTAACGTTTCTGCTTTATCCATTTTAAATAAAGCAAAATAAATAATTTAGAAATTCACATTACAAATAGAAATATCAAACTGCAAAATATAACTTGGAATCTTGATCAGTGTGGTAAAACGTGAAACTATGCAAATTTAATTTTGCAGATTGAGAGACTCTTTTCAGGAGCATTAAGTATCAACACTTAATACTGAGTTAAAAAGTGAATCTCACTATCAAATTAAACCTTTTTTTTAAAATGGCTCTTCCTCAGAATTGTTGGTAGCTAGGCTAAAGTTGTTTTTTATGCAGATAGGGTGGGGGGAAGGGGTAAGGAGTAAGCAATAGGTAGAAATAGAGCCCAAGGAGAAAGAAGAACAGTTGGACAAAGGAGTAGATAACGATCAGACCAGGAGGTGAATAGTTACCATGTGGGCTGTTGGAGGCTAACAATGGTTTGTGTGTAGTAGCATATGATAACAAGACGTAGGGTATGGGGGCAGGGGCAAGGACACGGGACTGGCTCAAGCTCTAAAACTGTTGAACTTGATATGGAGTCGAGAAGTCTGTAGAGTTCCCAAGTGGAAAACGAGGTGCTGTTCTTCCAGCTTGCACAGAACTTAGCTGGAAAGCTGCAGCAAGCCTGAGACAGAGATGTTAGCCAGAGAATTGCATGCTTTTATGAAGTGGCAGGCAACTGGAAATTCAGGGTCTTTTCTGCAGACAGAATGTAGGTGGTTCTGCGAAACGGTCACCCTGACTATACTTCATTTCCACAATGATCAGCAGCCTTATGTTTCCAGATGCTGATAATACTGAACAAGTCACTTTCCACACAAATTAGGCTTGATAGTCCAGAAGTTTAATCTTTGCAATTTGTTTTCTGTAGTGATCAGTCATTGAAAATATTCACAAGAGGCTGTCAATGTACTTCTAACGACTGAAAAATCAACAAGTTTATTTCATGTAAGAAGAAAATAAACTATTTTATACAATGCATTAACAATTTGAAACTGACCTATTACAAATATCAGAAATAAAGATTCATCTCTTTCGCCCTCAACAACTACCTTAGAAAAACTCAAAGGTCAGTAAAAAGTAATCCTCTTTCCACTTTAAAATTCCTGATTCATTTGGCATGGCTATATTTGGTTTCTTTCTGGGATATGTCTGCATCCACACAATCTAACTTCTTTACTTAAGGTCTCTTCGTGAGATCCTGAAAACAAACTGCACAGCACACTCCTTTGCCTCAGCCTCCCGTTTCTGGAGCTTTAGTCCTACCAGTCAAGGTACTCATGACATTTTCTCAGCCCAAACTACTTTGGAGACTTCCAAGATACCTTTCCCTTAGGCCTGTTCTCCCAAATGGTACCTGCGCCTTACTTAACTTTCCGAATGGTTCTGTTTTTCCTTCCAAAGGCAAACTTGTTTTTGGTTTCTGTCATAGGATATTTTCTTGCTAGGCAACAGCTCAATATTTTTCCTCTCTTCGCTCATTTCCATTTTTTAAATATATAAAAGCCTTATTTAAGTGCATGTCATTAAATTTCCAAATCACCTGGGACTCACTAACCTAACATGAAATTCGAACAATGGCCTCACACACAATACAGAAATACAAATCAAAGTTAAACTTATACACGGTTCTGTCATATTTAGAACGCAAGTTTCCAAATAAGAAAAATAAAGCATAAATATTCGTCAAATTATTAACAACAGGTAACCTGATCAGTGGAAGCTATTGTCAGGTCAGTATTTTCAATTGATTGCAGACTGCAGGAATTTTAGCACCAGTCTACTCACTGTACGGAAAAGTCTAGAAAATCAATGACAACAAATTCTGGATTCTGGTAGTTACCTAGTGGAAGTCACTTCCCAGTTTTTCCGGACTATGGAGGGCAAACACTGGAGCTGTTGCTGTCAATACTACTGCAAAATCCAAATCAGCGAATCAGCAACTCTCATTCAGAATCCTACAAAACTGGAAAATCGCCCAAAGCAAACTAAGTACTAAAGCAGGTTTTTATGATGGAGTATGAAACATAAATATTTGCTTTAAGCAACCCTTAAAGACTCAAAGTTTATCGAGTCAACAGATGAAGGGCGTGTTCCCAACTTTGATCGCTGGTCTTTGCTGAATTGCTTGACCTTGTGCAGTATCATCATGAGATCTGAGGCTGGCGTGGTGGAGGCAGAGTTAGAGAGGGCTTTTTGAAAAAAAAGCAAAGTGCCTAAGAATTCCATTAATTACATGAGTGCAATAACCTCTGCTGGAAATCCTGATCCTGATTTGCTCAGTCTTTGCAAAAGACTGCTCTGCAGAATTCAATTTGTAACAATCACATGAAAAACTGGGCAAGGTGAAGCTCTGGAAGGATCATGGATGCCAAAACAAAAAAAATTAGTTATGCTTTGAGCGAGGAAAAAATGGATAAAAACCAGGATATGTTAATCACAAAGCAACTCTTTAGAAACAATCAAAAAAGTTGTCACAGACAATGAGAACTAAGATTGTTTGCAGGAGAACAGAAAAAATTTTCTAAGAGTTATTAATATTTCTTCTATTTCTGTTGAAATTATGTAAGATCCACTTCATTTCAAAAGCATGGAGAAATAATTGCTTCTTTCAACAAAAGTTGCAGTGCTTCGTATCTACTTAATAGGATGAGATTGTAAAAGACAAAAAACAACTTATTCTGTATGCTAGATAAAAAAAATGTGAGGCTGGATGAACACAGCAGGCCAAGCAGCATCTCAGGAGCACAAAAGCTGACATTTCGGGCCTAGACCCTTCATCAGAGAGGTGGATGGGGTGAGGGTTCTGGAATAAATAGGGAGAGAGGGGGAGGCGGACCGAAGATGGAGAGAAAAGAAGATAGGTGGAGAGAGTATAGGTGGGGAGGTAGGGAGGGGATAGGTCAGTCCAGGGAAGACGGACAGGTCAAGGAGGTGGGATGAGGTTAGTAGCTCCCCAGAGGAGCTCGAACAGTTCATCCACCTCACCAACACCTTCCACCCCAACCTCAAGTTCACCTGGGCCATCTCCAACACATCCCTCACCTTCCTGGACCTCTCTCCATCTCAGGCAACCACCTTGTAACTGATGTCCATTTTAAGCCCACCGACTCCCACAGCTACCTAGAATACACCTTCTCCCACCCACCCTCCTGCAAAAATTCCATCCCCTATTCCCAATTCCTCCGCCTCCGTCGCATCTGCTCCCAGGATGAGGCATTCCACTCCCGCACATCCCAAATGTCCATGTTCTTCAAGGACCGCAACTTTCCCCCCACAGTGGTCGAGAACGCCCTTGACCACGTCTCCCGCATTTCCCGCCACACATCCCTCACACCCCGCCCCCGCCACAACCGCCCAAAGAGGATCCCCCTCGTTCTCACACACCACCCCACCAACCTCCGGATAAAACGCATCATCCTCCGACACTTCCGCCATCTACAATCCGACCCCACCACCCAAGACATTTTTCCATCCCCACCCCCGTCTGCTTTCCGGAGAGACCTCTCTCTCCGTGACTCCCTTGTTCGCTCCACACTGCCCTCCAACCCCACCACACTCGGCACCTTCCCCTGCAACCGCAGGAAATGCTACACTTGCCCCCACACCACCTCCCTCCCCCCCATCCCAGGCCCCAAGATGACTTTCCATATTAAGCAGAGGTTCACCTGCACACCTGCCAATGTGGTGTACTGTATCCACTGTACCCGGTGTGGCTTCCTCTACATTGGGGAAACCAAGCGGAGGCTTGGGGACCGCTTTGCAGAACACCTCCGCTTGGTTCGCAATAAACAACTGCACCTCCCAGTCGCGAACCATTTCCACTCCCCCTCCCATTCTTGAGATGACATGTCCATCATGGGCCTCCTACAGTGCCACAGTGATGCCACCCGAAGGTTGCAGGAACAGCAACTCATAATTCCGCTTGGGAACCCTGCAGCCCAGTGGTATCAATGTGGACTTCACCATCTTCAAAATCTCCCCTTCCCCCATCGCATCCCTAAACCAGCCCAGTTCGTCCCCTCTCCCCACTGCACCACACAACCAGCCCAGCTCTTCCCCTCCACCCACTGTATCCCAAAACCAGTCCAACTTGTCTCTGCCTCCCTAACCTGTTCTTCCTCTCACCCATCCCTTCCTCCCACCCCAAGCCGCACCCCCATCTACCTACCAACCTCATCCCAACTCCTTGACCTGTCCGTCTTCCCTGGACTGACCTATCCCCTCCCTACCTCCCCACCTATACTCTCTCCACCTATCTTCTTTTCTCTCCATCTTCGGTCCGCCTCCCCCTCTCTCCCTATTTATTCCAGAACCCTCACCCCATCCCCCTCTCTGATGAAGGGTCTAGGCCCGAAACGTCAGCTTTTGTGCTCCTGAGATGCTGCTTGGCCTGCTGTGTTCATCCAGCCTCACATTTTATTATCTTGGATTCTCCAGCATCTGCAGTTCCCATTATCTCTTATTCTGTATGCTCATCTGTTCAAACACAAAAAAAAGTATAAAGCAGACTATCTAAACTGCAAATTTTTCAAGCACACAGCAAAGTTGTAAAACTTAACGTAGTACTTCATTACTCCAATTCTGTCTACTCGCTCTTGCCGAATTCATATGTTTTATCCCCGCCCCACTGATCAGGAACAGCTTGTGTAGCACAACAATACACAAATGAACAGAGGAAATATGAATACACTGCCCTAAACCAAAATATTTTCAAAGGCTCGATTACACAAATCATACTTAATTGTTTCCATACCATCGTGAGGTGCATGAACTTATGCAAACACGAGAAACAGTTACTCATTATGGGGCGGATCAAAAAGCACATGATTTGATATGTATTTGCTACATTTCAATGTATCCAATTTCCAGGTCTCTGAAGGGTGAAATGGGGCAAAGAGGCATTTCAATGCCTCCTACCTCCACTCTCATGGCATGCCCTGAAAACTACACCAGCCATTTATACTCAAGGCAGCCAATACCAATAAAATTAAATCAAGGCAGATGAAGGAAAACATTAATAAACATACAGAAAGGGAAAATAATTGGCAAATGAAGTTCAACACAGATAATTGAGGCAGAGCCTTTTACAAGGAAATGTACCAAAACTACTTATTACTTTGGAGTAACAGCTCTGAATTCGGCAGAGGAACAAAACAGATTTCAGAACACACTCATGTCAGTGAACACAGTCGCCTGTACTTAGTGAGGCTATGTTTTTTTTAAAAGTAAAAAATACATTTTACCAAAAGGATATAGGTGTTGACCAACATTTGATGCACAAAACAGAATCCAGCCTGCAAAGCTATGGTGTTCAAAAGACAGGTGTGTAAGTGAAATATTCTGCAAAGAGATTTTCCTTCCACCACAAACTGCTTACCCCTCCCAAGGTCTGGTAGGTTCACCGGCCTATCAGCCACAAATGCAGAAGAGAAATAGCCTGCAATTGGGCATGTACAAGGAGTGGATAACATTTGTTTTGTTTTCGCACCCAAGGTACATTCTGAAGAAAGTAGTTCATGTCAGGAGTTCTGAAGAAGGATCACTAAACTGAAAAAAATTAACTCTGATTTCTCTCCACAGATGCTGCCTGGCCTGCTGAGTTTTTCCAGCAATTTCTTGTGTTTGTTTCCAAATTCCACCATCCTCAGTTCTTTGCGTACTTTTTCACATCATGTCAGCCATTGGCAGTGCTCCATCACACAGTACCCCCTCACTGTCTTGGCAGTGCCCTCTCATATACCTCCCCCCCCCAACAATGGCTCACCATCCTTGAGAGGATAGTGAGACAGAGGGGTGGGAAAAGAGGGAGTGAGCAGGTGATGGGAAGGTTGGAAGAGGCAGGGGAGAAATAGGGAGAGGAAGTGGTATAAGATTTAGTAGAGGGTAGGTGGCTCAGCTGGAACAGACACCCAGCAGGCACTATTTGGGCTGAGTGACCTGCATCTGGTCATTACATCCTGTGCAAACAGTGAAGCTATGCATTCAGTTCCCTCAAAATTATTTGTAAAAAATGTATAAAGCTTTGATTTTGTTTTAAAAGTTCCAATTTTTCAGAACATACTGCTAGCCAATAAACCGCAATAGTAGTTATCCCTCTTGCCGCAGATGCTGTAACATCAGTTTGTTGTCAGCATTTTGCATTCTGGATTTTTAACATTTACAAGATTTTATTTACAAACATAAGGGTGAACTAATGACAAATTATTTGGCAAGACCCTTTTTCAAGTATTTGCAGTTACCACAATACCACCAGAAAACCTACAAGTGCACACACTTAGTACTTGCAACAAGTAGTTAAAAGTGGCAAGTAGTAATACTAGTCTTCATTGGAAAGGGACTGGTGTAGAAAAGCAGGGAAGTCCTACTGCAGCCTTACAGGGCTTTCGTGAAACCACATCTTGAGTAGCAGGTGCAGTTTTGGCCTTCTTACCCAAGAAAATACATGCTTCCAACAGTGGGAGCATGGCATAGGTAAGGCAGAATGGTAACTGGGAGAGTGGGTTTGCAATACTGGACCTGTATTCAATGAGGTTTAAAGGAATAAGGGAGCATTTCCTTGAAATGTTTCAAATTCTAAAACAGACGCACAGACTACATATATGGCTATGTCAGGGCTACCTTATTTGACCCATTTTATGTTCAAAGTATGTTCAGGATGTTGCCTGGTATGGAGGGCACCAGCAACGAAGACAGGCTGAGTAGATTAGGATTATTTACATTAGGAAGGCTGAGGTTGAGGGAGGACCTGATTGAGGTCTACAAAATCATGACCAGTATAGACAGGGTGGATAGCAAGAAGCTTCCACTGCTTCCCCGCAGCACCACCACCCCCCCCCCCCCCCCCCACCCCCGCAGAGTCGGGGACTCAATTACTAGGGGTCACAATGTCAAGGTGAGGGGGGAAAGTTTAAGCGAGGTATGTGTGGAAAGCTCTTTATGCAGAAGATGGTGCATGCCTGGAACACGTTGCCAGCAAAGGTGGTAGAGGCGGGCACGATAGCGTCATTTAAGCTGTATCTAGACAGATACATGAATGGGCCAGGGAGCAGTGGGATACAAATCCTTGGAACAGGCCCTTTGGCTCTCCAAGCCTGCGCCGATCCAGATCCCCTAAACCCGTTTAGAGGCAGGTTTAGAGGGTCTGGGTTGGCACAGGTTTGGAGAGCCAAAGGGCCTGTTCCTGTGCTGTAATTTTCTCTGTTCTTTGTTCTATTTGCTATTTTGACCTTTAAGCCACTCTTCCCACTATTGTTCTTCATGCTTGCTTCATTGTACAGAATCTATATTGTCATGCCTCACTGAGTAACATGCTGGAAACTAACTCCTGTTATCCCAGAGTGATCACAAAAGTTAAAGCTTTTACAAAAGTATGCAAAATTTACCAATGACCTGATGTTCAGACAGACGTTGACATAAAACCATTGGAACATAAAACTCCACTAGTTAAAACTTGAATCCCCTTATAAATTGTCCCTACATGTCCATTCATAGACAAAGACAGATGGAGAGACAGAGAGAAGGGGCTGGAGGTAGGGGTGGATATAAAAACTGAGAGAGCAGTTACATGGTCACTGTTCACAGGATGCATTCACAGTTCTTGCACTGATCAGAATATGGCTTCTTGATCTTCCTTCTCCAGATGCTTCCACTGATTTGCTTGAGGCACAGGATGACTGGTTCACATTTACAAAATATATCTGATAATGATTCAAGCATAACAGGTTATGGCACCTGAAGGAAAAATAGACTGATCTTTAAGCAGCTTCTACTGCTGAGAACAGAGAGCTATCCTAAGCTGGAGTAGATCTGATGACTTTTCACAATCCTGTTCATAGCCTCAAGCTGTTCAGCTACCCGAGAACCAACCACAGAGCTGCTGGCAGACAGAAGGCTTCTGTCATTGATATGTGTTTACTAGTACATAGACCGATCAGATACTTGTTACAAGTCGAATCTCCATTTGTACACCCCCTCCTACTAATGCTTGGACTGGTAGCTGTGTGAACACTGTTTCAATAAGTATAATGTTACTTGCTTTCAAAATGTGCAGCAATCTTTCAGCAATTCTGGACTTTTAAAACTATTCTTTTCCAATTTCAATCAACAATTTAAAAATACAGAAACCTAAAAAGATACATTCTTACATTAATAATATCAGAAATGTTATACTTCATATAGAATTGCATTGAAACAGCTAAAAATTACAGCTGAACTTTTCTTTCACCAAATATTCAGATTAAGAGTATCTTCCCACAGTTGGAGAAAACAACAAGTGGTTCCTGGACTAGTGGTCCATTTAGGAACTAAGCATGTGGGTAGAGAACCAGGAATAAGAATCTGCTAAAGACATTGGAGAATACAATTTTAAAAGCAAAGCCTCAACAAAATAATATACGGACAACAGATGAAGTAAAATATGGATGAATGTGAGGTTATCTGCTTTCTTCGTGAAAACAGGAAGGCAGGTCTTCATGTGAAAACCTAAGATTTGGAAAACTGAGCGAGGTGCAGTGAGAGCTAGATGGACATATACACCAGTCACCAAAAGTAAGCATGCAGGTGGTGAAGGCAGCAAATAGTACGCTAACCTGTATAGTGACAGGATTTAAGTACAGCAGCAGGGATGCCTTGCTGCAACTCTACAGGGTCGTGGTAAGATCACACCTGGAGTATTGTGCGCAGTTTTGGTCACGATATCGGAGGAAGGATGTTCTGGTGACAAAGGGAGAGTGGTAAAGGCCTTCCAGATTGATTCCCAGGACAGCTGGACTGCCATATAACCAGTCCAGGCCGTCTTCAGGAGTGTTTTAACTGGAGTTTAGAAGAATTGAGATGTGGGGGGTGAGAATGGGATCTCACAGAAATGATTAAAATATTAAAACAGAACCAGACAGCGCAAAACACAGGAAGGATGCTTCTGATGACCGGGGAATCCTGAACTATGGGTCACAGTTTAAAGATACAGAATAGGCTATTTAGGACTGAGAGGAGAAGGAATTCCTTCACCCAGAGGTTGGTGAGTCAATGGAATTCTCATAATATAGAAACCAGTTGAGGCTAAAATTTTTAATTTAAGAAGGAGTTAAGACGATAGCTGTTTGGACTAAAGGGATCAAAGGTAATATTGGTGCAGGCTCAAAGGGTTCCGACTTTCTAGTGTTCCCATCTTTCTATATCTGCGTTTTGAATTGTGTTGGGAACAGGAAGGTAAAGGAAGGCTCCATTTCTGCTCAGCTGGTAATCAGTCACCCACCCATGCTGAAAAGTACAAAAACATGGACGTGGAAGTGCAGCGTGCAACTCTGCTGTGACAAACACAGTCAAATAGTTTGCCAATAATTACTCAGAGATAATGGGAACTGCAGATGCTGGAGAATCCAAGATAACAAAATGTGAGGCTGGATGAACACAGCAGGCCAAGCAGCATCTCAGGAGCACAAAAGTTGAGGTTTCAGGCCTAGACCCTTCATCAGAGAGGGAGATGGGGTGAGGGTTCTGAAATAACTAGGGAGAGAGGGGGAGGCGGACCAAAGATGGAGAGAAAAGAAGATAGGTGGAGAGGAGAGTATAGGTGGGGAGGTAGGGAGGGGATAGGTCAGTCCAGGGAAGACAGACAGGTCAAGGGAGGTGGGATGAGGTTAGTATGGAAGAAATGGAGGTGTGGCTTGAGGTGGGAGGAAGGGATCGGTGAGAGGAAGAACAGGTTAGGGAGGCAGAGACAGAGGCAGAGGCTGGGCTGGTTTTGGGATGCAGTGGGGGAAGAGGAGATTTTGAAGATGGTGAAGTCCACTTTGATACCACTGGGCTGCAGGGTTCCCAAGCGGAATATGAGTTGCTGTTCCTGCAACCTTCGGGTGGCATCACTGTGGCACTGTAGGAGGCCCATGATGGACATGTCATCTCAAGAATGGGAGGGGGAGTGGAAATGGTTCGCGACTGGGAGGTGCAGTTGTTTATTGCGAACCAAGCGGAGGTGTTCTGCAAAGCGGTCCCCAAGCCTCCGCTTGGTTTCCCCAATGTAGAGGAAGCCACACCGGGTACAGTGGATACAGTACACCACATTGGCAGGTGTGCAGGTGAACCTCTGCTTAATATGGAAAGTCATCTTGGGGCCTGGGATGGGGGGGGAGGGAGGTGGTGTGGGGGCAAGTGTAGCATTTCCTGCGGTTGCAGGGGAAGATGCCATGTGTGGTGGGGTTGGAGGGCAGTGTGGAGCGAACAAGGGAGTCATGGAGAGAGTGGTCTCTCCGGAAAGCAGACAGGGGTGGGGATGGAAAAATGTCTTGGGTGGTGGGGTCGGATTGTAGATGGCGGAAGTGTCGGAGGATGATGCGTTTTATCCGGAGGTTGGTGGGGTGGTGTGTGAGAACGAGGGGGATCCTCTTTGGGCGGTTGTGGCGGGGGCGGGGTGTGAGGGATGTGTGGCGGGAAATGCGGGAGACGTGGTCAAGGGCGTTCTCGACCACTGTGGGGGGAAAGTTGCGGTCCTTGAAGAACTTGGACATTTGGGATGTGCGGGAGTGGAATGCCTCATCCTGGGAGCAGATGCGGCGGAGGCGGAGGAATTGGGAATAGGGGATGGAATTTTTGCAGGAGGGTGGGTGGGAGAAGGTGTATTCTAGGTAGCTGTGGGAGTCGGTGGGCTTAAAATGGACATCAGTTACAAGGTGGTTGCCTGAGATGGAGAGAGGTCCAGGAAGGTGAGGGATGTGTTGGAGATGGCCCAGGTGAACTTGAGGTTGGGGTGGAAGGTGTTGGTGAGGTGGATGAACTGTTCGAGCTCCTCTGGGGAGCAAGAGGCAGCGCCTATACAGTCATCAATGTAACGGAGGAAGAGGTGGGGTTTGGGGCCTGTGTAGGTGCGGAAGAGGGACTGTTCCACGTATCCTACAAACAGGCAGGCACAGCTGGGACCCATGCGGGTGCCCACGGCCACCCCCTTTGTATGTGGGAAGTGGGAGGAATCGAAAGAGAAGTTCTTGAGGGTGAGGACGAGTTCGGCTGGGCGGATGAGGGTGTCGGTGGAAGGGGACTGGTCGGGCCTGCAGGACAGGAAGAAGCGGAGGGCCTTGAGGCCATCTGCATGCGGAATACAGGTGTATAGGGACTGGACATCCATGGTGAAAATGAGGTGTTGGGGACCAGGGAATTGGAAGTTCTGGAGGAGGTGGAGGGCGTGGGTGGCGTCACGGACGTAGGCAGGGAGTTCCTGGACCAAAGGGGAGAAAATGGAGTCCAGATAGGTGGAGGTGAGTTCAGTGGGGCAGGAACAGGCTGAGACAATGGGTCGACCAAGGCAGGCAGGTTTGTGGATTTTGGGAAGGAGATAGAAACGGGCCGTGTGGGGTTGGGGGCTGTGGGTGGGAGGTCCCCTGAGGTGATGAGGTCATGGATGGTGCTGGAGATGATGGTTTGGTGCTCGGGGTGGGGTCATGATTGAGGGGGCGGTAGGAGGTGGTGTCGGAGAGTTGGCGTTTGGCCTCGGCGATGTAGAGGTCAGTGCGCCATACTACCACTGTGCCACCCTTGTCTGCGGGTTTGATGGTGAGGTTGGGGTTGGACTGGAGGGAGCAGAGGGCTGCCCGTTCTGCAGGGGAGAGGTTGGAGTGGGTGAGAGGGGTGGAGAGGTTGAGGTGGTTAATGTCTCGACGGCGGTTAGCGATGAAGAGGTCAAGGGAGGGTAGGAGGCCTGGGGGTGGTGTCCGGGAGGACGACTTGTGTTGGAAGCGGGTGAAGGGGTCAGTGGAGGGAGGGTTAGGCTCCCGGTTGCCAATAATTACTGACCAGGCTACCATTTGAAGAATACCTAATGAGTAACAATATCTCAAACAAACATTCAGCGCTTGCAAAAGACAGAGTGTGGTCAAGGGAGGAGGAGGAGCAAGGCGGGGTTGGTGGCATGGAATAACAATGCTCTGCAAGTCTTCACAATTCCAAATTTTGGCCGATGCAGTAACTAGACAATGCAATCAGAATGCTGCCCAAACAACTTTCACCTCCCCATGGTCAAACATTATTTCTTGAACAGGATTGCACCAAGCAACACAGATAACACCAGAGCCCATTTTCCACAAAACCTTACCTACATACTTGAATCTGCTACTTTGTGGCACAATGCAATGGAGATTCAATGTAATATGTCAATATAAGCTCTTGGTTTCTACTTTAAATTCATGCTCCCAGGGAAACATTTTGAAAAAAGTGCTAGGCAAAAATACCACTTAGTTCACATGATTAAAAGTGCAACATTGTCATTTTTAATGAATTGCGTCCCTTGGAAGGAAGTATCTTAACAAATACTTCATTTATAATAGACCAACAGTAACAGCCATTCCCAGAATGCTGACCTCACTTCATTTTTGCTGCACAGTGGAATTTTTTTACAAAAAAACAGAAACAGAACCAGAAATAGGGCACTTAAAGCAGTGTTAAAATTTTCCACTGAATTATATCATAGTTGACCTGCAACCCAACTTCTTATTCGCACTTTGCCCCATATTCCTGGTTAAAATTTAACTCTCCTGCAAAAGGAGTCGAAGTTCAAAACTGCAACACCCTGTTTTTGCAAGAAACATTTCCTAACGTCCATTCCTAAAGATCTCTGATACTACTGTCTTTTAAAAAAAACACTTTCTTTTAGGCCTAGATTCCCCACTGGAAATAGTTTATTTCCATCCACCGTATCAATTCTCTGCAATATCTCGAAAGCTATGTTCAAATCACACCTTAATCTTCTAACTTCCAGGGAAAACAATCCTATTTTGTGTGAATTTGCATTGTAATTCAGTCCTTCGATTCCAAGTATCAATTTGATGAATCTATGTTATAATCCTTCAAAGGACAATACATCTTCCATGAAGTGTGGTGCCCAGAATTGCTCACAGTATTATAGCCAGTGCTTTATAAAGTTCCAACAACTTATAGATGCATTTTGCTAAAAAAAGTACAAAGCCGATGACTTCAAAATTGCACACATTTAGAACATAATAGTACAGCACAGGGACAGGCCATTCAGCCAACCATGTCTGTGACCACCATGATGCCATTCTAAACTAATCCTATCTGACTACACATGGTCCAAATTCCTCTATTTCCTGTCTGTTTACATCTGTCTAAATGACTCTCAAAATGTTGCTACCGTATTTGCTTCTCCCACCTCCCCTGGCAGTGTGTTCCAGTTACGTACCATGCTCAGTGCAGGATAGCTGCTTCGCAAATCTCCTTTAAAAACTGCCCTTCTCTCATTATACCTCTGCCCCTTAGTATCTGACATTTCCACCTTGTGGAAAAAAGACTCCAACTACCTACTGTATCCATGCCTCTCAGTTTGATACACTTCTATTAGGTCACTCCTCAGCCTCCGATACTCGAGTGAAAACAATCAAAGTTTGTCCAAACTCTCCTTGTAACTAACACACTCCAATCCAGGCAACATCCTGCATTCCCCATGCAGATGGCCTAAAAGACCTCCACTACTTCTTGTCCCGCAGGCCCGACGAGTCCCCCTCCAGTAACACCCTCATCCCGTTTATCCGAACTCGTCCTCACCCTTAACAACTCTCCTTGAATTCCTCCCACTTCCTACAGACAAAGTGGGTGGCCTTGGGTACCCGCATGGGCCCAAGCTATGCCTGCCTCTTTGTAGGTTATATGGAACAATCCCTCTTCTGTGCCTACACTGGCCCTTTCCCCATCTCTTCCTCCATTACATTGATGACTGTTTCGGCGGCGCCTTGTGTTCCCATGAGAGCTCGAACAGTTCATCCACTTTAACACCTTCCACCCCAACCTCAAGTTCACCTGGACCATCTCTGACACTTCTCTCTCCTTCTTGGACCTCTCTTTCTCCATCTCTGGCATCCACCTGGAAACCGATATCCATTTTAAGACTACCGACTCCCACAACTATTTAGAATATTCCTCCTCTCACCCACCTTCCCTCAAAAAGGACATCCCCGATCTCAATTCCTTTGTCTCTGCTGCATCTGCTCCCGAGAGAAGGCATTCCACTCCCGAACATCCCAGATGTCCTCTTTTTTTCAAGAACCGCAATTTCCCCTCCACAGTGATCAAAATGCCCTCAACCGTGTCTCCCGCAACTCATCCCTTATACCCACTATCCGCAATAATAACCAAAACAGAATCCCCCTCATCCTCACGTACCACCCCGCCAACCTCCAAATCCAACACATCATCCTCCAACATTTCTGCCATCTGCAATCTGACCCCACTACCAAAGACATTTTTCCCTCCCCACCCTTATGTACTTTCTGGAGGGGCCACTCTGTCTGTGACTCCCTTGTCCATTCCACACTCCCCTCCAGCCCCACCACCCCCGACACTTTTCCCTGCAACTGAAGCAAGTGCTACATCTGCCCCTATACCTCCCCCTCACCCCCATCCCAGGCCCTAACATGATTTTTCACATCAAACAGATGTTCATCTGCACATCTGTTAATGTGGTATACTGCATCCGCTGTTCCCGTTGTGGCCTCCTCTACATTGGGGAAACCAAGCGGAGGGTTGGGGACTGCTCGCAACAAACACCTATACCTCCCAGTCACGAACCATTTCTAGCCCCACCCCTCCCCACTCCACACCTTGGACGACATGTCCATCGTGGGCCTCCTGCATTGCCACAATGACATCACCCAAAAGATGTAGGAACAGCATCTCCCATTTCGCTTGGGAACCCTGCAGCCCAACGGTGTCTATGTGGACTTCACAAGCTTCAAAATCTCCCCTTCCCCGACCACCTCCCAAAACCAGCCCAGCTCGTCCCCGCTTCCCTAACCGTTCCTCCCACCTCAGGCCCCACCCCCATCTCCTACCCACTAACCTCAGCCCGCCTCCTTGACGCATCCATCCTCCCTGGGCTGACCTATCCCCTCCCTAACTCCCAACCTACACTCACCTTCACTGGCTCTAACCCCGCCTCTTTGACCTGTGTCTCCTCTCACCCTATCTTCTCTTCTATCCGCCTCCCCCATCTCCCTATTTATTTCAGAATCCCCTTCCCATCCCCCATTTCTGAAGGAGGGTCCTGACCCGAAACATCAAGCTTTCCTGCTCCTCTGATGCTGCTTGACCTGCTGTGTTCATCCAGCCTCACACCATGTTATCTCAGATTCTCCAGCATTGCTAGTTCCTACTATCTCTGTAACATCCTGGTAAGGGTTAGTGAGAACTACCAATGTGGAAGTCAGAGATAACAGTGTGGGGTTGGAAGACAGCAGGCCAGGCAGCAGAGGAGTAAGCAAGTTGATATTTTGGGTCGGGACCCTTCTTCAGAGGAAAACATCAAAACATCAACTTTCCAACATCCTGGTAAACTTCCTCTGCATACTGTCTGAAGCCTCAATGCGCTTCCTATACAGTGTGGTGACTAAAAATGCAGCCAATATTCCAAATACGGCCTAACTAAAGTTTTATACAGCTGCAACATGACTCGTCAACTTTTATATTTAATGCCCCTTTCGATAAAGGCAAGCATACCCATACAGCTTCTTTACCACCTTACCCACTGGTGTTGTCACTTTTACCCACTGGTGTTGTCACTTTTAGGGAGCTATGGACTTGCACCCCAAGATTCCCCTTAGTAATGCTCCTAAGCGTTCTGCTATTTACTGTATGACTTCCTCTTCCATTTGAGCTCCTAAAATGTATCACCTCACTTGTTCAGATTAAACACTGCCATTTTTCCACCCAACTTTCCACCTGGTCTATATCCTGTTGTATCCTTAGGCAGCCTTCCTCACAATCTACATTCCACCAGCTTTTGTGTTGTGTTATCTGCAAACTTATTAATCAGATGACCAACACCAACATCCAAATCATTTATATATATTACAAACAACAGAGATCCCAGCACTGATCCTTATAGAACACCACTGGTCACAGACCTCCAGTCAGAAAAACACGCCTCTGCAATTACTTTGTCTGCTATGACCAAGTCAGTTTTGTATCCACTCACCAACTCACCGTGATTGCCACATGACTTAACCTATCATGAGGAACCTTGTCAAATGCTTCACTAAATCCACATAGACCACATCCGCTGTCTTCATTAATCATGTTCATCACTTTCTCAAAAAACTCAAATTTGAAAGACAAGGCCTCACCCTCAAAACTATTTGTTGTTATTTTGCCCATTCACCCAATGTATTTACAGATGTCATTGTTTTGCTTCCGTCCAAAATAGCTACTCCGTGTTGTAGATACAAGGAAGGATCCCGACCCGAAACGTAAGCTTTCCTGCTCCTCCAATGCCGCCTGGCCTGCTGTGTTCCACAGCTCCACGCACTGTTATCTCAGATTCCAGCATGGGCAACTTTCAATATCTCTACTGTGTAGTAATTACAGCAGCAGATTGCACACAAATGGTACATTCATACATTTTAAAATCAACATTCTGACAGAACAACATCCTTCGTATTACAGGAGGTTTACTGTAGTCAATACAGAGAACTCAGTGAACTAGGACAGACTATCTGGTATCACATGGATGGCAGCAGTTCAAGGCAGATCACCAGTTCTTCCAAAGGCAACTAAGGATGGACAGAGATAATGGGAACTGCAGATGCTGGAGAATCCAAGATAATAAAGTGTGAAGCTAGATGAACACAGTAGGCCAAGCAGCATCTCAGGAGCACAAAAGCTGACGTTTCAGGCCTAGACCCTTCATCAGAGAGGGGGATGGGGAGAGGGTTCTGGAATAAATAGGGAGGGAGGGGGAGGCGGACCGAAGATGGAGAGAAAAGAAGATAGGTGGAGGGGAGAGTATAGGTAGGGAGGGGATAGGTCAGTCCAGGGAAGACGGACAGGTCAAGGAGGTGGGATGAGGTTAGTAGGTAGGAGATGGAGGTGCGGCTTGGGGTGGGAGGAAGGGATGGGTGAGAGGAAAAACAGGTTAGGGAGGCAGAGACAGGCTGGGCTGGTTTTGGGATGCAGTGGGGGGAGGGGACGAACTAGGCTGGTTTCGGGATGTGATGGGGGAAGGGGAGATTTTGAAGCTGGTGAAGTCCACATTGATACCATTGGGCTGCAGGGTTCCCAAGCGAAATATGAGTTGCTGTTCCTGCAACCTTCGGGTGGCATCACTGTGGCACTGCAGGAGGCCCATGTTGGACATGTCATCTAAAGACTGGCAGGGGGAGTTAAAATGGTTCGCGACTGGGAGGTGCGGTTGTCCATTGCAAACCGAGCGGAGGTCTTCTGCAAAGCGGTCCCCAAGCCTCCGCTTATTATTATCCTTATTATTAAGGATGGACTTCAATTTCCTTCCCTGCCTCATGAAATAATACCTCCAAAGATCCACTTTCGAGTCTCGACAAACACAGTTTTCCTTGCTCACGCTACAGCACAGCCCATATACTAGTTCAATCAGCAGATTTAGAAAAAATTTCTTGTTGGCATAACAGAGCCAAGGAAATATCCTTTGTTAGCTGTAGTGCTCCTGTTCCTGTACAGGGTCTGTATGTGTTTTTTTTTGGGTGAGCAAGTGGTCTTTGAGAGGGTTGAAAGCAATTGCAGTTGTCCCTGAGTCAAACTCTTTCAATCTGATAAGCAAAACACTGTACAGTGGAAGATAGCTGTGCAACAGATCATCTAAAATATGCTGTCCAGATTGATAAAGACTGAAACATTCATGTTTGGTAAGTTCAGGTAGGTAGGCAGAAACACTAAATAGAAACAACTTATTCCGAATTTCTTGTGCACACTACTGCATTTTTAAAAATGTTGTGTATGTGCTGTCTCCAATGACATTTGATCAAAACTGTATACCTAATACCCAAATTTTGTCAGTAAACATGCAAATTTACACCTGACAGCTTTTAGAGATTTTCTCCAATATTGATGAATAGGATGGATCACTGGGAACAATGCGCAAAACTATCTACAGTTCTCTTCTTTATCCATATGTTGTTTCTATATATTTTTACCCTTCCCCCATTGCTTTGCTCAATATCAATTTCTTGACGATGTCCTTTAGTTAGACTGCTTTTCCCAATAGAAAATCCTGGGAAAAACAAATCATAACTTCCTTCGCTCAAAATCTCAAAGACCAAAGATGGCATACTTTTAGTCCCTGCCAATAATTCAGCTTCCTTGTTACTGTCTCTAGTTTTCTCCCACTAGAGTTTTATCAAACTGCTCATAACGGTGTTGTCCTATTCAACCCTTAAGGTGAGTTCCCTCCACCCCACCGAATAAAATAAACTCCACTCATCAAAGTGTAACCCCCACCTTGGTTCCTGTGCTGCTGACACTGATCACCCACAATACCTTAAATGGTGGCTCAGTCGTTAACACTGCTGCCTCACAGCACCAGGGGCCTGGATTCAATTCCACCCTCCGTTGACTGTGTGGAATTTGCACATCCTCCCCTTGTCTGTGTGGCTTTCCTCCATGTGCTCCAGTTTCCTCCCACAGTCTAAAGATGAGGAATGGCTGTGCTAAATTGCTCATAGTGTTCAGGTATGTGCAGGCTAGGTGGATTAGCCCTGGGAAATGCATGGTTACAGGGATTGGGTAGCTGCTGAGTCTGGGTGGGATGCTCTTTGGAGTGTCGGTGTGGACCTCATGGGCTGAATAGCTTGCTTCCACACTGTAGGGATTCTATGATTCTACAGATAACAACACTTGATTACTGAAAAGCTGGCAATATGAAGAGTTTCACTCATCACATACAGGATATGTTGATAGCATCTTAATTTACTTAGCCAAGTCTTTCCAGGTGCTGGAGTATCATGTAATATTAGCTGTAAATAATTTTAAGTAATAATTTCAAAACAAATGCACACTTGGACGCTAATTCATGCAAAACTGCGTAAAAATGTCTGCTAATTGTCAGAAATTATTCTACAGCACAAGTTGTTACCAGGAAACAGAAGCTCCATTTTACATAAACATTAAATTATTAGTTTTGTTGTTCTATGTTCTCACTTCAATTCAATTGCGCAGGTAAATTGTACAAGTCATTATAAACTTTATTTTCAGACAAATGAAGCACAAATCATATTACTTATTGTACAATGCACTTTTTAAAAGAGGAGGATAAGGGTCAGACAATGCAAGCATTGATACAGCAAATGCCTATACATGTGCCTGTCTAATTATACCTGGGACTTCTGAGGTTTTGACATACAACGATACATACCCTCATCCCACAGGCACTCTACATTGTACCATTCCAATCAGCATCTCTTAGTGTGGCCTTTAATGCTGCCGCCTCACAGTTCAAACTGTTCACCTGCTCTTGCAGGAAGCACCAATAATGACCTCCATCCCAGTCTGCATACAAAGCCAGCCAAGCATGCACAGAGAATGAATAAGGCTGCGTGCAGTTTCCCTTACCCTGGGCCTCTTGGGGCATGGACGGCAGCACTGAACAAAAAGAAATTTTAAAAAACTGCAAGCCTTTCCAACTCTTGCACTTCAATTTTAAAAAAACAGAAAGCAAATGTTTTCTCACAATAGACCAGAGATAACCTTTATCACGCAAACATTTTAAATATTTAAACAAAAACCTCTCCTTTGCTTTTTACCATCGCAGTTTGCCGTTTTTGGCTAGCACTGCTGATAACTTCCCAGCCGTTAATCAATGCACTCACCATTCACTCTTTTTATATCAGAGTCCTTTGAGCAACTTCAAAAACATTCCATGCCTGAACTATTTTGTTTCATAATGAAAATTTAGCTTTAATTCAAGTAGGGTAAAAAAGTATAAGTATTTACTATCAAGATAATTTAGAATTCACAGTTCTATCCTGACTACCCCTATTTACACCCTTGTAATTTGCTGCCATTGTCCCTATAGGTGATAGAGGTCAGGTACTGCAGTGGGTTGTTGAGGCTGGGTAATGGACAGGGTTTTAAACCACTAAAGGAATCAAGGGTCACAGTAAGTTGGGAAGTGGAGCTGAGAATTATTAGCCATCTCACCAAACAGCGCAGCAGACTCGATAGGCCCCACATCTGACAATTTTATGGTAAGATCCTGTCTTCGGAGGGAGCAACAAACACCACATGCTTTCAGGAATAGCATTTGAAATATTTCTTGCGTTATTTCGTTATCAAACAGGCACTCATTTCTTTTCCATTTGAAGTCTCTGTTCCACAAGTCTGCTTACTGTGAAGGTGATTCTCTATTGAATGTTTTTATTCCAGAATGGCCCTGCCTGGGGATCCAGATTCTTTTCTGCCATTCTTTTCCACATCATCAGACAAATGTCTCTCCAACAGCAGCCTTTCAGTTCTTCACTGGTCTCTCAGTATCTGCTTGTTAAGTTCATCTGGTCTTGCCCCACACCACCACCACCTCCTATTCAAGCATTATTGTCAATGATTCTTACACCATTTTAATTATTCATCTCAAAATTTCCCTGCATGTAGTTAAAATGATCCTGATTGATTTCCAAAAAGGTTGTCCTCCAAATCCTGCAACTTCACTGCACTGTGAAGTCTCACACCAAGTCCCCTATAACTTGATTTGACTTAACTTTGACTTCAGTAAAGCCTTTGATAAGGTTCCACATGGTAAGCTATTGGAGAAAATACAGAGGCACGGGATTGAGGGAGATTTAGCAGTTTGGATTAGAAACTGGCTTTCTGTAAGAAGGCAACAAGTGGTGGCTGATGGAAAATATTCAGCCTGAAGTCAGGTCACTAGTGGTGTGCCTCAAGGATCTGTTTTGGGACCACTGCTGTTGGTCATTTTTATAAATGACTTGGATGCAGGCATAAGTGGATGGGTTAGTAAGTTTGCAAATGACACTAAAGTCGGCGGAGTGGTGGACAGTGTGGAATAATGTTGCAGGTTGCAGGGAGACTTGGATAAACTGCAGAATTTGTTAAGGCATTTGATAAGGTTCCCCATGGCAGGCTCATTCATAAAGTCAGGAAGTATAGGATACAGGGTGATTTGGCTGGCTGGATTCAGAATTGGTTGGCTGACAGGAAGCAGAGAGTGGTTGTAGATGGTAAGTATTCGGCCTGGAAGTCAGTGCTGAGTGGTGTCCCACAGGGCTCTGTTCTTGGGCCTCTGCTCTTTGTAGTTTTTATAAATGACTTGGATGAGGAGGTTGAGGGGTGGGTTAGTATGTTTGCTGATGACACAAAGGTTGGAGCTGCCATTGGTAGTATCGAACACTATTGCAGGCTTCAGAGACACATTGACAGAATGCAGAGCTGGGCTGAGAAAAGGCAGATGGAGTTCAACCTGGATAAATGCGAAGTGATGCATTTTGGAAGGTCGAACTTAAATGCTGAATATAGGATTAAAGGCAGGATTCTCGGCAGTGTGGAGGAACAGCGGGATCTTGGTGTTCAAGTGCATAGCTCCCTCAAAGTTGCCACCCAGGTGGATAAGGATGTTAAGAAAGCATATGGTGTTTTGGCTTTCATTAACAGGTGGATCGAGTTTAAGAGCCACGAGGTTATGCTGCAGCTCTACAAAACCCTGGTGAGACCAAACTTGGGATATTGTGTCCAGTTCTGGTTGCCCTATTATAGGGAAGATGTGGAGGTTTTGGAGAGGGTGCAAAGGAGATTTACCAGGATGCTGCCTGGACTGAAGGGCTTGTCTTACGAGGAGAGGTTGACTGAGCTCGGACTTTTCTCTCTGGATAGAAGGAGGAAGAGAGGTGACCTGATCGAGGTGTACAAGGTAATGAGAGGCATGGATAGAGTCGATAGCCAGAGACTTTTCCCCAGGGCAGGACTGACTGCCACGAGGGGTCATAGTTTTAAGGTGTTAGGAGGAAGGTATAGAGGAGACATCAGAGGGATGTTCTTCACCCAGAGAGTTGAGCGCGCATAGAATAGTTTGCCAGTGGTAGTTGTGGAAGCAGAGTCATTAGTGACATTTAAGCGACTGCTGGACATGCACATGGACAGCAGTGAATTGAGGGGAATGTAGGTTAGGTTATTTTATTTTTGGATTAGGATTAATCCACGGTACAGCATTGTGGGCCAAAGGGCCTGTAGTTTTCTATGTTCTATGTTCTAATTGGGCTGAAAAGTGGCAAATGGAGCTTAATTCAGATAAATGTGAGTTGATTCACTTTGGGAGGAATAATAAGGCGGCAGAATACTGGGTCAACGGAAAGATTCTTGGTAGTGTGGATGTGCAGAGGGATCTTGGTGTCCATGTACATAGATCCCTGAAAGTTGCCACCCAGGTTGATAGTGCTGTTAAGAGGGCTTACGGTGTGTTAGATTTTATTGGTAGAGGGACTGAGTTCCAGAGCTGTGATATCATGCAACTGTACAAAGCACTAGTGCGGCCTCATTTAGAATATTGCGTGCAGTTCTGGTCGCCCCATTACAGGAAGGATGTGGAAGCATTGGAAAAGGTGCAGAGGAGATTTACCAGGATGTTGCCTGGTCTGGAGCGAAGGTCTTTTGAGGAAAGGCTGAGGGACTTGGGTCTGTTCTCATTGGTGAGAAGGAGGCTAAGAGGTGATTTAATAGAGACTTACAAGATGATCAGAGGATTAGATAGGACGGACAGTGAGAGTCTTTTTCTGAGGATGGTGACTTCAGCTTGTACAAGGGGACATGGCTAAAAATTGAGGGGTGATAGATTTAAGACAGATGTCAGAGGCAGGTTCTTCACTCAGAGAGAGGTAAAGGAGTGGAACACCCTGCCTGCCAATGTAGTTAACTCAGCCACATTAGGGGCATTTAAACAGTCCCTGGATAAGCATATGGATGATGACAGGATAGTGTAGGGGGAGGGGCTTAGATTAGTTCACAGGTCAGCACAACATCGAGGGCCAAAGGGCCTGTTCTGCGCTGTATTGTTCAGTGTTCTATAAAAGGTGTAGTATCATCTCCTCCATCACTGACTCTCTCATTAAGTCAGTCTAAAACCGGCCAGCCAATCATTCATATTCATCAGTATTCAATAGCACTAGAGTCATAATACAAGCTACAGTTTCAGACTAAAATACATATTATTCCTTTTGAAACACAGTTGTACCTATTGTATTGTACATCTATTGTACCTGATCCACCACAATAAATACATTTCACTGCCTTCATTTGGTAGATCAAGCTGTCTGAAAATCTTGGAAAATCTGCAGTACTAATCCAAAATGCAAGGCCACTTTTAACACAACGTTCACCACAATCAGGTTCTTCAAAGCCCCTCCACCATCTTCTAGCTGACCAGGGTGCTCTCAACGGGCAAATTCTAATCAACTTAGTCATAGCTAGAGCATCATTTCCAATGGCTTCTCTTTCCAATCCTGCACATTTGGTCTCGCTCTATTTTTGACAGCCACATGGTGCCCTTTGTTTTTATTCACTTGTGGGCATCACCGGCTAATCAGCAATTAATTCCTGCCCTGAGCCGCCTTTGAGAAGGAAGGTGGTGGTGTACTCCCTTCTTGAACTGCTGCAGTCCACATGCTTTAGACAGACCCACAATACCCTCACGGAAGAGATTTCAGATTCCAGTTTTGTAGGCCTCCTTGATGCCACACTCTGTCAAATGCAGCCTTGATGTCAAGGGCTGTCACTCTCACCTCACCTCTGGAATTCAGCTCTTTTGTCCATGTTTGAACCAAAGCAGAAATGAGGCCAGGAGCTGAATGGCCCTGGCAGACTCCAAACTGGGCAGCACTGAGCGGGTGCTGCTCGAAAGCTCTGCTGATGACACCTTTCATCAATTTACTGATGACCGAGAGTAGAACGATGGAGCAATAATTGGCTGGTTTGGATTTGTCCTGCTTTTTATGTGCTGGCCATATGCGGGGAATTTTCCATACTGTCAGTTCGAAGCCAATGTTGTAGCTGTACTGGAACAGCTTGGCTAAAGGAGTGGCAAGGTTTGGAGCATAAATTTCAGTACTATTGGCAGCATGTTGTCAGGGCCCATAGCCTTTGCAGTACCCAGTGC
Organism: Stegostoma tigrinum; assembly: GCF_030684315.1. Classification (NCBI taxonomy): domain Eukaryota; kingdom Metazoa; phylum Chordata; class Chondrichthyes; order Orectolobiformes; family Stegostomatidae; genus Stegostoma; species Stegostoma tigrinum. Next base: position 27,893,578 of record NC_081371.1, on the reverse strand, counting down.
TTTCAACAGTTTCTTGATATCATGTGGAGTGAATCAAATTGGCTGAAGATTGGCATCTGTAATATGGTGGAGCACAGGAGGTTGAAATGAATCATCCACTCGGCACTTCAAGCTAAAGACTGCTGCAAATACTTTCAGCCTTAGGATTACTCGTGTTGGTTTCTTCCATGATTGAGGACAGGGGCATTTGTGGAATCTCCTCCTCCAGTGAGTAGTATAACTGACGACCAGCATTCACAATTGGATGTGGCAGGACTGCAGAGTTTAGATCTGAACTGTTGGTTGTCAGATTGCTTAGCTCTGTCTATCACTTGCTGCTCATTTTGTTTGGGATGCAGTATTTTCAGGTGTTCCTTGTGCTGCTCCTGGCATGCACTCTCTATTGAGCCAGGGTGGATCCGTTGGCTTGATGAGCATGGTTTAGTGGGAGAAATATGCCAGGCCATGAGGTTGCAGGTTGTGTTGGAGAACAATTCAGCTGCTGCTGGGGGCCCCACAGTGCTTCACGAATACCTGGGTGAGTTGCTAGATCTTTTCTCAGTCTGTCCCATTTAGCAGGGTGATAGTGGCACACGATACAATGAAGGGCATTCTCAATATAAAGGCAGGACTTTGTCTCCATGAGGACTGTGCTGTGGGTCACTCTTACCAATACTGTCATGGACAGATGCATTGGTAAGGATCAGGTCAAGTATGTTGCTCCTCACCAATTGCCACAAGCCTAGTCTAGCAGTTACATCCTTTGGGACCCAACCAGTAGTGCTGCTGCTGCTGAGCCATTCTTGGTGGTAGGCACTGGACTATCTCCAGAGTACATCTGGTACCCCTGCCACCCTCAGGTGTTTCTGAGTGTTGCTTAACATGGACTGTTTATGAACTGTTCTGAAGAGGAGTCATCGGACCTGAAATGCTAATTCTGCTTTCTCTCCACAAATGCTGCCAGATCTGCCAAGTTTTCCCACCAATTTCTACTTTTGCTGACTTCTAACTAAACACTGGGATGAATGAAGCCATCACCTTTGGCTACACTCTAGCTACCAATCCCATCGCTCTCTCTCCTCACCAACTGACTGAGGCCAAATTGGCCCATACACAGCCTTGGTGTCACATTTGATCAAAATTAGCTTCCAATGATATTTGCATAGATTCATTCAGACCTTCTGAAACATCACATTTATCCACCCTGCCTTAGTGTATCTATTTGAGAAACTGCAGACTGACTTTGTTACCTCTAGACTTGGACTATTCAAGTGCTGGCGTCCAACTGCCCTCCCTCTGCAAACTTAACTCTTTTGCCCATTAATTTTTCATGCCAAGTCCTATTCACTCAACTCCTCTGCTACTGACCTACTACACTCAAGCCAGGTCTCAAGTTTAAAATTCTCATCCATCCTCACCTCTTAAATCTCATTTAAATTACAATCTTCAGGAAGTTAAAGAGAAGGCAGTGGCGTTGTGGTAATCAAGAACTCCCATTTTATGTCCTGGGAAGAGTAATTCAAATCCTACCACGCCAGATACTGAAACTGAATTTATTTAAAAGAACTGGAATTAAAATAAGGCTAGCCTAGTGACTATGCCAACACTGCAGACTGCCATAATTACACATGCCATTCACTAATGTCCTTTAGGGAAGGAAATCTGCTATCCTTGCTTCTCACAGCAATGTGGTTGACTCATAACTGACCACTGGGCAAGTAGGGATAGGCAATAAAATTATTCTTTCATGGGATGTGGGTGACTAAAGAGAAAACAAAAACTGTAGTTAACCAAATCTGATCTCTTGGGCATCCTTGAGGAATGAATGACTCACCAGTCCTTCAACCAATATAGAGCATGCTATGGTCAGATTAAGGAGATGGGGACAAAAGGAGTTGAACACTTCTAACATTCAGTAAAACAAATATAGGATATTGCTGAGGAAAGACACATTTTAGAAGCTTTTCACCTTACACTCATCTGGACAGAATCGCAAGAATACTCAACATTCAATAGGAACAACAATTTATACCGCTGATTGGACTGCCAGATGGATTCATCAAAAACATCAACATCTCTTCTCATGCAGCAGAAACTAGTGCTCTCTTTGAAATCTGGCATTGTGTCTGTCCTGATGGGTGCAAAATGAAAGGCATCCTTTTCTCCACCCATCAATAGTCAAGTTGTAATAATAGAAAATAGAATAATTAGTGACAAATCCAATAGGAAATTTTTATAAAATCAATTGTTAAATGCTCATAGGATAGCAAATATCTTTAAACGTACTAAAGTTGGTGGGGGGGTGGGGGGGGGGGAAGGGGGGAAGAGAGAGAGAGAGAGAGAGAGAGAGAGAGAGATGGACGAGTACATAAGGTAGGAAGGAACCGAAGGTCATTCTGATTGGGCTCAATGAGGTGGTGTGGGAGCAGTTGCTTGTGGAGTAAGGAGGAAGAGAAAATACGAACTTGTCAATGACTCACCCTCTCAAAATTCTTGGGTAGATTAAGCGCATTCAGTCACAGCTCATGCGATATGGCTGAACAGGTTTCCAAACATGAACATATTTAAGTCAGAGCCATGAGCATTAGCCAGTTATGGAGTGCTCGTTCAAAAGCTATTTTTATACCAAAGATCATTAAAAGTTCTGAGAGTCTAGCTAACATAAAGGTTCACAAGTTGTATTCTTGCTGCATAACCTAAAGCTGATATTTCGTAATGGCTTTTTTCAGGCTTCATAAATTCATCAGAAATCCAGCAACAGAAAAGAAATGAACTAAGCAAATGGAAGCTTTGAATTTGTTCATAGGTAAGGATGCAGGAACATTCACTGACTGCTACAGGCAAAGTAATCAGCCCTAACCGATCACAGCAGGAGGGTTTCAGAAGGCTTCTGTAATTAATAGAATACTTACTGAGCTATTTGTACAATGGAGTAATTATAGTACAACTGCCAAAAGAATGCTTTCCTACTCAGCTCATCTCATTAAGCCTCCTGTGGGAGTAAAGCCTGCCTGTGCAGACAGAGTTACAATAATTGAATAACTATGGAGAACCAGAGTTTATCACATGTTTCAAGCTTTAAACTATCCTGTAAAATCTTTAGTTACAGCGTAAAATGATCCCCTGCATCTGGTTAGATGTCTTAAGTATTTATCAAAAACAGTACAATCTTGCACCAATGACTTCAAAAAGATCAGCGTGCATTTTGTTCTCAGCTAAAATGAAAAGATTTTAAATAAAGATCACACTCCCCGCATTTAAAGAGAGCATTTTAACATGCCAAATTGTTGGGAATTTTAAATAATAGAAAATTTTGGGAATAGTCAGATCCAGCACCATCTACAGCGTGAGAAACTGAGTAAAGTTTTCAACTCAGTCACTTTCTAATGGTTGGATAATTACTCCATTGTGCAAAGATTGATCTATGGTCCTTAGCCAGACTGTAACTTGTGTTACTTGCCTCTTGCCCAAACTGCCTGCAGTATGCTAACAGCAGCACTTGTTATGCCTAAAGCCACTTCTCTGCCTCAGCACTCTCAGTTTCAGTTTCTATCTGTGATTCTTCCCCCAGCAAACATACCTCCAGATTAAATGAAACGAGGGAAACTTCTTAAATTTCAATCTTCATGTGTTGAGTTGAACATGGCTTTTAGGGTTTACTAAGCATTTTAGCTAATTTAGCTCAAAAAAGGAAAAATGCAGACAGTATTATTTAAGTGAAACATGACTGCAGAATTTGGGAGGTACAGAGGAATTACAACATTCTGTGCGTAAAATCCCTAGTGCAGAAAGAGGCCATTTGGCCCATCAACCCTCCAAAGTGCATCCCACCAAGACCCAGACCCCACCCTATCCCGGTGCGGCTTTCTCTACATTGGGGAAACCAAGCGGAGGCTTGGGGACCGCTTTGCAGAACACCTCCGCTCAGTTCGCAACAAACAACTGCACCTCCCAGTCGCAAACCATTTCCACTCCCCCTCCCATTCTCTTGATGACATGTCCATCATGGGCCTCCTGCACTGCCACAATGATGCCACCCGAAGGTTGCAGGAACAGCAACTCATATTCCGCCTGGGAACCCTGCAGCCATATGGTATCAATGTGGACTTCACCAGTTTCAAAATCTCCCCTTCCCCCACTGCATCCCTAAACCAGCCCAGTTCATCCCCTCCCCCCACTGCACCACACAACCAGCCCAGCTCTTCCCCCCCACCCACTGCATCCCAAAACCAGTCCAACCTGTCTCTGCCTCCCTAACCGGTTCTTCCTCTCACCCATCCCTTCCTCCCACCCCCAGCCGCACCCCCAGCTACCTACTAACCTCATCCCACCTCCTTGACCTGTCCGTCTTCCCTGGACTGACCTATCCCCTCCCTACCTCCCCACCTACACCCTCTCCACCTATCTTCTTTGCTCTCCATCTTCGGTCCGCCTCCCCCTCTCTCCCTATTTATTCCAGTTCCCTCCCCCCATCCCCCTCTCTGATGAAGGGTCTAGGCCCGAAACGTCAGCTTTTGTGCTCCTGAGATGCTGCTTGGCCTGCTGTGTTCATCCAGCCTCACATTTTATTATCTTGGAATCTCCAGCATCTGCAGTTCCCATTATCTCTGAGCCCTACATTTACCATGGCTAATCCACAAGGCCTGCACATTCCAGGATACCACTGGGTAATTCAGCATGGCCAATCCACGAACCTGCACACCTTTGGACTGGGGGAGGAAAATGGAACACTTGGCAGACACGGGGAGAACATCAAAACTACGCACAGTCGTTAAGCAAATATAACACACTCAAAAAGGCTGAGATGCTATCTTTTATTATGAGAAAAACTGAATATAGAAAAGGACATCATGCTTCAGTTAATTAGGTAATTGGTGAGACCCCATCTCAAATACTGCGCAGAGTTGTGATCTCATTATTTAAATGAAGGGTATAAATGCATTGGAGACAATTTAGAGGAGGTTTACTAGATCGATATTTGCAAGGAGTGGTTGTCCTAAGAGAAAAGGTTGGACAGACTAGATTTGTTTTCACTGCAGTTTAGATGAGAGGGGATGAATTAGATTTAAGTGTACAAGATCCAAAGTGACCTTGACAAGGTGGACATGGATTTTGTTTTCCCTCTTGTAGGTGAGTTCAGATACACTGACTTAAAATTAGGGCCTGTCCTTTTAGGACAAAGATGAGCAGAACTTTTTTCCCTGAGAGGGTTGTGCTACTTTGGAACACTGCCCCAGAAGGCGGTGGTGGTGGAGCTGTTGCATATTTTTGTAAGACACAAGTAGGCTTATTTTTTTGTCAGGCCTATTTCAGTTCCTATTTTGCCTGTTCATATGTAACTGCCTCTGGAGTGCATCACAGCAGGCGTTGCAAACCTCACGTACGTCCAGCAAAGTAAGCAACACGTTTTTCTAACTCATTGCATTATTCGCGTTCTATTTTTTAAAAAATGAGTAATCATCTGAACTGATATTTCTTCCAGGTGTGCTGGCAATCGACAAAGCCAAGGATTGTATTTATCATACCTTCCTGTTCACCTCTTAAAATGACCCTAACCTTCACTCTGCTATACACCAAGGTATTTTAACTGCATTTAGCCCTTTTCTACTGTTAAAGTTTAATTCCTAACCCTAAAAACTAAAATACTAAAACACAAGCCATAAGCAACATATTGACAATGCACAACTTATTGAAGTGTCATCAGAGTCAGTATGGTAGGTAAAATAATAAAAAAAAACCTACACAACTCAAACAATTGTGAAAATCCATCAAGGAATCAGTTGTATTTATAAAAAGGGACTACTACGAGACGAGGGACTTTTGAGGGGCAGTCAAAGCAGGACTGAGTGTGTTGTATTTAAACGCTAAACAAACTAAATGAACTTTAGTGCAGAGTGAAACTGACACGCTCAATTTTGTGGGTATCACACAGGCATGGCTGCACGGGGAGCAGGGCTGGGAGCTAAATATCCAAGGATACTCATCCTGTCAAAATAACAAGCAGATGGTCAAAGGGGTGGGGGGTGTACTTTGCTGGTAAGGGGGAAAATAAAAAACCCTGAAGGGGCTACAGTACAGACCACCTAGTTGTTTTTTATCCTTCCCCATATCCTGACAACTGCTATCAGAAGTTGAGGCGGGGGGGTGTTGGAATCTGATCGAAACTTACAGAATACCGGATAGAGTGGACACAGAGAGGATGTTTCTACTAGTAGGAGAGATTAGGACCCAAGGGCACAGCGTTACAGTGAAGGAACGGCCCTTTAGAACGGAGACGAGAAGGAATTTCTTCAACCAGTCGGCGGTGAATCTGTGTGTAATCTCTTGAGGCGGGCAGGGGGAAATGTTGTCAGTCTACACCACAGAAAGACCCAGAGACCAAAAGGAGGGAGGGAACATCAGAAGGTTTAGCTCCACTGAACCATAAAAACAGCAATATTTCACCTTATCTTTCCAATACTTTGGTGGAATTTACTCATTCTTTTTAAGAGATTTAAATCAACTTTTTAATAATTCACAAATTCAACAATGAACATTTATACAATGCATTTAATATTGAAAAGCTTTACTGACGTCAAAAATATTATAATGAACTAACTTTTCTAGTTTCTCATGTCATTTGGGAGAATTCCAAGCATAAATACTTGAAATTCCCATGCGACGCCACATCTAAGTCATCGTCAACAGTACTATAATGATACTAGTTTCAGTGACATAGCATTCAGTGAATAGTTTTATCCAAGTGATACAGCTAAATGGGACAGTATCATTTACTAGTGGGTAACCTGGACAAATGCATACTTGTCACCCAAATTCAGTCCTGAATAGAGAACATAAGCATGTTTTCAGATATCTGCAATATCTCCTTGCTGGGAAACCAGATTGAGAGGACGACAGCTGACTGCAGTGTAAATTACTATCACCGTGCAATGCACGATCTTTCTGAATATTCATCACTTGCACCCATCAGCTGTGATGAGCTAGCCAGTCTGCTTGGGATGGGGATGTCAACATTGTGCCCCTCCTTCATGGTTATGCTCTTGCTCCAGGTGTCCTTGGAGATGGAGCAAGCAGTGTCCATTATGAGCTCAATGTCTTTAATGAGGGGACAGAATGCTTTATCCAACTCCATTCTGATTTAGCCCCTTCCCTTTCTCCTGACCACCCCCTCACTTTACAGGTTTTGCATGCAAATACTGATTTGGTTATAGGGGCGATTTTACTGGTGGTTATCACTTTAAAAAAAATGAAAAAAAGTTAGTGATTTTAGTGGTGAGAAAGCAGCTGTTACATGTAACAGCACTTCTGGCTATTAAAATAAAAATTGGGATTGACTGCTAAATGTCTGCCCTTCTTCTGCAGATATGTTCGTGCCAGGGTATCTGGAGAGGGAGCGTGTGGCTTCTATCAATGCTTTTGAAGCCTTCAGCGAGGTGGGCACTGCAGGAGATACGGTGCTTTAACTCCTCCTCCAATTCCATTTTGTTTCAGCCCTTCTTTCTCTCCCAACCTCCCCCTCACTCCTGATGATTTGCATTGCCCATGACAGGCTTTACTTGTAAATATTTAATTGACTACACAGGTCACTACTGGTGGTAGTTAAAAGGAAAACAAAAAGCCCTCTTGTGGCACATTGGTAGCATCCCTACCACTGAACCAGATAGGCCCGGTTAAAGTCCCACCTGCTCCAGGCAGGTGTGTAATAACATCTCTGAAAAGGCTGACTCGAAAAATTGCACTTCTTTTTTAAAGAAAGCCCTAATAAAAAGTCACAGTGATTTTGGTGGCAGGAAAGTCAGTTGTGAGAAATAACACTTCTGGATAGAAAAAAAAAATTGGGATGGAGGGTGAAATTTGGGGTGAGGTAGGTGCACTGTTCTCGAACTTAAGAGTTGCAACAGGTTGCTGGGAATGTAGGGAGAAAAATCATTATCAAAATTGTGCAAGTGGATGCATTCAGTGAAGACAGGTTCCAATTTATTGCTGTTCTGGACAGTTTGTCAAGTCACCATTAAGCTTTACAGTGAAAAACGTGCAGAGGCTGCAGGTCTATATAATTCATTTTTTCAGCACCTTCAGAAGAGGAGTAACCGATGCATATTTATACACATTGCATTTATAATAGGCTTTTGAAAAAAAGTCATATTATAGTGTGTGTGGACATGGGGATTGTTCATTGAATATGAATCGCAAGAGGCATCCTCTGGTCCATTTATCAGAGGAATTTGCCTGGACTAAAATTTGAACAAAGCTTGATGGATAGTCATCACTAACTGGTGCATTCCCCATGACAAAACCTCTATCTGAGTCCACTTGCCAAGCCAGCATCACTTTCAGTGGGAAAACAACATTTCTACTATCACACAACCTCCCAATCCACAGGGACTGGACAAGACACATGCTCTTTGCTCACCGGTGTATTCATGCATATGGAGGGGAGTTGCATCCATTCAAAATGGCATACAAGTTCCAAGGTCATGATTGGATACTATAATCAAGGGTACATGTCTTGGTCATCATTAGATGGTATAATCAGATCAATGCATCAATCTCGTACTGTTTCACAGATAACTTGTTTGCATTTACAAGTCATTACTGTAGACATTGTTACTCTCTTTGCTTAAGTGCGTCTGCTTACACATAATTAGTTTACCTTATTACATTCTCAGCATGTGCACACAAGTGCGGTATCCAATTATGACCACAGCATGTACACAGGATTATACTATCCAATAATGACCAAAGCACATGGAAACCTCAAGCCTGTAACTCATGACTACTTGTGGTTTGTCAAGCTTCCTACATAACTCACAACCACTTGTCCTTTAACCTCCTCACCTCTCCTTTCAGTTGACAGATCTGGCAAATTGACTTGACAAGTGCAAAATGAAAAGTTTTGACAATGTGCACTTTTTTAAGCACTTTCGTACACAGTCATTTGATCCAACAGCCATAAATATAACCAATAACAATTTCCATCAAGTTCTGCTTTTCTATTAAACCAAACACATATCACTTCATTCCAAACAGCTTTTTAAGTTTGTCTCCTCAATGTGATATTTTCATCAAATTTGACGCTCCCTATTTTTAGCAATCATCTGAGCAAACTTTGGAAAACATGGTGTATTCACCTTGAAGAAGGATTTCACAAAAGGATGGTACGGCAGTTCTCTCTACGCAAGCTGAACTTGTGAATATTTTTTTAAAAATCAAAGGCTGTAGATGATCAAGTTTGGATATTGGACCATAACGTTAATTCTGTTTCTGCCCCTGTCCCTTTAAGTGATGTTGCCAGGCCTGCTGAGTTTCTCCAGCAGTTTTTTTTAAAAAATGTTGCGAATATTTCATATTGTGAGACAAAGTTAACAATCTCATGACAGAATGCTGATTGTGTTCATACAGTCATACAAAGAAACAGGCTCTTTGGCAAGTGATTTTTTTTTTCAACCAATCATCTGCATGGAAATTTTAAATTCTACTGTATCTGCTACATACTGTATCTTTGGTTAAACTAAGCATAATTTGAGTTTGAAATTAAAGGGCACAACAAGACCTGCAGCTGGAATAGAAAGTAATTCACAGTAATATTTGGAAATATTTTGTGACACAATGATCAGCATAACATTCTCTCTGTCTGGGATATTGTTTAAATCTGCCCTGCAAAAGCATGTTGATAAAATTCTCTCTTCTGGCTGCAAGGAGCCTTTTTAAAATTACATTTCCCAGCAGTCTCGACAGATTCCAGAAAGCAGCGTTACTGCATTGTCCATAACTTAACACAAGTACAATTTAAAATGGCTCATAAAAAGGTTAAGATGAAGGCACCGTAGATCACATTCAGTCATGAGGGAGGTGATTGGTTGTGGTTTAACCGGAGGGCTTCAGGCAAGGGGAGAAGTCGAGAAGGAGAATCTTTCATGGTAACTTCAGTCAGTGCAGGACTTGAACCCAAGCTGCTGGCATCACTTTGCATCGCAAACCAGCTGTGCAGGCAACTGAGCTAACTGACTCCCTTTTGGCTCACGTAAGTCAAAGTGGGTGGAGAAGATGGCAGTTGGATTAAATGGGGTTTAAGTAGCAGAAAGCAGTAGTTATTGTTACGCCAGAGCACACAGAGCTAGACTATGGGGCAAGTGTAACCAACATGCAATTTCATAGTTTCTAATTCCTGAATACCACATTTCAACTTCCCAAAGAAAATAACCTTTTGCTGAAACATAAAACCGCATTATCCTCATCTTGCCAGTATTGCAAGAATCTGTGACGAGGAGAACACATTGGCAACTATATTACATGTTGGCTGGACAGAAACCTGAGGTTGCCTACAGAATTTATATTTTTCCACTCAATGTCAATGTCACAAAGCAAAACATGGTTTTTATCTGAAATCTGCATTTATAACACTTGCCACAACTAACCATTACAATCTTCTACATTTAAAAAAAACTGCAAAAAAATTCACAAATGAAGTAAATTGAAAAGTTAATTAAGTTAATATTTTAAGCCAGAACAATGGCTCATTCTGTTTGCATGAAATGTTTCTATAAGGATAATTCTTTGTAGTTCAACAAACTACAAAGCAATAAAAAAGTGTGATTTATATGGGCAATTTCTGTGATAATGAATTATTGAAGAGTTGGAAAGGAAAGTACTGATTAAAATGAGGAATACACACACTAAAATATGATACAAAATTTTAATATCTTAGTGATGGTTACAGTTGCAGTTCAAATGTGTTTCAAGCAATATCTTCTATTGATGGTGGAGGTGGTGTTTGGTTTTGGGGAAGGGAAGATCTTTAAAATCAGTTGTCCAAACCCTAAACTGCATTCAGAAACAAAATCAAATGTGCGTGCAAGTTTAATTTTTTACACATTCCCTGCATCTAAGATTTGATACGGTCACAATAATAAATAACCAAACAGTAAGTAGGCCACATTTAGGTTTCACTAAATCCCAAGCATACTACTGTACATGGACAGGCAAATTTCCCTCTTCAATGGCATCCAAATTTCTGAGGAAACCAGAACACACTGAATCTACCCAGAATGGAGGATGTGGCATTTGCAGTATGACACAGTCACATAATGAACTGCATACTGGTCCTTCGATCTAGAAATGAGTCAACCTTTATTTTAAGTAGTTCAAAACAACATTTTAAAATGGACACATACTAGCTGAGGTATTTCCATTTACAGAATGGAGACCTACTTCCTTCAAAATAAAGCATATTTCATTTAAAGCTACTTAAAATAGTTTCTTCCCATTTTTAAATTGGACTGGAGTGCAGCAATTCCATTAACTAGTGGATTGTACACTCCCAGTGGAATATGTTTTTAGGCCCGCTAAAGGCAATAGATACACTAATTATTGTGTTGTCCTTTGCCTGCTGAATGCAGTCAGCCTACGGAAAAGCACAAATATGCAATTCTAACATCATCTTTTGCTATTAAACAAAAAATGGTTTAATGGTAAAATCTAAATAGTTGCAAACTCTGCCAAATTAAAGCTTATGTAATCCTTAAACCAGCTGCTGCTATTATGTTTTAAATAAGGGGCAAACTGCAACTTTTTTTTAAAAGCAGCATGTGAAGCCAGCAAAAGGGAGCATCGAAACAAAACGTGAGTGCATCAATTTGAATCAAGTCCATTCCAGACAGGAATAAAGCAGACCCACAAAAATGGGTATCTGTTTTCTGTCTCAAGACAACTACAGAGGGGTGATCTGTCACACCAGGTCATCTTCAAATACAAAAGCTACCCATGATCCCCCCCAAATAAACAATGTTATCAAATTAATTCCCCCCCCAATGAACTAACACATTAGATTAAAACTACTGCAGATTGAAAACACGACTTGAAATGTTTCAAAATTAATTTACAGATTCTTAGAAATATTTAATTAACTATAAATTGTATATACATCATCTCATATGCCATTCACAATCTATTCAAATTTGAAGAGTCCGCTTGCAAATGGGCAACTTCAGCTCAGGAAGCACAACCAGCAGCAGAAAAATATTGGCAAGGAAGTCCAACTGTAATTTAGCACTCCACAACAGACTTGGTACTAGGAGCTGCACAAATGAAAACATGGTGTACCCCTCGAGTCATGCATATTTTCAGTGTTAATGGAATTGCATAATATGGTATAATGGCTGCTATTTAATAACTGCAACATATTATCCAACACAGGCAATCAACTGTGCATTTATTATTTAATATGCTTAGTTATTTTTCCAGGTGCAACTTTGTTTTCTACAACTACTATTCCCATCAAGAAATTAAAATAAAATTGTCAAGTGACATTTCACAGTAACATGATTAAATGTATCCATTGAAAATTATTTTTTCCTCATTTAATGCTTATTAAACTTTTACCTGAGGGTCTCAATCTCTCCCTGAGCCTTTGTTTGGAGGGGGCTGGGGCTCTCACTTTCCCCTCTCATCACTCTGTGTACCCACATAATTCAGCCAGCTTTGTTATGGATTTTGTATCCGTACTTACTACCTTAGGAAGAAATTTTTCTTCATTGTTCTTTTTTGTTGTGTTGGGGGAAGGCAGGGTGAGGTTAGAAAAGAGTAGAGTACAAAACCATTTTTAAAACTACAAAAGCATACTGCAAGACATAATAAAATAAATTATATTTGGAAAAGCATATTCATGAATACATCTCAAAAGTGAGATAACAAAACACTGCTCCCAGTAACAAAATGTATCAGTAGGCACCCCTTCTTGTGTCGAGATGTTTAAGTTGGCTTTGAATTATCCAGTCAGCAGATCAGCTTTCCTAGCTGCAACATCATAGACTTCAAACCATATCTACGCGTCCAGAACAAATGTTTATTCCACCACAGTCCTTGTAAATGAAAAATTAATTTCTGAGAATGGTCTTTAAACCTGTCAATATTTCCACAACAACTCAGCTTTTCCTAGAGATGACTTAGGTGTCCAAATTAAACAATTTCAAAATGATAAAAAGGTGACAGTATGAAAAAATTGACTGATAAAATTAATACGAACTTCTGGAGAAAAATTACATGGTCCAATCTTCCTTTCTTTACTCACCACCTGTGTTTTTTAACATTCATTTTTCAAGCAACTTCTAATTTCTGTTCAAAAAAAAAATGAACTTTACTTCAACTGCAGTTTCAAATTCTAAGGTTGTACGTCTAGCTGTCCATGGATACAAGTATTGCCAGAGCAGTTAACACATCACTCTGAAAGGGGATGTTGATCAGACAGACCAATCAGGCTGAGAAGTGGCCGACAGAGTTTAATTTCGATAAATGTGACTTGTTGCATTTTGGTGAAGGAAACCACAACAGGTTTTATACAGTTAATGGTGGGGTGCTGGTCAGTGTTGCTGAACAAAGAGACCTCAGGGTGCAGGTGCAAGTTCCTTCTAAGTGGAGTCACAGGTAGAGACAGTGAAGTCAGCATTTGACACCCTTGCCTTCATTGGTTAGATTGGAGGGTTTGAGTTACGTGAAGAGGCTCAAAAAGGTGAAGATTTTTTCGTCCCTGGAGCATCAGAAACTGACGCATGACCTTACAGAAGTTTATAAAATCATGAGCGGCATAGATAGGGTGAACAGCCAAGGTCATATTTCTTGGGGGGGGGGGGGGGGGGGGGGGGGGGGGGGAGGCAAAACTAGAAAAAGGGATCTGAGATGTAACATTTTCCAAGCAGAAGGTGGTGCGCGTATGGAATGAGCTGCTAGAGAAAATGGAGGAGGCTGGTATGATCACAACATTTAAAAGGCATCTGGATGGGCACACGAATAGGAAGGGTTTAAGAGGGACGTGGACCAAATACTGGCAAACAGGCCTATATCAGCCATGCTGTATGACTCTACGACTGTATCTCATTGAATAAAACATACTGCAACGTAGACATTTTCTGACGGAAACCTGCATTGCGAGATGATAGTGAGTCTGAGACAGAGGTGGCAACTGCAGTGGGAGTCACTGCTCGAATGCTTCAGATGTTTGACTTCAGCAAATATATTCTACCAAACTGGTTTAAATTGCACCAAGTGCTCATTGGACAAAGTACATTGTAAACGGATTTCAAAAGTTGTCAATTCACTACAAGTGGGAATCAGATGCACAAGGGTCTCCTGCAATTAGCTTCTAATAGTTGCAGTCATACAAGTTACAGACAGTGAAGTATGAGAATTTAGTGAAAAGGAAAAAGATTACAACAAGATTTGAAGTTTGCCTGGAGTGAAGTATGTGGAAATTTCTGGACTGCAAGACTGTCCTGAATCAAAACGTCTGCAATGATGCCTCCATTCTCTAATCGGTCCCACTCAGTCATTGCAGTGGAGCTTGGTTTGGAAATATTCTGACTGTAAAGGGAATGGAAGCAATCTGAATCTTTACATATTCATGTAAGTGACTACGTAAAAGGAGCCCTAGCTAAGAAAGAAAAAAAAAATCAAGAATTTTTACCATGGTCTTAATTCTTTGCTGTTCAAAATTATGCAAGGTTTTGAAAGAGTTTCCAGTGGTAAAGTTAATGAGTGGATGGTACAGATTCACAGGTGATTGCAAAAGATTCAAAGGCAAGAGTAGGAAAATAATTTTACACAGTAAATCATGATGATTTCAAATGCACTGCCAAAAAGGCTAATGAAGCATATTCAAGCTTATTTTCAAAAGAAAACTAGATAAATACTTGCAGCGATACAAGGGAAGAGCAGAGCGGTAGAACTAACTGGATTGATTCTTTGAAGAGTGCTCTTAAAAAGTCTGCACAGGCAGGATGGATCAAATGGCTTCCTTCAGTGCTGCATGATTCTATACCTCTATGAAAATGATCTTATCCAACAGCAACATATAGTAAGTATCGAGGATAAAGACAAAGACTGTGAAAGGATAACTGGACTGTGGATGATGATGTAATGGGACAGGACGTTATTCAAACAAGGGGAAGCATGATGTGGTCACATGATTTTTGTTTTGGTTGGGGGGGCGGTGCGCAGTGTGGAGAGGAAGAGTGTTCTGGCAGGTTGAAAGGGATAAATTCACAGGGTCGGAAGAAACGTATCCCAAGCCACTGAATGAGGCAAGCAAAGAAATAGCAAGGAGTGTGTTAATCATTTTCAATTACTCTCTGGCCACAGGCGAAATGTCAGAGGACAGCTACTCAAGGGATAAACCAGGAAGCTACATGCCAGTCAGTTTAACCCCAGTGGTGGGAAACAATTCTGAGGGACAGAATTAATCTGCACTTGGACAGGTTGGCAATAATAAGAATAGTCCACATGGTCTTGTTAAAAGGGAGGTTTATATTCATGAATATGTTTTTCCAAATATAATCTATTTTATTGAGTCAGGCAGTTTGCTTTTGTAGTTTTAAAAATGGTTTCGCACTACTCTTTTCTAAACTCACCCTGACTCCCCCAACTAAACAAAAATGAAGAAACGTTTGTTCCTAAAGTAGTAAGAGTGGATACAAAATCCATAATGTAAAGTGGGTTAATTATGGTAATACACAGAGTAGCAACAGGAGGGAGAGAGACCCACTCCCCTCGGAACAAAGATTCTGAGAGAGATTCAGACGCCCAGGTACGAGTTTAATAAACATTAAATGAGACAAAATAAGAGCAGTCTGCATGGTCGTGTTAAAGGGATCCATGTCTGACCAAATAGATTGAATTTTTAAACAAGTAACCAGTAGTATACTCAGACTTCAGCAAGGTTTTTGTTAAGGTCATGCATGGGAGACTGATATCAAAAGATCCATCGGAAACAAAGCAGTTTAGCTGATTGGATCCAGAATTGGCTGAGTGGCAGGATGTTAAGGCTGAAGCTTGAGGAGTGTTTTTGTCTATCTGGGTTCCACGAGGACCTGTGTTGGGGCTTATAATATATAACACGTAGATATTTAGACTTGATTGTTGGAGGGTTGACCAGGAAGCTTACAAATGATACAAAAACTGGTGGGATGGTAAATAGTGAGGAGGATCACTTTAGACTACAGGAGGATATAGATAGGCTAGTCAGGTGGGCTGCTCAGTGGCAAATGGAACTCAACACACACAAGTGTGAGGTGATGCACTTAGGCACAACAAACAAGGCAAGTGAATACATAAACGATAAGACTCTGAAAAGCAACAAGGATCCAGGGGACATTGCTGTACATGTCCAACAGTCCCTAGAGTCTGCAGGACATGTGGATAAAATGGTTTAAAAAAAGTGGCATATGGGCCACTTAACTTCATTAGCCAAAGCACAGAGTTCAAGAACAAGGAGATTATGTTGGAACCATATAAAATATAGTATTCTGTACAGTTCTCAAATTCACATTATAGGAGGCGTGCATTAAAAACAAAGTGGTGCGGAGCACAGCAGGTTACACAGCATCTATGGAGACAGAGCAAGCTAGAGTTCAGTTTAGATGACTCTTCATCACAGCCACGTCGGGTCTGATGGAGAGTCGTCTAGACTCAAAACCTGTGCTTGCTCTCTCGATGGATGCTGCCTGACCTGCTGAGATCTCCAGCATTTGCTTTCAGTACAGATTCCAACATCTGCAGTAATTTTCTCCTATTGGAAGGATGTAATTGCACTGAAGAGGGTGCAGATGAGATTTACTCGATGTTGTCTAGATTGAAGCATTTTAGTTTTGGAGAGAGATCGGGCAGACTGGAATTGCAAATCTTGCAGAGGGGACTGACAGGGAGCAGGAGACGATTGAGATGTATCAAATTATGTTGGGGAGGGACAGCGTTGACAGGAAGAAACTCTTGGTAGAGACAATGACCAAGGAATAGATGGACAGAGCTACTTCTGCTATTATTACTTGCACACAAAGAATAAGAAGCACACAATCTAATAATTCGTACCAGATCTCTTAGGAGTGGAACTGAGAAAACATTCTACACTTAAAAAGGTGGTGTATGTTTATAATGGTCTTTCGGTTTAAAATCAATTATTCACTTTGAAACTGAAATTGATAAAAGCAGAAATTTAAGGAGACACGCGACAAAGGCAGTTATATAGACTTAGGTTGAAGCTCAGCCATCATTTTAACCGTTGAAGAGCCTCAAGGTGCTAGACGGTTGATTCTGTAATTCTATAAGAATGATGTATGCCTATTTTAAAAATGGTACACTAATTGTAACGTCTTTCCACAGCTAAAATGGTAAAAACTAATAGAAATATTCCTTGCGTCAGATTCGTAGTCATAAAATTTACAGGGCGGAAACAGATTGTTCAGTCTGTGCCAACCAAATATCCGAAATAAACCTAGTCCCATTTGCCAGCATTTGGCCCATATCCTTCTAAACCCTTCCTATTCATATATCCATCCAGGGGCCTTTAAAAAAATTGCAATTATACTATCCTCCAACACTTTCTCTGGCCTCTGGCTGCTCATTCCATACATGCACCATCATCCATGTCAACAAGTTGTCCCTTAGGTCCCTTTTAAATCTTTCCCCTCTCACTCTAAACCTATGCCCTCTAATTTTGCACAGCCCTATCCCCAGGAAAAGAGCCTTGTCTGCTTAACCTATCCATGCCCCTCATGAGTTTACAAACCCCTAAGGTCACCCCTCAGCCACTGGCACTCCTGGGAAAATAGCCATAGCTTATTCAGCCTCTCCCTATAGCTCAAACCCTCCAACCCTGGCAACATCCTTGTGAATCTTTTCTGAACCATTTCAAGTTTCACTGCATCCTTCTGATAACAGGGAGACCAGAACTGCGCACAGTATTCCAGAAGTGGCCTAACCAATGCCTGCATAGCCACAATAATTGTGGGGTTCCCTTTGTAGGAGATTCCTACACACTTGATATAAATGCAATAGGCCAACTTCTGTGAACAGCCAGAGTTTATTTAAGCAAGAAAAAGCTTTTGGAGGATCACTTAATCTTTGCAGGGCTTGCGGAGCTGTATCAAACGACACTCCCGAATTAGGGAATCATCCTCCCCTTATATAGGATTTTACATCACAGTCATGTATGCAAGATATAATTTTTTACTTCCCCATAGTCATACGCCTAGCATCAGTGATAGTACGTGACTTAATCACCTAACATTAGAAGCAAAGGTCAGCTGCCCAAAAACAATACGTACAACTAGACAGTTCCTCATTTCTCAATCGCCGCTCTGGACAGTTCCTCATCTTTTAGCCTTATTCAACATTTACAGAGAGCTGAGTATAATTAGATTACCACATTTTGTCTGCGAGACAGAAGCGCCCACAGCGCAGCTTAGCACCTAATTTCTTACATGTCAGCAAAACAAATATTCACTCCTTAACATTTCATTCCCTCCTTTTATCATTCCATGATAACCTACTTACTGGGGGCTGGGAAAGGTGCCGCCAGCTTATTCATAAGAATCTTACAGCCAGTATTTAAGCAAGTTATTAACACACAACATACGGTGATTATAACAACAAGAATTGCTAGCCCATGCAGTAGATAGGATCCTCCCAGTAGCCACCCTGGACAGTCATCTCCTTTCTTAGGACCTTGTCTGAAATCATCCAATTGTTTCTTAACAGACTGGATGGCGTGGGTTATGTTGTATGATTCGTCCATAACACGGATGATGCATATGTCTCCTACTATAGTACAAACTCCCTCTTGTTGGGCCAATTGATAATCCACTGCATATCTAGTCAGTTGTGCACAGAGCCTTAACTCTGTCAATTCCCAATTAACCGCTTCTATTCCCCTCACTGTACTGTTTCCCAGGATAGTTAACCCACAAATGAGGTAATTCCAGTTCCTCGCTGCTATTACTCATGCCAATCCTCCGAGGGACAGTGCCCCCAGGAACACGTCGCTAAAGGAAGATCCCAGAGTTACTTGGTCCTTCCGATCCGTGCAAAATTCCTCACTAATAGCTCGAGTAACTATTCTGTGGCGAGTATGCGCTTTCTGTGGGCATGGGACAGTAAGTGGTCCTATTGTCCCTACAGGGAGAGTCGGGGTGGCCATTGTAAAGGTCCCGTTGAAAAGGAACACAAACCCTCTTTTGGGCCAGTAGCATTTGACCACTTTGTTATTGGCACTCATGAAATGTTTATATGTCCAGTTTCTTTCCTGGTTGGAATTTCCTCTGGATCTGATCAGTTGGTAATTGTAAAAGGGATAAGACCAAAAAGCAGAGCTGACATTGGTTCCATTATGATGCCCACAAATGAACTGTCTTCCTGCAGTAACATTTAAGCACCTTTCCTCATCACAGGCGCAGGTGAATATTCCACTGCTCACCTGGCAATGTCTGTGGGCACATTGTCTTTGGGAACAAGAGGCATTGGTGGGGACCAAAGCGTTTGCACAACCCCATCCCCATCCTGAGAAGCAAAGTGGATAATTCATGGGATCAGAGCAAATGCTACCGGCTTCTCCCCGGGTTCCTGTGCAGTTAGGAGACTGAGACCTAGCTGGATTTATCAGCTTTACACATCATCCTGATGACCCCCTTCTGAGCCTCCCACTTTGACCCACACAGGGGGTGTCTGAAGGATCTGTGGTGTCTCTGTTGAGGGGGGTCCACCCAGGGATAGCTACAAATAACGCCTCTCCTGACTGGACAAGTGGGTAACACCTGTAAATTACCCTGTAAATGCATATGAGCCTTATAAAACAAGTTGTCCTTCAGGCCTAATACCATGAAGGTGGCCATGATATCGCAGAGTGCGAGTGTAGTCTTCAGGCCATCTGAGGGCCCCATCGTTTACAGTAACTCAAATGGATCCAGAGACTCTGTCCTCGGACTTTGACTGACGTTGGCGTCAGAGAGTATTTGGAATGATCCTCGCCATCTGGGTCCACACGTGGGGCGGTCCTAGTATCAGCATGAGATCTGCCATTTGCTGTCGACTGTGTGTGCGCGCGTGCGTGCGCATATATATACACACACGTGCGTGTGCGCGTGCGTGTGTGTGTTCCGATCCGTCACCTGTGAAGGTGGTCCAAAGGCCTACTTTACCTGTGAATGGAGAAGCTTCCGGGACAGTGTTGGCTGTCGAAAGTATCTTTGCACGTCCTCACCCATAATGTTTAAGTCTACATTGGCAGGTGGGTCTGTGTCGGCACCCCAAGGGATACTGGGTCGGCCATAAATTATCTGTGCCACTCAGAGTCCAGTAGTGGAGTGGGGTGTTATTCACATGTTGTACAGAGCTAGGGGCAAAACCTTTAACCAGTTAAGGCCGGTTTCAGATGTTAGCTTAGTCAATTTAGCTTTGAGAGTTCTGTTAGCTCTTTTCACTGTCCCTGCCGCCTGAGGGTTGTGGGCACAGTGGAATTGTGGTTGGATGTGCAACACATCACACAATTCCTTATTGATCTTTCCTACAAAATAGGGGCCACTATCCAAACTAATTTGTCGAGGCACTCCAAACCTTGTTAATACTTCAGCTAATAACAGTTTTACCACCATCGAGGCTTTGTTGTTTGTCATTGGGAAAGCCTCTAACCATCTACTGAATACATCAACAATCACACGACAATACTTATAGCAGTGTACATGCAGTAATTCAATAAAATCTATCTGAATACATTCAAACAGTCCATATGGCAAGGATGTTTTTCCTCGTGAGCATCTCAGTCCCTGACCAACATTGTTTTGCTGGCATGTCAAACATGACCTGACATGCTTCTGGGCTGCATCAGCCAATCGGGGGTGCCACCAGGTAGGTAACATGATATTACTCATTCCCTCCTTGCCAAGGTGGGTATCAGTATGAAGACAGTCAATAAGCATTGGTAACAAAGCATCAGGTATACACACTTGGCCAACTGGAGTGATCCAGAGACCTCTTGACACAGAGTGTGAACACCCATGTGTCTTCCATATTTCTTTTTCTGAGTCAGGGGCATCCCCATACAAATGCTGCACAGTGACAATATCTGGCATGCCTGTCATGTTCAAAGAAGGTGAGTGATTTATTGCCTACTTGCTCATAGAGGGCACAATAAAAGTTTGATCTGCGGCAGCCTGTTTGGCAGCTTGATCAGCCCGAGCATTGCCCTAAGTAACTGCAGAGTCATCGGAGGCACGGGCAGTGCATTTGATAATGGCCAATTGTTCAGGGAGGAGGATTGCCTGGAGAAGGTTTTGGACATACAAAGAATTCTGGATGGGCATGCCCGTTGGGGCAAAGGGGTGCCTTCTCCAGTACTCATCGTCTTGCTCATTTATGTCATTACTTTGGAACAACATTGGCAAGCCAGATATGTCAGGAGGTACCTCCATTTTATTCCCACATGATAAACCAGCTTGACATTTCAACCCAGATTCCTTATTTTGCCTCTCCTTTCTCAATCTTTCCCGTTCTGCTTTACTCATTTCATAATCTTCACACTGCTGCTTCAACACCTCCCACGACTTAGAGTTTCCCTCATGATCACACACTCTGATCCCTCTCTGATGTGCATTATTCTCTCAGCTGGCCTGTTTAGATTTATTCGTTATTTCCTCAGCAGCCTTTCTTCACGTGGATATTAAAGTTTTCCATTTTTTTCCCCGTATTACGTTTCCAAATTGCCTCTTCCACTTTTATGCATTTATCTACATCCCAAGTTCCCCCTATTGGCCAAATTTCATTTCCCAATTTCTTATTTAGGCACGCTGACAGACATCTGAACCATTCTTCATTTTCGGGGTCATCCCAGCATAACTGATGTAAAGGGTCTCCGACTTATCTAACGTTTGTCCCATTTTTAGCACTTTTACTGTTTACTTATTACTACACCAGTGTCCTTAGTCTCAACACCCATTTCATGGTCTGGACCTTCGCGTGGGGGGTGGGGGGGGAGAATCTCCCCTCTTAACAACCGGTCTAATGTAGGGTCGTTGAGACAGACATTGACTATTCTATACCTACGTTTGAACACTTATTCTACTTTATCATTTTTATACTAACTTATGTAGTCAATTTCACCTGACCTGGGGACTCTAACCTCCTGGATTTTTCAGTCACCTGGAGGATCACTTAACAATCTTTGCAATTCCCAAAAAGGGAACAGTCTTCCCTTTATATAGGATTTTACATCACAGTCAGTCATGTATGCAAGATACAACTTTTTACTTCCCCATAGTCATATGCCTAGCATCAGTGATAGTACGTGATTTAATCACCTAACATTAGAAGCAAAGGTCAGCTGCCCAAAAACAATACGTACAACTAGACAGTTCCTCACTTCTCAATCGCCGCTCTGGACAAGTTCCCCATCTTTTAGCCTTATTCAACATTTACAGAGAGCAGAGTTATAATTAGATTACCACATTTTGCCTGCAAGACAGAGGCACCCACGGCACAGCTTAGCACCTAATTTCTTACATATCAGCAGAGCAAATATTATCCCTTTAACATTTCGTAATGACCTGCCAACTCCTAAACTCAATGCACTGACCAATAAAGGCAAGCATACCAAATGCCTTCCTCTTTACGAGGTAGTAAGAACTGCAGATGCTGGAGTCAGAGATAACAGTGTGGATCTGGAGGTACACTGCAGGTCAGGCAGCAGAGGAGCAGGAAAGTTGATGTTTTGGGTCTGTCGTCTTCTTCTTCACTACCACATCTACCTCCAACTTCACTTTCAAGGAACTATGAACCTGTACTCCAGTCTCTTTGTTTAGTAATACTCCCATGACCTTACCATTAAATGTGTCAGTCCTGCCCTGATTTGCCTTTCCAAAATGCAGCACCTAGCACAACTATCATTAAGACCTTCTAAAAGCTGCTACCAATGTATGTTTATTACATTATTCCAAAATAGTCGTGTATTAACACTCAAACTAATTAGAATATGCGAAGTCACTGTTGTAACAGACAGAAATACAGCAGCCAATCTTCACCCAAAGGTTCCACCAACAGCAAATGAAATAACTCAGTAGATAATTTGTGTATAAGCAGTGTTGAACGTGGGATAATGTTGGCCATAACACAAAAATTGCTCGCTATTCTTCAAATAATAGCACAAGACTTTTCTTTAACATCCACTTGAAAGGAATATACAAGGCCTTGATTCAAATCTCATCCAAAAGATGTGCAGTGATTCCTCAGCACTGACCTTAAGTGGAACTTGAACCCACAAACTTCAAACACAAGGGATGGGAGCACCACAGAGGGACAGCTGATAGTTTCATTAAAAGTACAGAGCCAAAATTCTTAAGTACCTGACGGGGGCTTAGTACACTTCCTGGTACCTAGTGTAAGTGACTTTGCATCACATGAAGCTAGGCAGTGCGTGTTGCAAGGGTGGGTAGGGGAGAAACCAGACTTTTTTTTAAATGTATGTTTAAAAACTGTTGAACAATTTCAACAATTTGGAATTAAAACACATTCAAAATGTTATCCAGCCCTCTTTTCTAACTTGCGTGCCATTGAGCATTAAAAAGATTAATCATACATACTGTAATGATATTAAAAAGGGGAAAAGGCTCCCACGTCTCCACAAACCACTCAGGATATCTAGCGCTTTCAAACATATGATCACAAGTACACCAGCTCTCACTGCTTTGCTGGAACGCCAACATTTGTTTGCAGTGTACTTTCAAAAGGAAATAGTTTAAACGGAACCAGGCCACAAGTTAACTTAGAGTCAATTCCTCAAATAGCTGATTTCAGGGGTGAATATAACCACTGGCTATGGTAAATGGAATACTGCAGGACACTATTTCCTATTTAGAAGTTATCATACTGGCAAAACTTTGTCGTTCTAAACAGATACATGAAATTCAAAATTAACTAAATCCACTAACTTAATGTCATAACCAAACTTGATGTTCTGGCTCTATTATGTATACATGTAGTATTGTATTACAACACAAAAACCTTTAAGAAGGGCTTTCAGTGGTTTTAGCAATATGAAACTGAGTACAAAACAGACAAATCAAATAAAATTTCCAGGCTGCTTTCAGCCCCAGCAGAAGTGAATCTAGTACAGTTAGCCTCAATGAATAATCTTATTTAGAAAAAGGTAACAGAAGGTCCCAACAGGGATTACTACTAAAAAGGACAGGAGATGGAATTGAAGAGAATCTGCAAAAATAATGTTCAGTTTAAAATTATGAAACTCCAGTATAATAAAACAATATAAAGCGATGCATTTTTCTAAACTGACAGGGATGATTGCACAGAACTAAATGCAGATTTAGCCTCAACTGTGCTAACAGTGCACAATTTACCATGCAATTTTGCATTAAAAAAGAAATTAAAAACTTACAGCTAAAGTTAAAAGATTGGATATCCAATCAATTCAAAATCTGCATTAAACACGTGAAATAGCTTTAAATTTGAGCACCAAAAACGAAGAAAGATGAAAAAAATTAAGGCTTCATGGCTTAAATAAGCAAAATTATATTATTTTAAATTTTAGAAGAACAGCAGACAGCATTCAAAATCATGGAATAAATTCAAACTTGAAATAATGGCCAAATCAGATAACAAACTGCAAACATTAAAATTCATCCTTCCAGGAATGTAGCTTGCATATCATCTTTAATACAGTGTTTAAAAGGCAATTCCACTGCATTTTCACTTAACTTGAGCAATAATGCATTTTATCCCCAATTTGAGAGACTAAAAAGTTTATTTTACTAAAATTAGTGACATGGATGGGTAGATGAACAGGAAGGGTTTAAGAGGGACATGGGCCAAATGTTGGCAAATGGGAGCAGATTAATTTAGGATATCTGATCCGCATGGATAAGTTGGACTGAAGGGTCTGTTTCAATGCGTACAGCTGTATGATTCTATAACCTACAATTCATATTGTGTAGGAAAGTCAACAAATGTGAACAAAAAATGTCACTTTATATTTCTAAATTATCTTACAACAGGGTGCACATACAGATGCTGGACAAAGATATGGTTTTCTCAATCCTTCGCACCTAACAAAGATCATAGCTTAGATCTCACCAGAGTCAAGGTGAATGGAGATCCACAACATTAAAGCTGAACCATACATCAATCATATGCAAATGACTGTTCAAATCAGACTACCAATGGAGGGAAGTAAAAAAATTCATAGGAGTAGAAGAATCAGATTGCCTTCTTTAGGTTGAGGCAAAGGCAAGATGTGTATCACTATTGTAGATATTTCTGGGGTTCTACAGAGCACAGTAAGAGTCAATGCTAATCACATGTGTTAAGTAAACAACTTTTCTTACTGCCACTTGATTTACAAGCAATAACACAAGACATTTTGTGGTCTTCCTCAATTTGCATTGCAGCACCTTCTGACGTGTCAAAAATCCCTTATCCTCAAATGTCTGAACAATCAGACTTGTGGACTTTACTAACTTCAAAGTCTCCCCACCATGGCCTCATCCTATGACCAACCCTCCCTCTCATCCCTGCCATGACCTGTCCGTCTTCTCTCCCACTTATCCACTCCCTCGACCTACCTGCACTCACCTACCACCTTCCCTAGCCCCTCTCATTCCTGCCTCCTTGACTTGTCCATCTTCTCTCCCACCTATCCGCTTTTCTCATCTCACTAACCAATCCCCACCACTCACCTATCATCATCCCACCTACCTTGCCCAACCCTACCCCTCCTCTATTTATTTGAGCCCCCTTCCCTCTCCTCCATTTCTGAAGAAGGGTCCCGACCCAAAACATCGACTTTCCTGCTGCTCTGATGCTGCTTGGCCTGCTGTGTTCCTCCAGCTCCACACTTATCTCCTGACTCCAGTATCAGCAGTCCTTACAATCTCTAACAAGTCTGGTCAGTACACTTTAAATTTTAGCTATTTACAGTGCCAAAGCAAATATTCAAAATGGATTTGGTTATGTACACACATGCATTTCAACTATCAGCTTATCGTATTCTACTGCAGGGAATAAACATTTCGCAACATACACTTCGATTACTGCTTCCAGTTTGCCAAATATTTTGACTGAATTCACTCAAACATTAAAAGCATAAGATTGGCAGGGTATATAGGGATATTACTTTTTTGATGCACAACATGCCAGTCTATAATTCTGAGGAAGGGTCACCGGACCAGAAACATTAACTGTGTTTTCTCCTTCACAGATGCTGCCAGACCCACTGAGCTTCTCCAGCAACTCTGTTTTTGTTCCTGATTTACAGCATCTGCAATTATTTTGGTTTTTATGCCAGTCTATAACCATCTACTGATTAATTTAACAGGAAAGTAAAAGTAGTACCCAGTTGGTGGAAACAAACTAAACTGGTGCTTAAAAATCCTTTGGGGTTTACTGGTTTTCCCCTTGAAAGCCAACTGGCAGATCAGAGGACCCACGAAAGTATGGATTGCTGCTAGACTCAGCAATGCTAACTAGCAGGTTTAATTTTGTAGCCTCTCTAACTGCGTACAACCAACATGGATTGCCATAATACTGAAGCCATTTTTAAGTATCCAACTGTCCATAATAAGTAACAGACATTATGACTCACTTGAGTTAGAAGAATCACAAGCTAAATGAAATGCTTCAGTTAAAGATGGTTAACATATTTCTCAGATTTAGAAGGTATTCACAAACCATTCAGGTTTGGTTTCCTCATTTAAGAGAGTCCATCCGCTTGGTTATTTCTTTCTAACACATCTTCCAAATCTACACTTCCTTCTCAAATCTAGTACCATTGATACCACAACATTCCTATTAACTGTTTGTTTTGATCTTTCATCAACCTCACATCCACTGTATCATGGAATAGTAAACACTTTTATTTTGCACAACATTAGAGGCAAAGTATTGATATTTGAGATTAATTCTGATCGCACAATCCTTGGAACAGAGAGCTAGTGAACTACATACTCTAGGACCTCAGTGAATGATACCCACACCAGTGCTGGTGTATCACCATTTTACTCTTTTTCTTCACTCCTTCCCCAAACGTGGATGAACAATCCTTCAAGGGAAAGGAAATAGTGACTGTTTCCAACTGTTTCCCCTCCTAAGGCCAATCCATACATCAATTTTAAGAAAATGAAATGCACAAAATCATAGTTTCTGCGTTTCAGAAAGAAATAATAAACAAGACAGTTTTTTTGCACACAACTGTTTAGTGCTATGAAGCAGTACTGTCATTTCAATCAAACAAATTTAAAACAGACCTGCTCATATGGCACTTCAAAATAAAATTTCCAACTGGCCTATCCCAGTATATGATAACCTGATCCATGAAACAAGTCAAAAATTGCACAGGATTCTTTTTCAGAAAATACATTAAAACTGATGAACCGCTAGGGCAAAATAAAACTACCAAAAATACATCACGTTTCCTCAAACCAGTCAAGAACTACCATTATTTGTGTAACTACTACTGGTACCACAGAGAACAGGTCATTGGCTCCATTTAGAAAATTTCAGGTCTTCACTGAACCATTTCACCCAAAATGGCAAGTTTTCAACAGTTCATAAATCAAACTACAGAAATGGAATGGTTCTGCATTATCCTTCATTGTATGGGAAATGAAATCCAACATTTTGGGAGTGGGCAAAGTGTTAAAAAGAAAAAGATAAGCAAAAATAACTGTCCCACATTGGAAAGCTCAGTAAGCTGAAAATAAATCTTGAACTGAAATATTTTCACAATTGCTAAAAGAATTATACCAGAAATAATTTAAAGGCAACAGACTAACAATAATTAGCCATATCAACACCCAAAATTTTGCCCCTCTCTTCCCCAGAACAGTACTTCATATTGAAGGTACACGGTACTTCAAAATAGGAATGTAGGAATTAGGAGCGGGAGCAAGTCAGCTCTTCGAGCCCACTCCAATTAACAAAAACCCAAATAAGTTTTCAAGTTCAAGCCCAGACAATCATCTAATAACGGAGTGGACGAAAATGTGTCCACGCAGAGCAAAATGTTCAGATGTAAACTACAGATAATACGTACACATTAGAGTTTTTCAAAGTACCTTTCCATGCTCAGGCACCTGCGGTAAAGCAATTCCAGAAACGTTTGGTGAAATATCTGACAACCTTCACAGCAAATGCCTCCCTGTTTCAGTGGTAAGAAATTAGTAGTCAAGTAGTGATCAAGTAATCAATGAGTCATGCTGACTACATTTTTGCATCTGTTGAGTTAGGGTTACTCTCTTAAACCACTAGTGAATGCTATCACAGATACTCAACCTCATGAAAAACTGACATGACTAAACAGTGATACAATTAAGAGGACGATTGATGGTGCCTCTACAACAAATTAGTCCAGTTTATTGCTCTATACTAACTGATCCTAAGCACAGTACGTGCATTCAACACTGTATGTAAGCCTCTGAAACAGCTTAGAGAATAAAACAGCAATCTGATACAGAACCAAATATTTAAAAAAGGGCCCGCAGTGAATTGTTTGATCATGGTTCTGGTGGCTGTCGTGTAACAATAGTCAAAACCACTTTGGCAAGGTTAGATTTATGGTGGATAGAGAAGAGGGGGGTGGTGTTGAAGGTTCAACCAAGGTTTCAGATATTATTATGCAACAGCTCCAAAAATATGCATATATACGGAGAATCACGACAATCAAGTTCAGTGGCAGGTGATGAGGGAACCAACAACTAGGAAAAAGCTGTTACAGGTGCATTAGTCCATGACATTAGGAGTGACCATTTCACTGAAGAATTCATGCAAGAAACCTTACAGCTGAAATAAGTTGATGTTCAGACTCAGGTTGTAAGATTGGTTCACAGTCTGTTGTATTTGACATGCTGATATAACACAATGGATGACGTGAAGACAGGATTTGATCCTCAGGTGGAATATGGAGAAGTCTCTTGCACTGATGCTGTCAGAGACCAATGTGTCTGTGACAGGTAGACTGGTGAGGGCATGACCATGTAAGCTATTCCTGCTTCTTGGTTCACCCACCACGTGCTAGAGACCCAGGTCAGCAGTTACGTCCTTTAGGACTTGTAGATTGGTGAGCAGTGTGCCACTGAAGCTACTCTTAAGAATGCACACTGAAGGACTCCACCCAGAGTAGAATGTGTCTTCGTGTCTTACCATGCAATGCTGCTTGGTTAACATTGGGGCGTGTGCGCATGTGGTCTCAGCAGGATGGTTCTTTGTGAATATTTAACTTTATATCATGGACTTCAAGGGGTTGAGCTTGATAAGCAAGATCATACTGAATGGTAGAAGCGGCCTGAGGGTCAAATAGTCTACTCCTGCTTCCACCTTACAGATAATGTCTGACCATTCAATAGGACAGCTCTCCTAACTTTGACAAAAGTCCTACCTATATGTTAGCAGGGAGGACTTTTCTGGGTCAATAGCTCTGGGTCTGCTATTGTAACTTCCAGCGCCTAGGTCAAGGCCATGTGGTCCATCTGATTTAATTCCTTTCTTTAGACTTTGCTGTGGTTTTAGTCATAGAGTCATAGATTAACACACCATGAAGCTGGCCCTTCAGCTCAAACTGGTCCTTGTTGACCATGCTGCCCACTCAGCTAGTTCAAACTGCCCACATTTTGTTCACATCCCTTTCAACCATTCCCATCAATGTACCTATACAAATGTTTTTTTTTCCAATGCTGCTACTGTACCTGCTTCAACCACTTTCTCTGGCAGCCCATTCCGTATATACACCACTCCTTACATGAAGAAGTTGCCCCTCAGTCCTTAAAATCTTCCCCCTCTCACTTAAACCAACGCCCTCTAATTTTCCAATTCCCCATCCCTAGGAAAAAGACAATACACATTCATCTTTTCTATACCCCTCATGATCTTATACACATTATCAAGGTCACCCCTCATTTTCTTACGTTGAAAAGAATAAAGTTGTGTCCTGGCCAAACTCTCTCTTCAACTCAGGCCTGCTATCCCTAGGAGCATCCTCATTAATCTTCTTTCCAATTTAACTGTTGTTTTTCTATAACAGGGTGACTAAAACTGTACACAATATTTCCGTGGCCTCACCAATGACTTAGGCAACCGTAACATAACATCCCAACTGCTATACTCAATACCTCGACCAATAAGGCCAGCATGCCACATGGCTTCATCACCACCCTGTCCACCAGTGATACTGCTTTCAATGAACTATGTACTTGATCTTCTAGCTCGCTGTGTTCCACAACACTCCTCAGGGCCTTACCATTTACTGTACAAGTTCCACCTTGGTTTGACTTTCCAAAGTACTTATCAGTGTTGAATTGCATTTGCAAATCATCAGCCCACTTGCACATCCGATCAAGATCCCTCTAATATTTTGATAACCTTCTTCGACATCAATTATACCTCCTAACTTTGTATCATCTGCAAATTTACTTATCATGCCTTTATATTCACGTACAAATCATTTATGTAAATAGCAAGTAATAAATAACAAAAGGTCCCACCACTGATGCCTCTGGCGCATCAGTAGTCACAGGCCTCCAGTCCAAGAAGCAACCTTCAACTATCACCCTCTTCTTCCGACCATCGAGCCAGTTCTGAATCCAATTAGCTAGCTTCCACGTTAGATCCCACCCGACCTAACCTACATGACTAGCCTGCATGCAGGACCTGGTCCATATGCACTTTTGTAAGGCCTTCAACAATATCCATTGCCCTACCTATTCGGTTACCTCTTCAAAAAACTTGAAACTTTTTGTCAGACATGACATCCCACACTCAAATCCATGCTGACTATTCCTAATCAGACCTTGACTCCAAAAGTTGGTTGATCCTGTCCGTCAGTGTCCTTTAAATAACTTGCCTACCACCAATGTCAGGCTCATTGGCCTGCAGTTCCCTGGCTTGACTTTGCCAACTTTCACAATTGAACAAATGAGTTTTGATACAACTGAGTTACTTGCTAGGCCATTTCAAAGACCAATTAAGATTCAACTATATTACTCACAATCTGGAGTCACAGGCAGGTCAGACTATGTAAAAACTGCAGATTTCCTTCCGAGAGATTAATGACCCAATGGGTTCTGACAGCAACTGACATTGGATGGGGTCAGTGGCTGAGGAGTTTAGAGTTCCAATCATCAGTAAACATGATTCTGACATTCTCTTCAATCGTGGACAGGAAGCATGGCCATTTGAACAACATAACAGAAGGCTAATGACGCATATAGTGAAGCATAACTTTTAAGATTATCCATCTACTAAACAGAGTGTACCAACTAATATACTGGTGAACAGTCCCAGTGAAACATTCAAATGATTGATGAGCCAATGTGTTCAAAGAGAAAAAGACTGCATATGTGCCCACAACACCAACTTAAGCTATCCACTTGCACTACACCAGAACAAACAAAAAATTAGTCACGGTTCAGTGTTTACACACACTCATCGGAGTCCAAATTAATCGACTAAAGTTCCATTCCAGGAATGTGGGCAAAAATAAAATCCGGGCCGACAGGCCAGTACAATAACAAGGAAGCACTGCATTGTTGAAGGTTCTGCCTTTCAGACAAGATGTTAAAGGTAATATTTACATCCCAGATGGATGTAAAGATGCAAATGGCTCTATTTTGCAGAGGATCAGAGGAATTCTTCTCACTGTCCTGACCACTACGTATTATTTTCCTTTTAAAAGGTGTTTGTTCAATATCTAATCATGATCAAATTGCTGTTTGTGGAATCTTAATGTACAGAAACTGACTGCTACATTTCATTACTTATTGCAGAGACCACGCCTCAAAATTTCTTAATTGGCTATCGAGCACTTTTGGATATTATGAGATCATGAAAATGTTTTTAAATATTAGGGTGTGCTGGTACAAGTGCATCAATGTTGCCTTGCAGTTCATTTAATTCTTGTGCCAAGAAGCAGGATGAATTCAAAAATCGCTAATAATGTCTAGCTTTGTTTTAAAATTTAGATCCCCAGACATAATACAAAAATAGATCCCTGAAGAATTTGACATTTCTCAAAAGGAGTGGCTATCAAAATTTAATCAAACTCTTGAGAAACCGTAAACAATTATGGAGAATGGACGAGACCAGAGGACATGAGCAAGGTGGATGAATGGGCAGATGCCAGCTAATAACTGAAATATGGTTCATTGTAGTCCAAGAATAAAGAGTGAATATGTATTCAAAACAGCTGAAGTTTCTCTACTAAGTAATTTGAAAAGCTGGTGAATTAAATAATTCTCAACTAGCAAACAATGACAACATTTCGAAGGCAAATCAGAAGTTTAAAATTAGTTACAAAGTTGACATATTAGGGCGTGGAATCTGGGGAGTCCAGGAATGAAATTTGCAAGGATCACTAAATCAGTAACCTGGACTTTGATGCTGGAGTTGCTAAATGACAAAACAAAATTGAAATTTAAAAACTGGGTATTTTGTGGGTTAATAATGAAACATTAACTACAAACTAAATAGTGTAGGAACATACAACAGGCAAGAAATCTGCTACAACAGATTATTGGGCCTGCATTTGTCTCCAGCTCTATCCTACATGACTGACTAAGGCACTTAGGGTTGAGCAATTAATGCTTTCTTGTCACACAATCCACAAAACATGACCAAGTTGAAATGAGTGATTCTACATTCATCAGCTATTATATAACTAGGAATAGAGACAAAATTGATAGTACTATAGCTCAAAAATGTGGACAAGACAATCCTAAACCTGGAATATGACTAATCATGCAGCACAGCAAACCACAAGCTGTTTATTACATGCAATGCACACTCAAGGGTTCAGCAGAGTCTATCCCACAAAGACCCACACTTGCAGTAAATGAAACAAAGAGAGCAGAGCACAGGGCTCACACTCCCAAAACAGTGATTTTTTTTAGCAGTTTGCAAAATATTATTTGGGTGGTCATATAAATATTTTATAAATCATCTTTTTGTATATAAAGCAGGCATTTTTGACCAATCTGAGTGCATATTTTATTGAGTTCAATTTTGTATGAATTGATGTATTAGTTTATTTGTTAATATTCATTTAGCAGTATACCACCATGTACAAGTTAAGGGGAAAAAAAAACTAAAAACACAAAAAAAAACTACTTAAAGGCAAAACTCAGAGATAACCAAAGGTTAAAGTAAGCATTGACTAAAATAGGTAGGATATGCTTTTGGATCACCAATAATGGCAGCAAGACAGATTCTAGTGACCACTGAATGCATTCAGATGTCCTGCATGCTTACCTCACTGTGCGCACACATGCTCATGAGCAAGTTGCTAACTGTTCTGACAGCTGTGTAAATAAAATGCTTTTCTACTTATTTCTTCGGTTATGTGGAGCGTGCATGTGTATTTTTCTTTCATTGTCTTAACACTTTTGTTCAGCATGTGTACACTGAACTTCTAAACAGATCCAGATCAGAAAGAACTTGCATTTATCTAATCCCTTATGTACAGACAAAAACTCAGTGCTATATAACAGAAACAGAGAATGAGATAAAGGGGAAGGATATCTAGCAGAGGTCAGAACGAAGCAACCAAAGACTGGTTTGAAAAAAAATATTGATTTTAGTAAGCTTTTAAAGTAGAGGCAGGAGTGAAGAGGTTCAGCACAGAATTAAGAAATACAACTTATACTAGCCCAAGGTTCAATGACCAATGATAGAGAGATTGAAAGACCTGATTCAGAGGAATAAAGAAAGCAGGAAGGAATAACTGGAGGGAGATAGGAAGAGATTTGAAGACAACGCTGCAGATTTCACATTTACTGTTTAGAGGACAATCAGCCAAAGAGGGTCAGACAGGATAGAGGTGACAAGTTGATCTCAATATGGCTGAGATAGAATGAGTTCTCAGGCTCGATGCCCATCTTATGCAATGTCTGCTTAAGATCAGCTGATTATGTGGAACATTGCACTTGGCATTAATGTCCTTCATGAGTGTAAGCACTCAAGTGAAAAAGAACTTTGTTTTTAAATTCAAAGTGTTGTGATCAAGAGGGTGATTGAGCAACATGTGGTTGAATAAATAAATCAAACTATTTCCTTTAAGGAAATACTGTCCCTTTAACTGTTATACGTAGATTAGACACATTTGTTGCACACAGTTATCATAAAAGGATTTATAAATTGAAGTTTTAAACAATTATTAATTCCCGTGGAAGGGATATCACCAGAAGTTCAGTCAATGCAATATACAATGTTCTCATACCACATTCATTTGAACTTCAAAACTATTTGCCAAAACAAAGGATTTAGAAGGCCATTTCACCCCTTGAGCCTGCTCCAGCAGTCAACTAGATCATGGGTGATCTTTCAGCTCAATGTGATTTTTCTGGACAATCCCGATTTTACTTGATGGTTTCAATATCTAGAAATTTGTTGATTCCTGATTTGAACACACATGACTGTATTGCCTCCACAGCGTCAGTAATGTATTTGCAGATTTTTGTCTTCCTAAACTTAAAATTATCTCTCAAATATGAGTTGCTACAGGTGGAGATGAAATTGAATTCTAAACAGAAAGCTTATTAGCTCATTCAGGTGATATTACCTCAAAGTAATACAGTCAATAACAAAGCCAAGGGAATGTTTAGGATCACATATTACATAGAAGGCTAACAGTCAAGGAACCATTTTATACACTCTTGACACCAATATAATTTTTAAAATGGTAAATCATGGTTAACTTTCCAATTTTGTGGACTGTTTGCATTTTGAAAACAAGTTTTTGTAACACTACAGAAAAACACAGTCGGGAGCTACTAACTAGAAACTCTGAATTGAGCATTCTGTCCTTACATAGACAGAAAAGAAGCTAAAGCATTGATTTGATCAACAGGGTGCATACCCACAAGACTAACAAATGAAACAGCCTCACCAGTGTTATTGCCTCTATTTTACAGTAGCAGCAACCATCCATTACCAACTGTTAGCAAATGCAATGAGAGTCCACATTTATTGAAACATCAACCTCTCACTGTGAAAGCTGACAGTCAAGGAGCTGCAAGCAACACAAACCTAGATACTTTGAATTGCTCATAGATCCTGGCCTCATTTCAAAGCAAAGCTGATCCATGGTGCTTAAAGGTGACAGCAAATCAAAATAAGAAAAAATAATGAAAATGATACCTTAAAAAAAAACATACATGAACAGATTAAAAATTACATACCAATTTCTACAGACTTGCATAGTAAAGGGCTTGGAAGATAAGTGAAGAGTAGCAACGTAAATCACATATCTCAAAATAAAATTCAAATTCATTAAGAAAATTTCAAAACAAACTGATAAAAATCTTCTAGCCAGTTTTTTATCGTTAAATTTCATCCAAAATGAAAAATCAATTCAGGATAAAGCTCAATAAGAAACACGGTTATCTCTAATTCTTCTGTCTCTGGGCAAAATGAATTTTGTTACATACATCAATATCAAGGTAGCGTGTAAACATGTCCCACCAGCATCAATAAAAACTCTAAATGCTCTTCTATTTCATATGCTCAAGTATGGAAGAAAGAATACAACTCCACGGCTGATGAGATGAATGATTATAGGCCATAAATTAACAGATTCACTGAATTCAAGACCAGACATGGATCTTTTGTCTCAAGTTGATAAGCTCAATATATAAAAGGTGGTGGTTTGTCTTTTGACTTGATCAAAAATATGAAACAAGCAAGTTTAGCTTTTCAACTTATTGGCTGTTCTTTTCTACTTACTTTGAAGACTAAGGAAATTGCCTAATTTTTTTTCATGTCAAACATTCCTGCAGACACAAAACATCTCTGTAAATTTGGAGACACATTGCCTGGTGTGAACTGGAGGGTGAAGGTCTGAAGATACATTTTCACCATGCATCAAGTGAATTTTGAAGAAGGTAATGACACTTGGAAACTAGTGAAGACAGAGTGCTAAAGTAAAATAGAGAATAGAATCCAGGGGAGGGAAAGTGACAGCTGAGGTAGATTGTGAAGTTGTAGTGACATTCATTCAACCTAAAACGTTTTGCTGAGGTTTCTTAGAAAAATACAATATGTGAATTAATACACCAGTTCACCATTAAAATAAATTGTCTCCCACAATGCACAGAAAGGTAAACAAGGAAAAGTAGTTGTTAGAGATAAGCACAGTTTAAAATATCCAATGGGATAACTACACAAGAATCTTTGCACTATTATTCAGAGATCCAACTAGGAATCCAAAGATTTTTATGAATTTCAAAATCGCTGCAATACAATGCTCGTATCTTAAATTAACGTCTGTTCCTACTCAACTCTTGCTCAGCACTTCCACCGCACCTTAACTTCCCATCCGAATACTCCGTTTGCTCCTGAACCCTACATGGCAGGGGGTGACAGACTAAGTAAACAAGTGACAGGGGCTGCAACAGGGTGGTCAGGGAGCAAGCACCAAACAAACCACAGGAAATTCACGTGATGACATCTCTCAGGCTCCCAGGACTGTCACAAGTAAATTTGAGATGTCAATTCCACTTGATTAATCATTACTCTTGATCATTATTTGCCTCCCATGGAGTAGTCTACCAGTTCTTTGCAAATGACTAGAGTACAACAGTAAACCTCATTTATACATCAAATAACGGATGGCCATAATGTTTAAACCCATGACACTTGATGCACACTGCACAGCCACCAGCTTAGAACGAACTTGCCAAGTGACTATTCAAATTGATTAAAGTGATTACGATGAAAGAAATGCTGTGAATAGGAGAAATCAGATTTTTGAAATCATTGATATAAATGCCATGGTTATTTGGTTTCTTTGAACTACGTTGAAAAATACCTAATCATGGGCAACAAACAATGATTTATATAGATTAAAATATTTAGTGCTTTATTGGCCTTTTTGCGCCAATTAAACTGTTCAGCAAACAAAAAAACACCTTTTCATTTTATTCTGAGGAAGAGTTAAAAATACCCTGGCTCCAAAGTAGATTTCAGTTCAGCTACAAAACCTAATGGGAGGCTCAGACAAGGATTTGTTAATGCTACATTACTGTCCATTTGTTTGGCATCTGTAAACAGTTAGCAGTATCTAAATTTTAATTTTAGGCTCTCTACATACGAAATGTTGCAAGACCCTTCTACAGTCCTCAGATTGCATAGTGCGACAGGAATTTGGTGAACAATCAACTGTACTTTTCTGCATAATGAATACTGCACCACTTTCCTGCCAAGATTTAATAAAATTGTGATCTTACAAGTAGTTTTCTCCCTTTTTTGGAGGGGGCTGGGGCTGGGAAGAGTTAAAAGGAGGCCATCTTGTATTAGTCTAGCAACTCTCTTAAATCAACTGCATTATTGTCAAAAATTTCTCTACCCTAACCCTGAAGTTATACATAGTTTAGTTCCCAACTGCTGCAATTCTAACAATACTATTGACTTCAAAAGTTGGAGAGATTTGTTCCAAATAAAAAGTAAAAAGAGTTTATAACATTTTCTCATAATTCATCCGGTACGTGTACATGCACATGCATTTCTCTTTAAAAGTGATGCCATTTTTTGCTACCAGTCTTTTGCCCTCTGCATTAATAAAGCATTTTAGAGTTGCTGTATGAAATTCTTAAATGAGAAATATTCCAGAACTATCTTTGAGAAAGAGTAAAAACCAACTTCACTTTTAAAAAAAGTGAAAATTCAGAAACAGCAACACAGACAAGCTATCCCTTTACACAAACTGCTTCAAAATAAAATTCACTAATTCCGAATCGATAACTTTGTGGATAAAACATTAAAGTACGTTACACTCACCCCCTTGCTGGATCCAATGTGATTGCCCTGGGTTGGTCCAGGTCTTGCCAAAATAATACCTTTCGCATTGATCCATCTAAATTAGCAACTTCTATCCGATTAGTTTCAGAGTCTGTCCAATATAACTTTTTCCCCAGCCAATCACAAGCCAGGCCATCTGGTGATACAAGTCCTGATATAACTACATTCTGGGAGTTTCCCGTCTGGTTTAGAAAAATCAATTTGATTGCTTCTTCACTCACATCAGTCCAGTATACAAGATCATCTGCAAATATAAAATCCACCGCAGCTGCATCTTCTAAACCAGCAACAACAATGGTGGCATTAGTCTTTCCACCAGCAGCATCCACCAACCTCAAATCTCGCCGATTTGCAAACAACAAAAGTGGTGCACCTGTATTCATAAAAGAAAAGACATTGTCAGTTAAGCATTACTGATGTAAAAAGAAAGCATATGATTTGCAAAATAAAGGTGAAACAAAAAAATGTTACTTCAACAAATGATTAATTTCATAATCACACATCCTATAATAAAGAAACTTAGCACTTACATTCTTGTTGTGCATGCTTCTTTCTAAACTGCAAGTTATATCTTACAAAACTGTAAAACTGTCAAAATGACTTCAGCAATTGGTAGATGAGTGCTCATGCCACTGCACAAGTGCAAACTGGAAATTCTTGCCCAAAATAAAGACTGGTCAGAGATTTCCAAACTGTCTCAGTACATTTGCACAGGTAGTAGCTCGAAAACTGACTTACACGGTTCTAAATATGATATTCCAAAATGTTAGAAACTATCTGAATACAAAGGATGTATTTGATTAAAATAATGGAATGAGAAATACATCAGTTCCATTAACTGGAACTATGGCATAATTAACCTAAACAGTGCTTTAGGCTTTAAATTCCCCACCTTATTCCCCCCCAACTCTATTTAATTCAGTTGAATTGAAACAGTCTTGTTGCTTTCAATATTTCAGTGCTGTAGGGAATCTTGAATGAATTGTTATTGAAAAGCAGAAACAGTGAAATTTAATTTTAAAAAACCTGCGTCAAATTAGAGATTACTACAAATAAATTTTCAGATTTAACATATTCCAAAGTGGCAAACATGGCATTTTCAGAGATAATAGGAACTGCAGATGCTGGAGAATCCGAGATAACAAGGTGTGGAGCTGGATGAACACAGCAGGCCAAGCAGCATCAGAGGAGCAGGAAGGCTGACGTTTCGGGTCAAGACCGAAACATCAGCTTTCCTGCTCCTAAGATATTGTATTTTCAGTGCAACTTTACAGGATTATGACTATAAAATACAAAATTACAATTCCAGAATGGCTGTATACTTAAGATTACATTACTACTCTGGATAAACAGAATTATAAACATCATGGATACCTGGTGTGAATTAAATTGCAGCAATGTAATCACAGACTGCCCAATACCTTTATGACGACATACCAACTAAAACTAAATTACTTCAACAGTAATCCTCACGGAAATAAGCTCTTTGAGATGTCGAAGGTATTGCACATTTCAAATTGACATCCCAGAATGTTTGGAATCAATACAAAAGGCAATAAGGTCAAGTCCTTCACCAGACTCCCCGTTCCAACTAACTAATGGAACTGCACAATAATGAGAAAAATAACTCAATTTTTACACAAATATGACCCCCACCACACCTCGCCATGAAAAATATGGAGTCAATTTTGAGAGCATCAGGTGATTCTGTGCATTGACAACTTACATGCAAAACAAATCACATGGGTAAAGGTGAGGGGAATTTTACCAATTAACCACTTGGATTCTAAACATCTGTTATTATTAATATGCCTGCAATTACGATCAGGCATATAAACTTGTACACTATTTCATATTCAACACCTAGCAGTTTCTCCTAGGATTATATGTACTGCATTGAACTTGTTTTGAAGTATATACAAAATATTCTTTAAAAAAAAACAAACCTGCAGAAGCTGGAAATCAGAAAGAAAAACAGAAGGCTGTGAGGAAGGGTCTCTGGACCTGAAAGGTTAATTGATTTCTCTCCACAGATGCTGCCAGACCTGCTGAGATTTTCCAACAATTTCTGTCTTTATTCGTGACAAAATATTTAAAGCTTCTTTCACTTAATCTGTCATGTAGGCAACATGTATTTAAAAATTACCTTTTTCTAAAAAATAACGCAAGTTCTTTCACCTTCCAAGATTAGTTATATTAATCTAATTGCAAATTAACTAGTACCTACCTGTCAGGGTTCCTCAAAG
This sequence comes from Stegostoma tigrinum, assembly GCF_030684315.1. Classification (NCBI taxonomy): domain Eukaryota; kingdom Metazoa; phylum Chordata; class Chondrichthyes; order Orectolobiformes; family Stegostomatidae; genus Stegostoma; species Stegostoma tigrinum. The sequence goes on along the minus strand of NC_081371.1, from coordinate 27,853,748 downwards.
TTGCAATCCAGAATGTGAACATGTGAAATTTGGAATTGCACTATTAATAAAGTAATTTGTCTGTGGTATATGTGTAACCAGATACAAGGCTGCACTCGAATTACCCATGAACGATTTGTTAGCCCCCGAAAGATATCTTTCCTGCTTTTGTCGACAATGACTTAATTCACGTATGTTTTACAGGACTACCTGTTGCATTTGCCTAGAACTAACGTGTTCAACGAATGCAGGACTGAAAAAAGGTGTCAGTTATTGTTTAATAAAATAATTAAATTTGAAATCTGATCTGTAGCCCTGTAGAGAATGTGATTTTAAAGAAAGCTCTTTCTGATCAGCTATTATGAATAAAATAGAATACGGTAAAGAAATATGTCTCCAGAAAAGTTGTAAAACGTATTTAAAGCAACCCGAGTGCACAGCCGAAATTCTTTTATTTGCTCTTACAAGCAGGCCCTTCCTAAAACAAAACTAAACTGCTCTTACAAATGAATTAAGATTTCGAATGGACAGATCGGATCCGTCCGTCTGTTTGTTCGGGAACACTTCGATCGGCTTTTAGTGCTCCATAAACAACCAAAAGATGGTAAGCAGATGCTTAAAAGCATTGCAGAAAAAGTTCCAGCAGACCCGTTCCTCCCCATTGAGCACCCTGCGCTGTGTTTTGCCAAGCATTTCCCCCGCACAAAGTGGCAGCACTCCTGAGTGAGAGAGAGAGAGAAATCGCGGCATTCATTCCACCTCACGGCCGGCTCTCTATCACACACACACACACACAAAACCATTCCAGCAGCTAAAAGCGTTGAACGACGTTAGAGTTTATAGTTGAACCATTCGCCTTCCAATATAAATGGCAATGCATGTAAACCGGGGCAGAGAAAGCCCCTTCACCTTTCCCTTCTGCCCCCGTAGACAGCCAACCCCCCCCCCCAACGAAACACACACACACACCATCAGCCCCCTCGCGGGCCCCTCACAGTAACATGCAAGACCGTTCTCACTCAGCCTCCTTTTTTTAATAAAACCAAGAGAGAGGGCCAACCAATCTTTTAACTTTTACTCACCCCTTATCAAAGAGCAAACGCTGCACAACAGCAAACTCCTCAGCGCGGTACCCATGTTTCCCCTCCCCCCCCCCTTCTAGGCAGTCAAAGAGAGCTCAACGTGGCGCCACATTGAAACACATAGTTACAATTCCTGTGACTTTGGGCAGCGCTACAAAGTATCTCGCTCGCCAGCCATGGTTCCGTGGCCTCTCTATCTCCGCTCACCGTCGGCGCAAGCACACGCCTCCTCTCCCTCCGCCACTAACACCCTCCCTTTTCCTTTGCCCTGTTTCTCTCCCGGCGTACTATTTTCTTTACGGCAAGCTCGCTGGGAAAGAAAAGAGCCTTTTTAGTTCATTGTTCCTCCCCATGTGCCCCCTCCCGGGTGTGTAAAAAGATATATTCCCCCGCTCAGTCTCTCATGCATCTTCTTAACCGAGGCTTGGAGCGAGCCTTCCCGGGGATTTCTTTTGCAGCAGAGAGTGGTGCTCTGCCTTAGAACAACATAACCATTTGACCTGGACTGCGGCGCTACTTTTTTTTAATACTAGAGCATCAAGTATCCTTTGTACATGGCTGCGCGTTCAGGTAGTGTGTGTAGGAGGTGTGGGAACGAGGAGACGGTGTTAGGGAGATGGGGACGGTGTCTTTACCCACGTTAATGAAAGAGAGATTACTGCAATTAAATCGAAGGAGCGGGTGGGCTGGGCAGCGGGAAATCACATCTTTGCATTGAAATGTCGCCGTCAAAAATCCTTCCAAAGATGCTCTGGTTGAGAAATTGCGACAACATTGTGAAGAGTGATTTTTCACGCTCAAATAAATATACACGCGTAAAATAAAATTCGTTTTAGATAAAATTGTTATTTCTTTCCTTTCTTTAAAAGGTTTTAATGTGATATGAATTCCAAGAACCTCTTCCACGAATTATCCATCCATATAGGTTTAAGAAAAACGAGAACTTGCCGTCAGCAATGAAAGAAAACGAACAATTCCAAAACATTTCACACGTTTTTGTTTCTGGCATTAAAAATGATTAAACTCAGTTTAAATGTCTTACTGAGTTTATCTATGAGAGAGCTAGACCATGACGACGAATACATTTGGTCATAAACTGGAGATGGTTCTGCATCCGTGCTGGACTACGTGTTAAATCAGCAGCCTCAGAAAATCAATGCATGTAGTGCTCAAATAAAACAAAGAACTGCGGATGCTGGAGATCTCAAAGAAAAACAGAAATTGCCGGCGAAACTCAGAAGCAAGAGTCACCGAACTCCAATTGTTAACATTGCTTCCTCCTCACAGATCATGCCGGACCTGCTGAGTTTCGGCAGCAATTTCTGTTTTTGAGTTGGCACCGCTCAACACTTAAAACAAAAGTATGTGAAGAAAGAAAAACAAACAAAATGATACGCATTTGTTTTTGTGAAAGAAGCGAAAATAAATTAAGTTTAGGTGGTTTGGAATATGAAGCAGCTCCCCCCGCAGTGTTGCTCAGGTCAGCCAGACGGAAGAGGACCATGTCGTGGTCAGCAGATCTGACAGTATCTGCGGAGAGAGAAACCGAATTTAGACGGCAAGGCGAATACGATTTTTAGTGAACTCAGCCAGAGAAAACATTTTTATTTTAGATATTACCAGGTGTCATAGTATTTTGTAACCAAGTAATTTACCACAAACAGTAAGAGATAATTGTTCAGCGTCAGAGCAAGTAAGGATGCTTTTTAAGGTCTGCAACATTCAGACTTGGTTTTGGAGGTTGAGGGTCTGGGAGGTTATGTTATAGACCAGACTGGAATTTGGGAAGGCATGGAAAATTACGTAAGAGCTAAATTGCTGCAGATTTGGGGCAGTACCTCAATGGTTAGTACTGCTGTCTCAGAGTACCAGGAACCTGGGTTCATATACCAGCCTTGGGTGACAGTCTGTGTGGAGTTTGCATGTTCTCCCTGTGTCTGTGGATTTCCTTCCACAGTCTGAACATGTGCAGTTTAAGGCCATACTAAATTGCCCATAGTGCCCAGGGATGTGTAAAATTAGGTGGATTAGCTATGGGGGAATACTGGGTTATAGGGTAGGGTGAGGTGGTGAGTCTGGATGGGGTGCTCTTTAGATAGTTGGTGTGGATTTGTTGAGGTGAGTGGCCTGTTTCCACACTAGCAAAAAAAACATGTCTGTAAGACCAATTGAGGTGAGAACCTGGGAATTCCAACTCTATCTGCAAGTTATCAGGAGGAAGTTGAAAAAATATGCCTGCTCAACCTCATCTCTCTCTCTTCAAGTTTGTCTTCTGCCCACTAATCCTTATGTTTGTTCTTACTTCCACTTTCTCCTTTCCCGTACTCCCTGTTCAATGTTTTACATGCCCACCTCATTTGACATTCCCATGACCACTATTTTCCTTCTATTCAACCTCCCCTAACCTCTCTTTACTTCTCTTTACCTCATTCTATGTTTTGTCTCATTCCTCTTTCTTTCCTCTCTCTTTCCTACCCTGTACACCTTTTCCCCCTTGGTTCGCAAAGCTTTTATTGAGCATTAGAAATCGCAGTCATTTCAGAAAAGAATGTACTAAACGTGAAGCATTTTCAACCATCAATGGGATTTCACTTGCTAACAGCATTTTTGCGCTACATTGAAAATATTTACCAAAATAATGTATGCTAGGTATTTAGTGTCAGTTAAATATCAACATCATAATCTTAATCTTAAGTAAGTAACTTGTATGACAATAAATTCCACAAAACTCGGTTGCAATGAGAAATTCACATAACTGTAATAAGGAATACAGAAAATGCTGGAAATACTCAGCAGTTCTAGTAGCAACTGTCCAGTGAGAAACTCTTCAACACTGTTAAGGGCAGGACTGAAGGCAGGCGGGCATGGAACTACAAACTGGCCTGTATACCAATTACCTGCCTCCATCCCATCCTGGCCATTTTTTAGAAGGTAGGAGTGACAATAGGGAGGTTGAGGGAGCTGGGCTACTCATCTGTAAGAGTTAGATAACCTAGTGAGCTAATTTAAGGGCTTTCTGGAGCCTGGTATCAGTGGCCAACTAGCATTTTGCAGTCAGCCTCATAAGCCCATAGAGGTGACAGGGGACATTTTAGCTGACTGGTGGTGGCCTTCTGGCTGTCCATAGCTACTTGGGTTCAGAGTAGGCACATTGCAGTTTAAATGTGAAAAAGTTGGAAAGAAGGCATTTTTTATTCATGGGATGTGGACTTCATTGGCTGGGTCACCATTTATTGTTCATCTCCAGTATCCACTGAGAAGTTTATGGTGAGATGCCTTCTTGAACTGCTGAAATCCATTTGGCATAAGTCCATCCACAATGCTGGTTGGGATGGAGTTCCAGGATTTTGATCCAGCAACATTGAAGGAAAGTAACATTTTTTCAAGTCAGAATGGTGTGTGACTTGGAAGGGAACCTGCGGGTAGTGGTCTTGCCATGTATCTGCTGCCCTTGTCTTTCTATATGATAGTGATCATGGGTTTGGAAGAATCCTGTCTAAGGGTCTTTGGCAAATTTCTGCAGTGCATTTTGTAGATGGTACACACTTCTACTGCTGAGCGTTGGTGGTGGAGGGAGTGAATATTTGAGTTGCCAATTAAGCGAGCTGCTTTTTCGTGGATGGTGTCAGGCTTCTTATTGGAACTGCACTCATCCAGGCAACTTGGGAGAGTTCCATCACAACTCCTGACTTGTGCCTTGTGGATTATGGACAGGCTTTGGAGAATCAGGAGTTGACTTACACACTGCAGAATGCCTAGCCTCTGGTCTGCTCTTGTAGCCACAGTATTTATGTGGTTAATCCCATTCAGTTTCTGGTCAATGGTAGACCCAGAATGTTGATAGTGAGTAATTCAGCATTGGTAATAACATTGAATGTCAAGGAGTGATGGCTAGATTTTCCCTCGATAGTGATGATCATTACATTGCAATTGTACAAATGTTACTTGCTATTTGTTAGGGGCGGCACAGTGGCTCAGTGGTTAGCACTGCAACCTCATAGTGCCAGGGACCCGGCTTCAATTCCAGCCTCGGGCAACTGTCTGTGTGGAGTTTGCACATTCTCCCTGTGTTTGTGTGGGTTTCCTCCCAGAGTCCAAAGATGTGAGGTGAGGTGGATCGGCCTCGCTAAATTGCCCGTAGTGTGTGGGTTATAGGGGGATGGGTCTGGGTGGGATATTCCAAAGGGCAGTGTGGACTTGTTGGGCCAAAGGGCCTGTTTCCACACTGTAGGGAATCTAATTAATCTAGTCCAAGCCTGGATATTTCCACATCTTGCTGCATTTGGATATGGACTACTTCAGTATCTGAGGAGTCTGTGTTGGTGCTGAACGTGCCCACTTGTTAACTTATGATAGAGATAATGTCATTGATGAAGCAGTTAATATGGTTAGGCCAAAGAAACTAGACACAGGAATTCCTGCAGAGATGTTCTGAAGCAGAGATGACTAACCTCCAACAACTACAAACATTTTCTTTTGTGCCAGGTATAACTCCAACTCATTTACTCCTTGATTCCCATTGACTCCAGTTTTGCTAGGGATCCTTGCTGCCACACTAAATCAAATGTGACTGTGATGCCACAGGCAGTCACTCTCACCTCCTCTCCAGAATTGAGTTATTTTGTCCATGCTTGAACCAGAAGCTCAGTAGCCCTGACTGAACCCGAACTGATCACAAGTGACCACGTTATTGCTCAGCAAATTGTGTTTGATAGCACTGTTGGTGGCAACTTCCAGAACTTTACTGAGAACAGAGAATAGACTGATGGGGCAGTTATTGATTAGGTCAGATTTGACCTGCTTTGTGTATAGGACAAACCTGTCAATTTTCCACATGGCTGGGTAGATGTTAGTGTTATACCTGTTCTGGAAACAGTACAGCTTGAGGCACAGGATGCTTAGGAGCATGTCTGCAGTACTATATGTAGGTTGAATTTCCCCATAATTACTGTATTAGCCATGTTAAATGCACCACTATTTTCCTGATTTATGTCATTTTGGCCAATAAACAACTCCTACCAATATTACTGACCCTTGCTGTTCCCTAGCTCCAGTAAACTGATTGTAGTGCTTGATCTTCCAACCTAAGATTCTCTCTCATGAATGTACAGATCACATCCTTTTCAAACAGTACTACCCCATCTCCTTTACTTTTTTGCCTATCATTCCTAACTGTTAAATCTCGTTGAGTATTCAGATCCCAGCCTTGGTCACCCTACAACTGTATCAATAGCAATTAGATCATACCCTGTTCTCCTTCTACTTCTGCTGTCAATTTGCCTGGCTTGATGTGAATATTATGAGCATTCAGATAGAATGCCTTTAATTCTATCCTTCTTAAAATGTTGCAACCTTACCTGCGAATGCATTCTAAGGTATGTACAATCTGACCATTGCTGAGACATTACGCTTATCAAATGACTTATTGCTACCTTGCTTTCTTGCCCTTCTGAGCATGATTATGCTGAAGACCATCCCAATGGTACGGTCTCATTTTTCCCAGCGCTGGTACCATTGCTCATGAATTGAGTCCCGTCTATCCCACATTAGTCTCTAAGCCACACATTTAAGCCATTAATCTTAGTTACCCTATTCTAATTTGCTTGTGGCTCAGGTAGTAACCCAGACATTATTATTACTTTTGAGGCTCTACTTTTAACTTGGCTCCCAACTGCTGTAATCCTCTAAGCAGAATCTCTTTTATAACCTTACCTGTGTCATTGGTATCTATGTGAATCTGAACAATAGAATCCTTCCCCTCACACGACAAATTCACTTTCAACGTGAAACAGAGGTGTCGAACCAAGCCATTGGGCAGAAAATGCGGCCTTCTAGACTTTTGTTCTCAGGCCCAGAGAATTGTGTTCATCCACCACACTATACTGGACATTACCCTTATTATATTTTTATTAATTTCCCCAGTTGGAATAACTTCCTGCACAACAGTACCCTGGTTAATATGTTCATCCCTCTGCATTCCAGGGTTTTCATCTTTCTAGGCTACTGAACCTCAAACCTGTTGGATAACTGCGAGGGCTTCACTTCTACCTTTTCAATCCCCATATTTGCCTCACTCACAGTCACACCCTCCTGCTCCTTACCATGGATCAAATCAGATGTCCCTATCCTAAAGGCTATGAGGGTCTTCTGGATCAGTGTCTAGATAACCTAATCCCGCTGAATCTGCAGCTTGCCCTCCAGCTCAATGAATCTGAGCTGAAGCTCCTCGAGCTGCAGACGCTTACTGCAGATGTATTTGACTTCGATCACACAAGAGTCCATGAGCTTCCACATTCTGCAGCTGCCATTTATCACCTGATCTGGCACCGATATAGCATTTAAACAATTATTTTGCTGATTTTTAAAACAATGTATATATTGTTAAATATTTATTTCCTTATTCATGATTGCAATGACTGAACTGTGTACATTGTTGATTAAACATTATCATTCTCAAATTATTATTCTAATTAGTATTTTTAGTCATTAAATTTGTTTCTGCATTCAGCCATTCCCACCTCCCTCAAATCAATCACAATGATAAACACAACAATAAGACTATCCCATTTGTCATAATGCCACATGCTGAAAATAGGAATCAACTTTGGCCTGTTGACCCTGTCCACAGAACAGAAGCCTTGGAAGACTACTAGAGATTCTGACTTAATCACAATTTTCTATTCGCCAGATTGTTGGTTGGTTGTAGAAACATAACATTGGAAATTCTAACAGTAAAACATTACTTAATTACGTAATCTATTCAACAATCTTCAGAACATTTAGAAAAATGGTAACTTGTCTTTTATCATTATTGTTAATTGATCGTTGAAGCTGTTCTCTCAGAGAGTCTGCTTATGGTTATTTCAATGAAAACAACTGTACTTTACTATTATTAATATAAATATTATTTATGTCTAAATATTACTAATTCTTCCAAATCTACAGTCTTTGTGCTTGATTTAATGGGTTAGTCAGAAGATATAAGGATTGCTGACAACAAGTTTGCTCAAAGTGCATTATAGCTAAATAAGGTACTTTTCAAATGTTCTTGCTGTTGTAATACAAGAAATTCAGCAAACAATTTGTGCAAACCAAACCCTAACAAACAGCAATTTCATAATGGCCAGATAATCATTTTGCTAATGATAATTGAGAGAAGAATGTTGGCCAAATCACCTATTGTTCTTTAAAGTAGTGCAGACAGAAGGGCTCACATCATAATCAAAATATAGCAAGTCTGACAGTACCGCATTCCCTCAGTATTACACTGGAATTCCAGTCTTAATTTTCAAGAAAGTGGAACATAATTTGAATGTTTATACACTATATATAAAACATTATCGACTGCAGGGTATATCTGTCATATTGAATATTTTTATTCATTGAATTGCTTGCTGTTTTCAAAATCCCACTTTACTAAACATTTACGAGCCATTCGTTGTGTCCATCACAAAGTAATGTGATTGAGCAAGTGCTGATACTGTTCCATTTTATTCATCAATGTTGTTATGTTTTGTTTCCTCTTCTCTTGCACAATTAGTAAGTTTTGTAGGCTTAAGACAGTCTTATACACTGGAAAATAAAAGCTCACATTTTTCTCACTGTTTGGAGTGATAGCCTTATTGTATGTATTTCCCATCCAGTGGACCTCAAATATCTGAGCAGTCTTTGTGCTATTGAACCTACTTCTGGCAAGCTTTGACCAAATATAGTACACAACCAGTTGCTCATGCCAGTCTGTTCTGGTTCCAGTACAAGACTCCAGGACTGGTCTTGATATCTGACAGTTGCTTTTCTAATCACGAAGAATCTGTCTAGTGCATGAGACATAATGGGAACTGCAGATGCTGGAGAATTCCAAGATAATAAAATGTGAGGCTGGATGAACACAGCAGGCCAAGCAGCATCTCAGGAGCACAAAAGCTGACGTTTCGGGCCTAGACCCTTCATCAGAGAGGGGGATGGGGAGAGGGAACTGGAATAAATAGGGAGAGAGGGGGAGGCGGACCGAAGATGGAGAGTAAAGAAGATAGGTGGAGAGAGTATAGGTGGGGAGGTAGGGAGGGTATAGGTTAGTCCAGGGAAGACGGACAGGTCAAGGAGGTGGGATGAGGTTAGTAGGTAGATGGGGGTGCGGCTTGGGGTGGGAGGAAGGGATGGGTGAGAGGAAGAACCGGTTAGGGAGGCAGAGACAGGTTGGACTGGTTTTGGGATGCAGTGGGTGGGGGGGAAGAGCTGGGCTGGTTGTGTGGTGCAGTGGGGGGAGGGGACGAACTGGGCTGGTTGAGGGATGCAGTAGGGGAAGGGGAGATTTTGAAACTGGTGAAGTCCACATTGATACCATATGGCTGCAGGGTTCCCAGGCGGAATATGAGCTGCTGTTCCTGCAACCTTCGGGTGGCATCATTGTGGCAGTGCAGGAGGCCCATGATGGACATGTCATCTAGAGAATGGGAGGGGGAGTGGAAATGGTTTGCGACTGGGAGGTGCAGTTGTTTGTTGCGAACTGAGCGGAGGTGTTCTGCAAAGCGGTCCCCAAGCCTCCGCTTGGTTTCCCCAATGTAGAGGTAGCCGCACCGGGTACAGTGGATGCAGTATACCACATTGGCAGATGTGCAGGTGAACCTCTGCTTAATGTGGAATGTCATCTTGGGGCCTGGGATAGGGGTGAGGGAGGAGGTGTGGGGGCAAGTGTAGCATTTCCTGTGGTTGCAGGGGAAGGTGCCGGGTGTGGTGGGGTTGGAGGGCAGTGTGGAGCGAACAAGGGAGTCACGGAGAGACTGGTCTCTCCGGAAAGCAGACAGGGGAGGGGATGGAAAAATGTCTTGGGTGGTGGGGTCGGATTGTAAATGGCGGAAGTGTCGGAGGATGATGCGTTGTATCCGGAGGTTGGTAGGGTGATGTCTAGTGCATGGTAGTTTTTTGCTGTGAGGTCACCTCATTCCATCACTGTAAACATATTGTTGATGCATGACAAGTACACATTGATGACCTCCCTAACCATTCCTCCCACCTCAAGCCCCACCCCCATCTCCTACCCACTAACATCATCCCGCTCCCCCCCCCCCGACCTGTCCGTCCTCCCTGGACTGACCTATCCCCCCCAACTCCCCACCTATATTCACCTTCACTGGCTCTAACCCCTCCTCTTTGACCTGTCTGTCTTCTCTTACCCTAACTTCTCCTTTATCCACCTTCTATCCTCCTCCCCCTGTCTCCCTATTTATTTCAGAATACCCTTCACCTCCTCCATTTCTGAAGAAGGGTCCTGACACGAAACGTCAAGCTTTCCTGCTCCTCTGATGCTGCTTGGCCTGCTGTATTCATCCAGCTGTACACCGTGTTATCACACAATGATGATGCCTGGCTGAATCAGTCTTTTTACAATACCTTCAGTAGAAAGATTGCATGTGCACATTCAGCCAGTTAACTTGTACCTTATGTATTGGAAGTAATCATAAAGAATATGATTATATCCAGGTTCTGTGCCTGGAAAATCTGAAATGTTGTAGTGTGTTCTATATATTTCTTACAGAAAAGAAATTGCTGTATATACATTGATACTCTCAGTCATTAATTTTAATTTTCCAGTGATTCTAGCTATGGAAGAGCTCTCATAAGTGAGCATAGTTGTCATATTTTCTCCATTCGTATATGGCTTCCTCCCCTTGATCCTTTTGATGATGATCTTTGTAGAGCAGTTGTTGCTGCTCCTGTTAGAGAGATAAATGCTCTCGTGCATTCTGAGCATCTCCTCCACAATTTATCAGTTTAATCGCAATAAAATATCAGACTAACAAACTTTCTTATCCAATCACGTAGATCTTATAGGATCTGCTGCTTTGCCTCAGTGGCATTGGGACAAGTGTTATGCACCATCTAAAAAAAGCAGTTTAGATCAGAATGTTTAATTTTTGGTTTGCGTTGTATTAGCTGATTTTAGACAAAGTAGCAGGTAGGCTCAGCACTGCTGCACACACCTTTGGACAAAAACTGAATTAGGTTCAACTTTTGTACCATTGAATAATCCAATAACAGTCACTGTATAAGCTTACAATAAAGAGTAATCACTCAGGTATAACACAAAAGGGCTGCTGTAATCTTAGCATTATACCTGAGAAAGAATTGTTGCTTTCAGTTGTGAACAGGATAAAAATTTATCAATAAAGTCTGAAGTAGTTATTTTTGCCACACTCAATCCCTAGAAATTGGCACTGACTCTGAAGATTAGCAATCTAGGAAGTGATTTGATCTAAAATTTTCAAATAAAACACTTGTATATAGATTATAACAAAGTAATAGTTAATTTGCATCATGCAGTTAAAGCTAAAAACAATTTCAAGAGTTTAATGATCCATTCTTAACATTTATTGATTAATTTCATAATGTGCCAAGCAGACAGGATCCTGAAGTTTACAAGCAGAAGTATAAAAAGTAAGGAAATTGTGCTAAATGTTTACACATTACAGTTGAATAAAGTTCAGTTCTTCTAAAATTGCTGTTCCTCCTTGAAGTGCCCCAAGTCTTATTTGCCCATCACCCAGATTCTCTGATACCTTTGATAAAGTTCCACATAATAACTAAGGTTAAAGCATGTGGAACCAAGCAGAATTAACTGCAAGGTCGCTATAAAGAGAAAACAGTAGGTGCCAAGGTGTTAAATTTAGGCTGGCAAAATATGGGAAGTGGCTTTCAGCAGGGATCAATCAATACTAGGATCACTGTCCACTATTTAAATTAATAATTTGAACTTGTGAATCAATTATGATTTCTAAATTTGTAGATGAATCCAAGTTGGAGTATGGTTAATACAAGAATGCTTAGATAAAATACAAAGAAAATACTAATAAATTTACAGGAGGAGTATTTAATTGGAAATTAATTTCAACATGGACAAGTGTGAAGTGGTACATTTCGGTGAGAAGAAGGTTATAAGAGTCAAAAAGGAGTGAAAGAACTACCATAGGGAGCTAGCAGTACAGATATATGATCAATAGTGATAGCAGAATAGAATAATAAGGTTTTTTCTGAAAAGAAAATACAATGAAGCAGTCAGGCTAATTTCTGGGAGGATAGAATTAAAAAACAAAAGAATCATTTAAAAATTTTCCGGAACCTTGGTTAGATCACGTTGGAGATAATGGGAACTGCAGATGCTGGAGATTCCAAGATAATAAAATGTGAGGCTGGATGAACACAGCAGGCCAAGCAGCATCTCAGGAGCACAAAAGCTGACGTTTCGGGCCTAGACCCTTCATCAGAGAGGGGGATGGGGGGAGGGAACTGGAATAAATAGGGAGAGAGGGGGAGGCGGACCGAAGATGGAGAGTAAAGAAGATAGGTGGAGAGAGTGTAGGTGGGGAGGTAGGGAGGGGATAGGTCAGTCCAGGGAAGATGGACAGGTCAAGGAGGTGGGATGAGGTTAGTAGGTAGCGGGGGGTGCGGCTTGGGGTGGGAGGAAGGGATGGGTGAGAGGAAGAACCGGTTAGGGAGGCAGAGACAGGTTGGACTGGTTTTGGGATGCAGTGGGTGGGGGGGAAGAGCTGGGCTGGTTGTGTGGTGCAGTGGGGGGAGGGGACGAACTGGGCTGGTTGAGGGATGCAGTAGGGGAAGGGGAGATTTTGAAACTGGTGAAGTCCACATTGATACCATATGGCTGCAGGGTTCTCCACATTGATACCATATGGCTGCAGGGTTCTTTCTCACCCCTCTCACCCACTCCAACCTCTCCCCCGCAGAACGGGCAGCCCTCCGCTCCCTCCGCTCCAACCCCAACCTCACCATCAAACCCGCAGACAAGGGTGGCGCAGTGGTAGTATGGCGCACTGACCTCTACATCGCCGAGGCCAGACGCCAACTCTCCGACACCACCTCCTACCGCCTCCTCGATCATGACCCCACACCCGAGCACCAAACCATCATCTCCAACACCATTCACGACCTCATCACCTCAGGGGACCTCCCACCCACAGCCTCCAACCTCATTGTTCCCCAACCCCGCACGGCCCGTTTCTATCTCCTTCCCAAAATCCACAAACCTGCCTGCCCTGGTCGACCCATCGTCTCAGCCTGCTCCTGCCCCACCGAACTCATCTCCACCTATCTGGACTCCATTTTCTCCCCTTTGGTCCAGGAACTCCCCACCTACGTCCGTGACACCACCCACGCCCTCCACCTCCTCCAGGACTTCCAATTCCCTGGCCCCCAACACCTCATATTCACCATGGACGTCCAGTCCCTGTACACCTGCATTCCGCATGGAGATGGCCTCAAGGCCCTCCGCTTCTTCCTGTACCGCAGGCCCGACCAGTCCCCCTCCACCGACACTCTCATCCGCCTAGCTGAACTCGTCCTCACACTCAACAACTTCTCTTTTGACTCCTCCCACTTCCTACAGACTAAGGGGGTGGCCATGGGCACCCGCATGGGCCCCAGCTATGCCTGCCTCTTTGTAGGTTACGTGGAACAGTCCCTCTTCCGCACCTACACAGGCCCCAAACCCCACCTCTTCCTCCGGTAGATGACTGTATCGGCGCCGCCTCTTGCTCCCCAGAGGAGCTCGAACAGTTCATCCACTTCACCAACACCTTCCACCCCAACCTTCAGTTCACCTGGGCCATCTCCAGCACATCCCTCACCTTCCTGGACCTCTCAGTCTCCATCTCAGGCAACCAGCTTGTAACTGATGTCCATTTCAAGCCCACCGACTCCCACAGCTACCTAGAATACACCTCCTCCCACCCACCCTCCTGCAAAAATTCCATCCCCTATTCCCAATTCCTCCGCCTCCGCCGCATCTGCTCCCACGACAAGACATTCCACTCCCGCACATCCCAGATGTCCAAGTTCTTGAAGGATCGCAACTTTCCCCCCACGGTGATCGAGAACGCCCTTGACCGCGTCTCCCGCATTTCCCGCGACACATCCCTCACACCCCGCTCCCGCCACAACCGCCCCAAGAGGATCCCCCTCGTTCTCACACACCACCCTACCAACCTCCGGATACAACGCATTATCCTCCGACACTTCCGCCATTTACAATCCGACCCCACCACCCAAGACATTTTTCCATCCCCTCCCCTGTCTGCTTTCCGGAGAGACCACTCTCTCCGTGACTCCCTTGTTCGCTCCACACTGCCCTCCAACCCCACCACACCCGGCACCTTCCCCTGCAACCGCAGGAAATGCTACACTTGTCCCCACACCTCCTCCCTCACCCCCATCCCAGGCCCCAAGATGACGTTCCACATCAAGCAGAGGTTCACCTGCACATCTGCCAATGTGGTATACTGCATCCACTGTACCCGGTGCGGCTTCCTCTACATTGGGGAAACCAAGCGGAGGCTTGGGGACCGCTTTGCAGAACACCTCCGCTCAGTTCGCAAAAAACAACTGCACCTCCCAGTCGCAAACCATTTCCACTCCCCCTCCCATTCTCTTGATGACATGTCCATCATGGGCCTCCTGCACTGCCACAATGATGCCACCCGAAGGTTGCAGGAACAGCAACTCATATTCCGCCTGGGAACCCTGCAGCCATATGGTATCAATGTGGACTTCACCAGTTTCAAAATCTCCCCTTCCCCTACTGCATCCCTCAACCAGCCCAGTTCGTCCCCTCCCCCCACTGCACCACACAACCAGCCCAGCTCTTCCCCCCCACCCACTGCATCCCAAAACCAGTCCAACCTATCTCTGCCTCCCTAACCGGTTCTTCCTCTCACCCATCCCTTCCTCCCACCCCAAGCCGCACCCCCAGCTACCTACTAACCTCATCCCACCTCCTTGACCTGTCCGTCTTCCCTGGACTGACCTATCCCCTCCCTACCTCCCCACCTACACTCTCTCCACCTATCTTCTTTACTCTCCATCTTCGGTCCGCCTCCCCCTCTCTCCCTATTTATTCCAGTTCCCTCCCCCCATCCCCCTCTCTGATGAAGGGTCTAGGCCCGAAACGTCAGCTTTTGTGCTCCTGAGATGCTGCTTGGCCTGCTGTGTTCATCCAGCCTCACATTTTATTATCTTAGATCACGTTGGTGTAGTTTGCCCTTGTAAATATATGAACAAGCAGCAGGAGCAGGCCATACAGCCCCTCCAGCTGCTCCACCATTCAAATGTATTCCTGACAACCTATTACCCCACCTTGCTTCACAAAAAATCCATGTGCCGCTGACTTAAAAATAATCAAGACTTTGCTTTCAATTCCTTTTCAGGAAGTAAGTTCCTAAGATTTACATTCGAGCATATTTGTTGTGGTGAGTTCTGCAATCCAGATTATAAGAAGGATATGGAGGTATTTCAAAAATGTGCAGAAACAATTTTCAAGACTATGGGTGAAGTTCAGATGAGGATGAGAATTGTACATGCAAGGTGTTGCCGAACCAAGAGATAAAGTGGGTACATTAGTTCCACACCAAACAACCAAGCCATTTAGCTTGGTGTGTCATGCTCCACTTGGTCATTTTCAAATCTCTCTTCATCTAATCCCTAATTCCCTGACCAGAGAATATATTTATTTGTATCTAGAAGTCTTGATTACATCACATCTTAAGCTTCTACATTCAACGGAATACAACCCAAGTTAAAGCATCCTGTTCTCATAAATTAATCCAGATTCTTGTGAATCTATAATCTAGATTTTATTTTCATGGTCAAAATATCCTTCTTGTGGCACACTGCCCAAAACTGAGGACTACACTCCAACTGGGATCTGACATACGTGATTGCAGTATGATTTTGTCATATTTGTTTTCTGACCACTACATTTTATGATTTTTAGGAATGGAAAACAGCACAGGGACAGATTTATTTTTGAATAAAATTTCTATCCATTTCAAGAGAGGCCACTGGCCAGTTACTACAGGAGCTGCAGGGAAATCACACCAAATAGGTCTTTGGCATTGTTTTGCACTTTTCACTGGAATTAGGTCCCATTATTATCCTATTCAGCAAAGAAGAACCAAAGTGAAGATTGCCTCACTAATTGTTCTTCAAGATAAAGCTGCAGAGTCCCAAAGGACCTTTGGACTGCTCTCTCATTTTAGAGAGAGAGAGAGTGAGAGAGTGAGTGGTGGTTTAACCTGAGAGTCAACATACCTCAAGCGAGGGGAGAGATTGAGAAGGAAAGTCCTTCATGGTAACCTCAGCTGATGCAGGAATTGAACGCATGCTTTTGGTGTCATTTGCATCGCAAACCAGCTGTCCAGCCAACTCAGCTAACCAACCGCCAAAATACCCAGGGTAAGATGAAGCGGAAGAAGAACGCTTTATTTATCTTTAGCATTTACCTTAGCGCTGTTTGTGGGATTATGCTGTGTGTTAATTGACTGCAACATATTTCTACGTTGTTACATTTATGAGGTTTTCTCTGATGATTTGTTTTTTAAACTGCCTCTTTTTAAGGTAAGCCAGGGCGTGTGACCTCTGGCTAATTCTGCCTGAACATAGGCCGATTTGACCTGATTGCTGTGGTGTCTGGGAGCCCAGGTCAAGTGCCAGATTGAGGACCTGAACTTAGAGACAGAAGTAGTTGATCTTATTTTATGCAGTCTTACAGACTCTCAGTCAGACTCAGAAATCCTGGAGACAGAGCAAGAAATTCAAGAAAACAATTATTGTCAGAGTAGAATGGTGGTGGGATTAGATGACCCCATCCGAAGGCAATATCTTGCTGTTCAGGAGTAAAAGAACTTTTAAAAAGGACCCTGGAGGACTTGCCCCAGCGTACAGGAGAAAGAACATGGCATTATGAAGTGGGTGGGGCTGCTGAAAGCTCCCCACTCTGCCTTTGTTTTCGACCCTTTCCTCTCCCGTGAACCTCACCCCATGACTTTTATCTCACTCTCACTCATCTTTGATTTGGTTTTGCTCTAGGGTCAAAGGTGGGTGCACTGCCAGGAGTTGCTACTGCTCCTGGTGATGGTGTCTGTGGAGCCACCCTCTTGCCGGTTGGCATTTCTTGAGGGGGGTATCATTTCTCGAACCCCACAGGGGTCCTTCAGCCTGGGGAATGTTGAACAGTGGCTAGGTAGCTAACTGGTGGGCACTGAGTATGGCTGTTCTTCTCCAAACGGGGCGACGAGTGCACCCGGTGGCAAGATCTGGATGAAACTCTAGCACCTGTTTGTGAACTTGTAGTTCAGTCTGAATGTGTAGTCGGGAAGGAAGGAGTCGATGCAAAGTCAGTGGAGTTCTTTCGGGGGTGGGAGGGAGCAAAGGTAATGGGTCTAGTCTTGTGACATTATTGTTTCTTTAAACTGTAACTAGCTCCCCCAAGATTTTCATATCGGAGAGAGAAACCACCAACTGGTAGAGGAGTCAGAAAAGGTGGCAAAATGCTCACTTGAGGGAAGTGAGACATTTCAAAACCAAGGATTTCTGGAAATAGTTGCAGAGAGTAGGCCTGAGGCAGATAAGAAGATAGGAACTAATGGAGGAGAAGTAGAGGTGCACAGTGAGTTGGAATATGAGAATGATTGAGGTTTTAGAGCTTGGAGGCAAAGGTCTATTCATGAATTTGAATTTTAAATTCAGTACACATCCTTCCAGCAGGTATTTGGTTAAATTTTCTACTACAGTATCTCCATTCATTCAAAGAACCACAGCAATTAACACAAACCCAGAAAAGCAGAACATAAAATTAAGTACAGGCGACATCTAAAGATTTAAAAATAAAACAGTTAATGTGACAATATGAATATTAGAATCAGATGTGGAAATCAGTATAATTGTTTGTGATATCTAAGTGAAGCTGTTTACGCAATATAACCGAGCCTGTTAAATTCAGCTGTATTGGACCACATTTTTATGCTTCAACCAGGAAAATATTTTCTGATACAGTCATAGAGTCATACAGCACAGAAACAGACCCTTCGGTCTAAAACATCCGTGCCAACCAGATATCCCAAAATGATTTAGTTCCATTCCCCAGCATTTGGCCCATATCCCTCTGAATTCTATCATCCTATTCATGTACCCATCCAGATGCCTTTTAAATAGTGTAATTGCACCCGCCTCTACCACTTCCTCTGGCAGCTCATTCCATATAAATATCACCCTCTGCATGAAACTGTAACCCCTCACGTCCTTTTTAAATCTTTCCCTTCTAACCTTAAACCTATGCTGTCTAGTTTTGTGGGACCCCACCCTGGGAAAAAGATCTTGGCTGTTCATCCTATCCGTGCCCCTCATGATTTTGTAAACCCCGATAAGGCCACCCCCTCCACCTCTCACGCAGCAGGAATAAAAGCCCCAGCCTTTTCAGCCTCTTCCTAAAACTCAAACACTCTAGTCCTGGAAACATCCTTGTAAATCTTTTCTGCACCCTCACATGTTTAACAACATCCTTTCTATAGAATGGTGACCAGAAGTGTATGCAGTATTCTAAAAGTGGCCTCACCAATGTCCTGCACAGTAGCAACATGACATCCCAACTCCTATTTCAATGTTCTAACTAATGAAGGCAAATGTGCCAAACACCTTCTTCACCACCCTGTTTACCTGCAATTCCACTTTCAGAAACTATGCACCTGCACTCCTAGGACCCTACTGTTAACTGTATAAGCCCTGCCTTGGTTTGCTTTACCAAAATGCAACATCTCACATTTAACTGAATTAAACTCCGTCTGCCACTCCTTGGCCCATCTGATCAAGGTTCCATTGTACTCTTAGATAATCTTCTGTTCACTACGCCACCTATTTTGGTGTAATCTGTGAACTTACTAACCACAACCTCCTATATTCACATCCAAATCGTTTATATAAATTATGAAAAGCAGGGGACCCAGTAATGATCTTTATGGCACACAGCTGGTCCTAGGCCTTCAGTGAATTCGACTATATAAATAATTATAGAAACATAATCATAGAAACATAATTAAGTGAACCTGTCAGTGTTGATTTCTGCCACATTCTACATTATCTTAAATTCAGCTAGTCAGCTCCTTTTTGTAATGTTTCTACCTATACAAAGAATCAGAAGTGGACATGGACGTGAAACAGGGTTATTGTAGTAGACTTTGCTGAACAAAATAACCAAGTGTTGTTCTTTGGGGAAATATGTTTATTAATTTTCAATCCTTTCTCAATTTGTAAAGTTGGCAATATGCAGCATAGAGAATGGGTTATTTCACAGGTAACTCACATTTGTTGGTTATATTTTATGACTGTCAGTGAGAAGCGTGCTTACAGCAAAATTAACAGTATGAGTTCTTTCCAGCCCACAAATAGCACAGCAGCTCATTTCAGTAGCACAACTGAGCTCTAATTAAATTATTTAATTCTCTAACAGTTTTTTTATTTTTTTAAAAAGATAACTGATATTGATATAACTGGTATTGGAAATCAAATGGATAAATTCTTCAAAAAGTGCTCATTTAATACCACTGCAAATTCATTTTCTTCACAAATGTAAGTCATCAACGAACAGAAACCAGAACTGATACACACTTCTGCATTTGGTGAAAGTGGATAAAGTGTCATCATGATCGTGATTTATTGTTTGTTTTGAAAAGTTAATATGCTCTGACTATATCACTGTGTTTCCTCATATCACCTCAAAGCTGTGAAACTGGACCAGGGAAATGCTACAGGCCACCACCTATCCTATTGTACATCCATTTGGTAGATTTGTGTGCAGTCCTTTCATTTTAGTCCCTACAGGAAATTCATCGGTTTCTGTCTGGTTTCTCTAAATGACGGAATCTTAATACTAAGGTACGTTCAACTGCCCTTTGGCAAAATACTCATAAGATTCATGACACTGAATATGATACTTCTCTGCTCTCATACGATATTTAATAACGATAATTAATTAATATTTGTCAATGGACTTTGCTTCATTCTGAAATTTTCGCTAGAACACACCTACAGTTTTGATATACATTGTACATTTTAGCTATCCAGCAGGAGGCTTGCTTATGTTGGGTTTGTATGCCACCATATGGTTGGAAGAAATATTTCAACATTTGTGATCTTTCAATCTGTCATGTTCTTTCTTTTTGCTTTCCCAAGTGAGAAAGAACAACATTTTTTCCAAACATTTTTGACTTGTTTTGGTAAGGATGCAGCGTTAGATTAAAATAAACCCTTTTTAAAATAAGATTTTTATGCTTGGTGAATTGCAGAAATCTCTTGACAGAAAATTTGCTTTCCTTGTTAAAATAAGTATCTGACATGTTTTGCTGTCTGTTGAGCCGAGTCTGGTTAATATTATCCAGTACAAGGGTTTTCAATCCTCTGAGATTACCATGGAGTCTCCAGGCATTGAAGATTAATCAACAAGACACCACAGCACGTAATCCAGGTTATTAGGGAATTAAAAACATTTGTGTTTAACTGCCTTTGAACATTTTTGTTTATTAGTTATTAAAATATTGGAGGTCAGAGAAATGGATGTTTTACTGGCTGTAAAGAATCATCCAGTAATGTAACAGATAATCCATTCACTTCCCACTGGGTGGTTATGCAGTGTGTTGTGAGCATGAACATGTTTGATGACGAATGACAGGAGCATGGACAAGGTTAAAGTGTGTAATTAAACCTCAGGAACACTTCTAAGCAGAGTTAGTCATCCTATTCCAACACTACTCAAGTTGGTCTGAAGTTGAACCAGCTCTCTGAAATGGAAATCCTCTGGCCAGTATTACTCTACATCAGTTTTCACAGTTGAAGATATCGGCAGCATACAAGGCCTTCAAGAGAGTCAGCGTGAGTGTAGTAGCCATCACTAAGGAGAAGGTGCCGTGGAAGGTCTGAATGTGGACAAATCACCCAGACCAGATGGATACACTCCAGAGCTCTGAAGGAGATAGCTGAGGTATTGGTGGTGGCCTCTCAGGAATCACTGGAGTCAGGGTGTGTCCCAGAGGACTTGAAAATGGCTGGTGTGACACCGCTGTGTAAAAGGCGTGGGGAGGCAGAAGAAAGGAAACTATAGGTGGTTAGCCTAGCCTTGGCTGTTGGTAAGATTTTAGAGCCCTTCATTAAGGATGACATTGCAGAGTACTTGGAAGTGTATGGGTAAAATAGGGCTGAGTCAACATGGCTTTGGCCCTCCAAGCCTGCACCATCATGTGGCCTGTTATAACTAAAACCCCCTACCCTTCCAGGGACTGTATTCCTCTATTCCCATCCTATTCATGTAATTGTCAAGATGTCCTTTAAAAGTCATTCTCGTATCTGCTTCCACAATCTCCCCCAGCAGCGAGTTCCAGGCACCCACTACCCTGTGTAAAAAAACATGCCTCGTACATCACCTTTAAACCTTGCCCCTCGCACCTTAAACCTATTCCCTCTAGTGAATAACTCTTCCACCCTGGGAAAAAGCTTCTGACTGTCCACTCTGTCCATGCCGGTCATAAACTTGTAAACTTCTATCATCAACCTCTGTTGTTCCAGTGAGAAAAACTCAAGTTTCTCCAACCTCTGCTCATAGCTAATACCCTCCATACCAGGAAACATCCCGCTAAATCTTTTCTGTACCATCTCCAAAGCCACCACAACCCTCTGGCAGTGTGGCGACCAGAAGTGAACATAGTATTTCAAATGCGGCCTAACTAAGGTTCTATAAAGCTGCAACATTACCTGCCAATTGTTAAACTCAATGCCCCGGCCAATGAAGGCGAACATGCTGTATGTTAACTACTTTTTCCACCTGTGTTCCCACTTTCAGTGGCCTGAGTTTCTGTATACCCAGATCCCTCTGCCTACCGGTACTCTTAAGGGTTCTGCCATTTGCTGTATATTTTCCATCTGGATTGGACTTTCTGAAATGCATTTCCTCACATTTTTCTAGATTAAACTCTATCCACCATTTCTTTGCCCAAAGTCACCAACACATCTATCTCCTGCTGTATCCTCTGATGGTCCTCATCGCTATCTGCAATTCCACCAACCTTTGTGCCATCAGCAAACTTACTCATCAGACTGGTTACATTCTCTTCCAAATTGTTTATGTATATTACAAATAGCAAAGATCCCAACGCTGATCCCTGAGGAACACCATTAGTCACAGCCCACCATTCAGAAACAGACCCTTCCACTGCTACCTTCTGTCTTGTATGACCGAGCCAGTTTTTTTATCCATCTTGCAAGCTCACCTCTGGCTGCGTGCGACTTTACCTTCTGTATCAGCCAGCCATAAGGGACCCTACTGAAGTTCATGCAGACAACATCCACTGTTCTACCTTCATCGTTCATCTTCATCATATTCTCAGAATAAAACTCAATCAAGCAAGTATTTAGAAACAGATGAGGATGTAAATCAGGAACAAAATCAGAAGTTGCTGGAAAAGCTCAGCAGGTCTGGCAGCATCGGTGAAGAAAAATATCAGAGTGAACATTTCGGGAACAGTGAAGGGTTCTGAGGAAGGTTCACTAGACCCGAAACATTAATTCTGACCAGACCTGCTGAGTCCAGCAGGTATCAATGTGGACTTCACCAGTTTCAAAATCTCCCCTTCCCCCACCGCATCCCTAAACCAGCCCAGTTCGTCCCCTCCCCCCACTGCACCACACAACCAGCCCAGCTCTTCCCCTCCACCCACTGCATCCCAAAACCAGTCCAACCTGTCTCTGCCTCCCTAACCGGTTCTTTCTCTCACCCATCCCTTCCTCCCACCCCAAGCCACACCCCCATCTACCTACTAACCTCATCCCACCTCCTTGACCTGTCTGTCTTCCCTGGACTGACCTATCCCCTCCCTACCTGCCCCCCATACTCTCTCCACCTATCTTCTCTTCTCTCCATCTTCGGTCCGCCTCCCCCTCTCTCCCTATTTATTCCAGAACCCTCACCCTATCCCCCTCTCTGATGAAGGGTCTAGGCCCGAAACGTCAGCTTTTGTGCTCCTGAGATGCTGCTTGGCCTGCTGTGTTCATCCAGCCTCACATTTTATTATCTTGGATTCTCCAGCATCTGCAGTTCCCATTATCTCTGTTCTCTACTGGTTTTATTCCAGTTCCCTCTCCCCATCCCCTCTCTGATGAGGGGTCTTGGCCCGAAACGTCAGCTTTTGTGCTCCTGAGATGCTGCTTGGCCTGCTGTGTTCATCCAGCTCCACACTTTGTTATCTTGGATTCTCCAGCATCTGCAGTTCCCATTATCACAAAATGCATAACCTCACACTTTCACACACGGCTACTGTGCAGTAATTTTCTTTGCTTTTGTTCAAATTTCACTGCTCCTCGCATGGCTTTTTGGAGATTTTAGGGGAAAAACTAATTTCTAGCAGAGTTAAGACTGGGTCCTTTGATTGATATTGAAATGAAGATCAATAGCACCGTTAAGGGAACAACGCAAGCATTTGCATCTCCGAAGTGGTTGTATATTTTGGGGACCTCTTCTGTTTGTATGCACCAACCATCCATCCTTCTGCAGAAAGATTGTTGACAAGTATCTATCTTTCAAAGAAAACATAAATAATAAAAGTAATGCTTTGTGAATCTGGGGATGATGAGATTTTTGGGCCTAGGAATGAATATCTTTGGCTGCACTTCTACTCATGATGGTCTTTAGGGTGGAAAAGTGGGCCATCCTAAGGCTCTGTGGGAATGACCAGAGAAGGTTAGAAACCTACCTAAGTTTGCAGCTTTTTCAGGTAATTTGTAAAAAGACCAGCTAGAACATTCTAAAGTGGCTTTGGCAGATGCCATAGGATGGTAATTTGTAGAGAAGTACACATTGTGCTAGGTTTCATTGCAACTTGGTGACATCCAAGCCAATAGTAGACCATTGTCAAAAATGCTCAAGATCATCAATAACATGAACAGTAAAACATATTTCATTCCAGAGAGCATGGATTGGAACAGAACTTTGAAGGTGAAAGATACCTTAAGAATTAAAAGCAACTTCCATTCCTTTAAAACCGAGTCTAGGCCCAAAACGTCAGCTTTTCTGCTCCTAAGATGCTGCTTGGCCTGCTGTGTTCATCCAGCTCCACACTTTGTTATCTCAGATTCTCCAGCATCTGCAGTTCCTATTATCTCAAATACAAGGGTAAGCGGAAGGTAGTTTAGAGGGATAAAGGGGTTACCTTACAGAAGAAAATGTAACTCCCAGCACCATGGAAATGTAATTTGCAGAAAGTAATTTGCAGACAACACTGCAGTAAATGTATATCTCAGAATTTTATACGGTATTGGTCTAATAGATATTTCAGTTTTCATCTTAGTACTGATTATCAGCATGAGAGAAATAAACTAGGGACAACTTAACAGACACAGGTATCTGTGGTCTGTTAGGATGGAGGCTTGATGAACCATATGGTCAATTGTCATTCAATAATACTTTAGCTCATAACAATAGTTACAACTTCTAAAATTATTTAAAGTTGCTTTTGTTTTAATACCATGTATACTTGTGTAAAAGTCAAATTTTTTAGACAATTTTTAAGGTTAAATTTATGAGGTTGACTATTAAATAGATACTACTTTTGAGGGGCTAAAATTCATGCTACAGTCCAAAATACTGCATCATTAGTTTACCTCCCTCAAAGTTGCCACCCAAGTGGATAAGGTTGTTAAGAAAGCATATGGTGTTTTGGCTTTCATTAACAGGGGGATCGAGTTTAAGAGCCACGAGGTAATGCTGCAGCTCTACAAAACCCTGGTGAGACCACACTTGGAATACTGTGTCCAGTTCTGGTCACCCTATTTTAGGAAAGATGTGGAGGCTTTGGAGAGGGTGGAAAGCAGGTTTACCAGGATGCTGCCTGGACTGGAGGGCTTGTCTTACGAGGAGAGGTTGACTGAGCTCGGACTTTTGTCTCTGGAGAGAAGGAGGAAGAGAGGTGACCTGATCGAGGTGTACAAGGTAATGAGAGGCATGGATAGAGTCGATAGCCAGAGACTTTCCCCAGGGCAGGATTGACTGCCACGAGGGGTCATAGTTTTAAGGTGTTAGGAGGAAGGTATAGAGGAGACATCAGAGGGAGGTTCTTCACCCAGAGAGTTGTGAGCGCATGGAATAGTTTACTAGTGGTAGTCGTGGAAGCAGAGTCATTAGTGACATTTGAGCGACCGCTGGACATGCACATGGACAGCAGTGAATTGAAGGGAATGTAGGTTAGGTTATTTTATTTTTGGATTAGGATTATTCCACGGCACAACATGGTGGGCCGAAGGGCCTGTACTGTGCTGTACTTTTCTATGTTCTATGTTCTATGTTCTATTAGCAGAAGCTTATTCGATCTTAAAACAAATAAAAAAAATTACAGTAATTACCAGATAAAGATAATTGAAACAAAAATGAATAAGTTTTTATTTATTCATACAAAAAGCAGGAACATACCATGGTTTTAAATTACAATTCCATAGTCCTTCTTAAGTTAAACACGTCAAATACAAAAGTTCATTAAAATCCTGCAAAAACACATTGTTCAACATCTTCATCATCGAATAAAGTAATAGGCATTTTGTCCATGTTTCCAAGCATGATAAGTTGTCGCCTTCCTTCTGCCCATGTCTGATTACAGACTGGTGAAACTGTAATATCTCCTAGTTCAGCTTTTGTGCAGTGTTAGTTCTCTGCCAAAGTACTAAGTCACGCCTTCGCATGAACCTTGTGCACCATTCAGCACTTGCCTTAAAATCCAATATGCCATCCTTCTTTGATTTGTTTCATGCATGGATTCGGACGGCTTCATGACTAACATTTTTATTATTTTGACAATTTTCAAGTACCCACTCAGCAACTTTTTTCTCCAATTGCAAGGTTTACCTCTGCTGCCACATTCCTGTTTTGCCATTGTTTGAAGTTTGCTTCATACATTTCTCTAGTCTGTCACGTTTCTCGGAAACACAAAATTCTGTTGCTGCTACAGTTATTTGTCTACTCTGCAACTTGAAATAACTTTCAATTTAAGTGCTGCTGTATATTTTTTGTTTTTTTTCCTCTGGAGGGCACTTTTACACAAAATGATGAAGAAATTTCAAAACTTCAACTAGGTATATAACTGTACTCTATGAATACTGCATTCTGACCTGATGCATCTTAAATTTACATACCAAATTCATCCATTTTCCTCCATTTTCTCCAATCTGCTGTTGTTTTAGTGTTTCAAACTAACATTTGAAGTTTTTATTTCCTATTATAAAGAGTTATTGGACATTTAACTCTCATACAGTCTCACCGATCATTCTTCGTCAACATTTATGTACAGGATAATACCTTGACTCAACAAATCTGGATCTGTTATCTGTGAAGAACTGGAATTGACCTTCACACGAGATATATGGAAAATTCAAGATTTTTTGCCAACAATAGTGAGTCAACTTTTACTCCAGTATATATAGTTCTTCATTCGATTCTTCCGCAAGAAAACATAACACTTCAATTGCAATAAGATTTAGATCAAAGTACAAGCCTTTACAGTGAAAAAACCATTGTTCCAGTTCTTAATTAGTTTGTACATTCACTTATTTCTAAATTTCACTTGTCCATTTATTTGTGCTTTGGCTGATAGAAGGTCCTTGGCTCATTGTCTGCTGATATTTCACCTTAAGCCATTTCCTTCAGTGGTCATTTGCTATTGGTTTTTATTCTCAGATGCAAGTTCCAAGCATAGCTCAACTAGCACAGAGATCAACCCATGCTGTTCACATTATTCTGAATGACACATTAGTCACGGAGACCATGGAGCTAACTCATCTCCTATTTCTACATCTAGTACTAAGCATTTGATATGACCATTGATTACAGGCAGCAACATAAAAATCTTGACAAGGGCATAACAAATCTTGCTATTCTTTTTTCCATGTACATTAAACAAGTTCCTAATATTTGAAACAAAAAACAAAAACCTTTCTTCATGGCAAAGTAGCTCATGCACTAATTTCCTTTACACCATTGAAGTGGGATGCTGTTCAGTGTATACTCAGTCTCCCCAACCACAATTAAATATCCCAGATTGTTATCTCAACACGTTTTGGGAAAATTTAATCGCAGATTATCATTCTATAAATTAAGAATTTAAATTATAGGATCTGGTACATTTTTCATATTTACAATTTTTTTTACAGAGCAGGATTCAACAGGAATGAACTTGCACTTTGGATGGGACATAAAATGGAGGCAAGCAGATCAGCAACTTCACCTGATTCAACCATCCTTTTAATTAATACATCTTAGGTGTATTGCAGTTAAGAATAGTCTTCCATTTTTTGACTTATTTTTCTCCACAATGTCATGCCACATGAAACTTGCTTTGCATCTTAATCCTTCCTTCCTCTTGCAAACATTTAAATATTACATTTCAAGTTTGACATCACATGATCATTACTTCTTTTTCACTTCTTTTCCTGTATTCTGAAACCTTGGTAGTGTCCAGGAACCACTGTTTTTACATTAGAAAAATAATCGAAGTTCAGAATGAGGGTCAGTAGTTCGCTATTGTAAGCTTTCTGGTTCATTTGTTGCCACCAGCACTTTCTTGATAGGGAGTCACAGTTTGCTTGGTCTAGCAGAGTAGTGGAAAACCATTTGGTGGTCTAATCAGAAGAGGCACTTGTCTTAAACAAGATGAAATTTATTGCAATGATAGCAACTCTGATGAAGGGTCTAGGCCTAAAGCGTCAGCTTTTGTGCTCCTGAGATGCTGTTTGGCCTGCTGTGTTCATCCAGCTTCACACTTTGTTATCATGTTGCATGCTATTGAATTGAAGCAAATAACCCAGGACTTTCTAATAAAAAGAGCTGTGCCTAGTTGTTCAATTTTATTTTTAATGAAAAGATGGGACTTGTCAATAAATGATATATTAGGAGTTATCATTTATTTGGCTTTAATTTATTTAGATTCCACCAAATTCCTAACAGAAGATCATTGTTTCTCTTTGCAGTTGTGTTTTACATTGGCTGCAGGCAGCCTTCCTGCTGGTTGTGTGCCATGCCTACCCCAAGGCTGACAGCAGGGGAGCAAGTAATCCAGTCGATGAACTATTTAATTTAATTTTTTAATTATTCAGAAATGTAATTTGCATATTATTCCCCACATCCAATAAAGGAAAGCTAGAAGAGAAAATAAATAATATTTATGTATCCCTTCCATAAAAGGGACAAATCTTTTCATTATACTGGGCTTTTCCAGAAAGTCCAGGTCTATTCATAATGAAACTGGTATTTCTTGGAATCAACTTTACTTCATGCGGCTATATACATTCCATTTATGAGATAATTAATTCTGGTATACTGCCTTCTACTATAGGACTCTGATATTCGTTTACTTAGCAAAAACATTACTATAATTAGAAACAACAAACCAAATAATAAAGCAGCAATCAGTCCACTCTGAATTTTCACTTTTGAATTGTCCATTTGTCCTGCCGATTTGTCCTGTCTTTCCAAATGTTGCTTTTGGTCCAGTATGCTGTCATTTCTATTATGTGATGCTACGGTTATGATCCCAAAGAATGGCGTTTTCACAACTGGAGCCTTTGATAAGGGGGATTGTACAGACTTCTTTGGGATCTGTTTTGCTACTGAGACATTACGGGTAGTTAAACGGCTCTTTGGAAGGATGGTCATGGTCAAGAGTGTGCTTCTTGTCGTCTGAAGGGTGGTGACTGGGAGAGTGGTTGGGAGGGTAGTTCTTATTTGAGGGGTGGTAACTGGGAGGGTAGTTGTCCGAAGGGTGATGGCTGAGAGGGTGGTTGTCCGAATGGTAGTGACTGGGAGAGTGGTTGGGAGGGTAGTTCTTGTCTGAGTGATGGTGATTAGGTGAGTGGTTGGGAGGGTAGTTGTCTGAGTGGTGGTGACTGGGAGGGTAGTTGTCTGAGTGGTAGAGTTTGGGCGTATTTGTGGGACAGTGGTGGTTAACATTGGCTGGATTTTATTCAAGAGTGGAGTCAGGCGATTTGTTCTTGTTAACCGTGTAGAAGTCAATGGCAGATTGGCTAGGAAAGCAGAGGCTGTTATTGACTGGGTAGTTGGAAGAATGGTAGATGTCTTTGATTTGTCAATCGTCCATGAGTGAGTGTTTCGGAGCAACGTTGCTACCATTGACACTCTGGGAGATCTTGTTATGGTTAACTTTTTGGTAGCCACTGAGAAAGTGGAAACTGTTGGATGGGTTGAGAAAGTTACTGGCTGCACTGTAGCCTTTTGAACAGTAGAGACTATAGTTAACCGATGAGTGTTTATTGGGGTAGAAGCAAGATTAGATATCGGGTTGTTGAGCAAATCAGCAGAAATTCCATGATCTGATAATTGTTCCTCTCTGTCAGAAAGTATTTCTTTCATAGGCTCATCCAACTCCTTCATACTCGCAAGATCTAGGAGCAAAAAGAAGACAGTAGAAAAATTCCGCATTTTTGCCACAAAATGTTGAAAAGTGGTAACTTTGTGAATTGCAGAGTTTCAGGTAGCAATCCACCCACATTGCATGTCACTGAGATAAGATTGAGATGATGATATGATGGGTTCACACAGTTCTCTGGGAGCTGAGTTCAAATTCATGCAAAACTGATTGGATTAAAAGGTCTTCATTTTTCTGCAGGCTGTATGACTCCCATTTGAAATAACAGTTACAGAGAACTCTTCCAGCTATGATAAAGCTTATGCAATTTGGGTATTCAAGTACTGAATTGTGCAATTTCTCATCTCCCGTCCCAACTTTTGGAATAAATCCTCATCTCGATCAAGATGGACTGATTATTTTAATGTCAGAATTACCTGAGAGATTGACAACAGTGGACTTAGTACGGAGTTTAGGTTTGGAATAGATCTAAGGCCCCATTACTTATCTATCGGTACTGGAAAACGCACGCTGTGTGCTCAAGATACATTGCAAGAACTCAAGCAATATGCCTGATAGAGGAATGGCGCATGACCCAATGACAGAGGACATGGTTTAGGATGTGTATTAAATTTTTGTCGTGAAAATGTACAGGGTTTACTTTGTATTCTATGCCACATTAGGTCTTAAATTGATGGATTTCGAGTGGCATTACAGTCAACTTAAGTTATTGCTTTTGACATGATCCAAACCCAGCAGCATTAAGAGATTAGGCCCACCTGTGCAAGGAACTGGAGGCTGGCCAGTGCTCATAGATATTTTTGAGAGGAAGAAACCTGAGGCATGGTGGAACTTAGGGCGTGGAACAAGTGATAATGTAATGGAGTGTGTGGCTTCCTATTGTTTACTGGAGAAAATTGCAGATTGTGTAAGACATCAGACAACAAATCAAGAAAGAAATGCAGAGATCGTAGTGCAGTAAAGCAGAGTGCCATCAGCTCACAGATGGAACATTATTTTTTAAGTCACTCATGCGATACAGACATCACTGGCAGGCCAGCACTTATTATCTGTCCCAGATGCCCTTCAGAAGGTGGTGATTTGCCGTCTTGAACCTCTGCAGACTGTGTGCTGTCAGTGGACCCACAATGCCCTCAGGGAGTGAATTCTTGGATTATTAACCCAGTGACAGTGAAGGAACAACAATATACTTCCAAGTCAGGATGCTGACTGGCTCGGAGGGGAATTGACCACCTTCTAAAGAGGGGATATCTCTGGCACAGTGAAGATAAGATTCACATGAGGGAAAAGTTCAAATCTAGAGTTCCCTGAATGATAAATACACAGAGTAAAGTGAAGTAGAAAAAGGATGCATGTAGAAGATGCTTTTACCTCACCTCTGGAATTCAGCTCTTCTGTCCATGTTTGAACCAAGGCTGCAATGAGGTCAGGAGCTCAATTTCTGGCAGAATACAAACTGGATTTCACTGACCAGGTTATTGTTAAGCAAGTGCTGCTAGATAGTACTATTGGTGACATCTTTCATCACTTTACTGATGATCAAGAGTAGACTGATGGGGTAGTAATTGGCCGGGTTGCATTTGCCCTGCTTTTTGTGTACAGGACATGCCTGGGCTACCTTCCACATTGTTGGGTAGATGCCAGTGTTGAAACTGTACTGGAACAGCTTGGTTAGGGCAGTGACAAGTTCTAGAGCCCAAGTCTTCAGTACTGTTGAAGGAATGTTGGCAGGGCCCATAGTTTTTGCAGTATCTAGTGCTTCCAACTGTTTCTTGATATCATGTGGAGTAAATCGAACTGGCTGAAGACTGATCTGTATGATGCTTGGGACGACTGGAGGAGATGGAGCTGAATCATCCACTCAGCACTTCTGGCTGAAGATTGATGCAAATACTTAAGGCTTGTCTTTTGTATTGTTGGTCTCTTCCATCATTGAGTATGGGAATTCATGACTGGATGTGGCAGAACTGTGGAGATTAGATCTGATCTGTTGGCTGTGGGATCACTGAATGGTCTATCATTTGCTACTTATGCTGTCTGGCATGCAAGTAGTCCTGTTTGAGTGCTTCACTGGTTTGACACCTCATTTTGAGATATGCCTGGTGCTAATTCTGGCATAACCTCCAGCACTCTCCATTGAACTAGGATTAGTCCACTGAATTGATGGTAATGGTTGAGTTAACAATATGCCAGGCCGTGAGGTTACAGATTGTGCTGGAGTACAGTTCTGTTGCTGTTGATAGCCCACAGTGCCTCACAGATGCCCGCTCCTGAGTTACTAGATCTGTTCAAAGAATCCTGCATGTTTGAATAAGCATTTTCTCAACTTGGCTTGCATGCTTCGACTAGTGATTTTATCCCTCTGCATCTACTCTGGCTTTACAATTGTATCTTTTGTTTTATGATACCTCTCCTTGTTATTTCTACTGAAATGATTCATTTCACATTTCTTTTGCCTCTTGTCCATCCATTATGCCAGCCTGTCTATGTCCTGTTGAAAGGTGAACATTATATCACAGGTGACAATACTTCCAAGTTTGTGTCATCCACAAATTTTGACACTGTTCCTGGCACACCCAAGTCTAGGTCATTAGAATTTATCAAAGAAAGCAGGAACCCCAAAATGAATTGCATCATAAGCCTTCCTTCAGTCTGAAAAACAATGTTCACCCATTAATCTCTCTTTCCTGTCACTCAGTCAATTTCATATCCCTGTTGCCCTGGTCCTTTTTATCCCATTAGGTCTAAGTGGCTGACAAGTTTGCTATGTGGTACATTATCAAATGTGCTTTAGAAATCAATGTACCCCACGTTGTCTGCATTTCCTACAATAACATTTATCTTTTCAAAAGCTCAAACAAATTAGTTAAACACATTTTTCCCAGAACAGATTCATGTTGGCATTCTTTAATTTATCTGCATTTGCCCAAGTGACGGTTAATTTGTCCCCTGTTATCATTTAAATAGGCTTCCCTGTCACCAAGGTTAGACTGACAAGTCTGTACTTACTGACCTTACCCATGCACCCTTTTATGAACTCTCCAATTGTCTGGCACCAAGCTGGACCTAAAGAAATTTGAGAAATTGCCAGGGCCTCTGCAATGTTCACTTTCATGTCCCTCTGTATCCTGGCTGCGTCTCATCTGATCCTGGAGGCTCAGCAGTTATAAATATCCATTGCTTTTCACCTTCAACTTTTAGCCCATTTACAGCTTTAATTACCTCCTCTCTATACTGACCTGATCAATATCTTCTTTCTCAGTGAAGACAAGGGAGATATGTGGAAAATTCAAGACATTTTGGCCAAAAATAGGGGGTCATCTTTTACAGTGAGATTAACTTTTACTTGAGTGTATACAGTAATCATAGAGTACCTCAGCTATGTCCCCTAAAATTCCTTTCAGGTCTCTAATCAGCCCGCCCCTCCTTTCATCACCCTTTCACTATTAACATGCCAAGTAGAATTCAGGATGCCTTTGTACGTTAGATGTCCATCTCTTTTCATAGTCTGTCTTGTCTTTTGTATTTCTTCCCCACTTCTACTCTGAACTTCCTAAATGGAGCCTAGTTTTCAATTGTGCTCCCCACGTGGAATCTTCTACATGCATCCTTTTTCTACTTCACTTTACTCTGTGTATATACAATTCAGGGAACTCTAGATTTGTATATCCAAACTTTTCCCTCTTGTGAATCTTATCTTCACTGTGCCAGAGATATCCCCTCTTTAAAAGGTAGTCAATTGTTCCCTTCCTAATCTGTGATTCCAATTTATCTGGGCCAGGTCTCCTCTCATCCCTTCCTCAATTAATTATTTTTACTCTGGCTTGCATTCGGGTGTAAGACATTCAGATACAAGCCAATTTGTCTTAAAAATTAAATTTAACACAGTAAATCAGATGGTAGCCTCTCAAAACTAAATTATAAAGTTACCTCTTTGTATAAAGTGGCTTACGAACCCTTCTGAAGACATCAATGGGCAAGCATCTTTGTCTGGGCAGTAGAAAAGGTAGCAATTTTGAAAGGATGAATTATTTCTTGGATCAAATGTCATAAAATTGCATAGGTTGTTTTTTCCTTCCATTTAAAAACAGAAAACAATAGAATGTTTAGTACACCAAACATCTGTGTCACTTAAACGAATCCACAGCACTCTGATCTATTAAGGTAAGCAGAGCAAAGGAAGCCTGTGGTAGAATATCAGACCAAAACAGTAAATAATCTACATTTTCTGAGTCTCTAACAGAGATCACACCAAACCATTATCTGTCATTTTAAGATTTGGAGATGAAAGTTGGCCGGGAACCATTGGAATTATTACACTAGATTTTGACTTTTTAATAAGTGAATTCACGAATGTGGGCATTGTTAGTTTGGCCAACATATATTGCCTTTCCCTAATTTCCTTTCAGAACATGTTGGGGAGCTGCCTTCTTGAACTGCTGAAGTCCAATTGCTGCAAAAGGCCACAAAATAATTAGGGAGGGAGTTCCAGGATTTTGACCCAATGGCTGTTGGACAAGCAACCAGTAGAATATATCAAAGTTTCTAGGTAGATTTGAGTTCTAGTCAACATTTGAATCTAACCAATGAATTGTGCGAGTCTCAATGCAGTTTGCCACGATTGGGCATGGGACGGCGACCAGCTGGAACATTGGTATTAGTTGCAGGTAGGTCGCAGGGTGGGATGAATTTGGGGATGACATGTCTGAGCTGATAGCTACCCACCATTTGTGGAGTTGGGGTGAGTGTAGCTCCCACTCCCAGCCCTCCAGAATGAAATCCTTTTGGGACCTTCTTTGTATTAATTGCCTACTGATTTTGAGTAGACAGGACAAATGGTTCACCCAGTACACTTCACAAAATCCCAAGTAGAGGTCAATGGGTGTATCCTGTGGTGCTGCTCCTTGTCAGGATGGTACACAGGTTACTGCGGGAGGTTGGGGGGTGGGGTCAGTTGGCCAGATGGTCAGTTTGCAATACAGAGCAATGGCAACAGTGTGGATTCAATTCCCGCACCAAATGAAGGATTCTCCTTTCAACCTCTCCCCTTGCCTGAGACAAGATGGCGCTCAGGTTAAAACATTATCTCTCAGAGAGCAATCCTATGGTCTGGTAGGGCCTTGGCAATTTTACTTTTACTTTACACAAGGTTATATGTCCAGAGTGCCTTTTGAATGTACATTATTTTTTAATTCACTTTTTGAATTACTGCATAAGTTACTCCATTAACAAATCAAAATTGATGGAATTGGTGGGAATTTTTCCTTTTTATAGAAACGCATTTTCATGAAGCATTTCCTCTATGAAATTATTGTTAAAAATGTGAAAACAGAAACTGTAAGGGCAACTTACTGAATCAATGCCAAATGGTATCTTTCTTAAAGATAGTTTATTATTTAGAGAACTTGAATAGTGGGGTGTAGTTTCCACTCTGGTGCAAATTGTAACTGAACAAAACATTCTTCCTCATCTCCTCCCTCCCCCAACACTGAGCTCTAAAAGCTTTGCCACAAACTAGCTCAAATTGGACAGCGTTTTGAAACTTTTGTTTTAAAAACTAATTTACTTTAAGATATTCCTTGATTTATTTCAGAATGATAACTGGACCCAATTTATTTAATACAGCTGAGAAGGGGCAAAACATAAGATGTAAACCTTTTAATCACAGTGACAATTCACCACTTGATTTTAAGTGACATGAAATGACTTAAATAGTTTTCATTATCTGTTGGTATAGGCACCAGTTTCTTAGTAACTTTTAGAGCTTTTTCAGAGATCCACCAATGAGTATTATTCGTAGAAACTTCCAATGGTACGGGTGGCACAGTCTGGTAGTACTACAATGGTTTCGCAAGTAATGCAATAAATTGTGAAAACTCTAGTTGCATAGAATGTGATTCGATTCCACAATTCTTTGCAGCAGTTTACACCAGTTTTGACAAATTGCTTTAAAAAATCCAGTGCAACCAAACAAAAATTCCAGAACAGTAATTTACATTTTCTGATCTTCACTACTTTTCACAAGGGACACAGATACAAGGATTCAAAAGTTTGACAATTCTGAGTAATTTGGTGGCATCCACATGCAGAAATCTGATTGCTCTGCCTTCCATATCCCTTTGGACAAATGGTATATTCTTCTCCTTTAGCTATAGGAGAAGCAGGTCTTTCCCATTTAATCTCCTTAAAATTTTGTACACCTCAATTAAGTTTATCCAATATTCCATCATTGGTGCAATTTTCAGGCTCTGGCAATATCTTGTAAATCTCCTCTGTACTCTCTTCAGACTGCTTACGTCTTTCCTTTCATTGTAGCTGTGACCTAAACACCATTGTATGCAGTTCCAGCATTTCATTCCCGCTTTCCTACTCTACACCTTGTCCAGTAAAGGCAAGAAATCATCAGGAGGTCTTACCCAACTGTCCTGACACCTTCAAGAACCAGTGGGCATGCACTTCAAGTGTTGACTTCCTCCATCCATTTCAATATCCTCCCATTAATGGTGTTTACCCTTGTTTTGATTGCCTTCCCCAGTTCTCTGGAGCTGAATTTTATTTGTCACACTTCTGCCTGCTCAAACAAACCATTGATATTATTCTGGAGTCAAAAAATATTTTCTTGACTATTAACTAAACAGCCAATGTTTGTGTGATCTGCAAATTACCCACAATGCCTGCAATATTTAAGACCAAATCAAACAACAAATAGCAAGGAACCAACACCAAGTCTTGTGAAATAGCACTGGAAAAAGCATCCTATTCACAAAAACTCTCATCGTTTTTGTTGCTGAGCCGATTGTAATCAAGCTTGCCACATTCCTCTGTGCTTTTATTTTTAGCGTTCTTGATTTCCTGCAACCTACAGGACATGCATTCCACACAACTGAGCTGCTCTGCCATGCCTCAACATTGATTTACTTGGCCTTAACTGAATACACCTTACAACTATTGATAAACTTACTCATACTGATAAAATCGACGATCAACCTTTGACCAAAAGTCTCTGATTTTATTTCCTGGTGAAAGTGAAGCTGTCACAGCCATCTCCTCACTCCTGTGCAGATGGTAACTTCCGGGCACTCGATCAGTCATTGGTCAAACCTTACCCTGATTGGCTGCCTATCATACCCCATCACCTTACAGCTTTCCTGCGTAGTCACAGTTCTCTCAAAAACTGAAAGGGATTTTATAATAATTTCACAGTCACCATTACTAAGATGAACATTTTTCAAAATTTAATCATTGAATTCAAATACCAGCTGCTGTGGTTAGGATTTGAACCCCTGTCTCCACAGCATTAGTCGGAGAGTCTGGATTGTTAATCCAGTGACATCACCACATATCGCCCATTTTGCTTCTGTTGTGCAAGATAAATAGGCAGAATTAACCTGAAACTCCCTGTCTATCTCCACACATGCTCCCTGACCTGCTAAGTATTAACAGCATTTTCTCTTTTGAAAGAAGTCACAGTTTTCAATTTAATAAAATGTGAGGCTGGATGAACACAGCAGGCCAAGCAGCATCTCAGGAGGACAAAAGCTGACGTTTCGGGCCTAGGCCCTTCATCAGAGAGGGGGATGGGGTGAGGGTTCTGGAATAAATAGGGAGAGGGGGGAGTGGACCGAAGATGGAGAGAAAAGAAGATAGGTGGAGAGGAGAGTATAGGTGGGGAGGTAGGGAGGGGATAGGTCAGTCCAGGGAAGACAGACAGGTCAAGGGGGTGGGATGAGGTTAGTAGGTAGATGGGGGTGCGGCTTGGGGTGGGAGGAAGGGATGGGTGAGAGGAAGAACCAGTTAGGGAGGCAGAGACAGGCTGGATTTGTTTTGGGATACAGTGGGTGGAGGGGAAGAGCTGGGCTGGTTGTGTGGTGCACTGGGGGGAGGGGACGAACTGGGCTGGTTTTGGGGTGCGGTGGGGTTAGGGGAGATTTTGAAGCTGGTGAAGTCCACATTGATACCATTGGGCTGCAGGGTTCCCAAGCAGAATATGAGTTGCTGTTCCTGCAACCTTCGGGTGGCATCATTGTGGCACTGCAGGAGGCCCGTGATGGACGTGTCATCTAAAGAATGGGAGG
Source organism: Stegostoma tigrinum (assembly GCF_030684315.1). Taxonomy (NCBI): domain Eukaryota; kingdom Metazoa; phylum Chordata; class Chondrichthyes; order Orectolobiformes; family Stegostomatidae; genus Stegostoma; species Stegostoma tigrinum. Next base: position 27,816,362 of record NC_081371.1, on the reverse strand, counting down.
GGGAGTGGAGGGGTTGTGAGGGATGTGTTGCCGGAAATGCGGGAGACGCGGTCAAGGGCGTTCTCGACCACTGTGGGGGGAAAGTTGCGGTCCTTGAAGAACTTGGACATTTGGGATGTGCGGGAGTGGAATGCCTCATCCTGGGAGCAGATGCGGCGGAGGTGGAGGAGCTGGGAATAGGGGATGGAATTTTTGCTGGAGGGTAAGTGGGAGGTGTATTCTAGGTAGCTATGGGAATCGGTGGGCTTGAAATGGACATCAGTTACAAGCTGGTTGCCTGAGATGGAGACTGAGGGGTCCAGGAAGGTGAGGGATGTGCTGGAGATGGCCCAGGTGAACTGAAGGTTGGGGTGGAAGGTGTTGGTGAAGTGGATGAACTGTTCGAGCTCCTCTGGGGAGCAAGAGGCGGCGCCGATACAGTCATCAATGTAACGGAGGAAGAGGTGGGGTTTGGGGAGCACACCTCCGCTCAGTTTGCAATAAACCCCGCCCCCGCCACAACCGCCAAAAGAGGATCCCCCTCGTTCTCACACACCACCCCACCAACCTCCAGATACAACGCATCATCCTCCGACACTTCCGCCATCTACAATCCGACCCCACCACCCAAGACATTTTTCCATTCCCACCCCTGTCTGCTTTCCGGAGAGACCACTCTCTCCGTGACTCCCTTGTTCGCTCCACACTGCCCTCCAACCCCACCACACCCGGCACCTTCCCCTGCAACCGCAGGAAATGCTACACCTGCCCCCACACCTCCTCCCTCACCCCTATCCCAGGCCCCAAGACCACTTTCCATATTAAGCAGAGGTTCACCTGCACATCTGCCAATGTGGTATACTGTATCCATTGTACCCAGTGTGGCTTCCTCTACATCGGGGAAACCAAGCGGAGGCTTGGGGACCGCTTTGCAGAACACCTCCGCTCGGTTCGCAATAAACAACTGCACCTCCCAGTCGCAAACCATTTCCACTCCCCCTCCCAATCTTTAGATGACATGTCCATCATGGGCCTCCTGCAGTGCCACAATGATGCCACCCGAAGGTTGCAGGAACAGCAACTCATATTCCGCTTGGGAACCCTGCAGCCCAATGGTATCAATGTGGACTTCACCAGCTTCAAAATCTCCCCTTCCCCCACTGCATCCCAAAACCAGCCCAGTTCATCCCCTCCCCCCACTGCATCCCAAAACCAGTCCAACCTGTCTCTGCCTCCCTAACCTGTTCTTCCTCTCACCCATCCCTTCCTCCCACCCCAAGCCACACCTCCATCTCCTACCTACTAAACTCATCCCACCTCCTTGACCTGTCCGTCTTCCCTGGACTGACCTATCCCCTCCCTACCTCCCTACCTATACTGTCCTCTCCACCTATCTTCTTTTCTCTCCATCTTCGGTCCGCCTCCCCCTCTCTCCCTATTTATTCCAGAACCCTCACCCCATCCCCCCCCTCTGAAGAAGGGTCCAGGCCCGAAACGTCAGCTTTTGTGCTCCTGAGATGCTGCTTGGCCTACTGTACTCATCCAGCTCCACACTTTGTTATCTTGGATTCTCCAGCATCTGCATTCCCATTATCACTGATACAGTTTTCAATTTGTTGGACCACAGACTGAACTGGACGTTGGACTGCTTTAAATGGAAAAACAAGGAAGTTATGCAACTTGAAAAATAAGTGTTGCACGTTGTTAGGCTGTGCCACGTTGTTTTTTTGAGGAACAAAAGAAGGGAATGTTGAAACCAAATGATACCGAGAATCTTTCAAGAAAATTCTGCCTGGCAACAATGTGCTGACTGGTTCAGCTGCAGGATGTTAAAAAGTGGAACAAAAGGAAACTTGCCAGAAAAGTCCAGCTGGTCTGGCAGCATTTGTAAAGGGAAAAACAGAGTTAATGTTTCGGGTCTGGTGATCCTTCCTCAGTATGTGCTAAAACGCAGAGTGAAAACATTCAGCCCGCAAGCAGTATCCTCTCTCCCATGAGGAGCTCGAACAGTTCATCCACTTCACCAATACCTTCCATCCCAACCTTAAATTCATCTGGACCATCTCTAATAACTCTCTCTCCTCCTGGACCTCTCTGACTCCATCTCTGGCAGCCACCTAGAAACCGATTTCCATTTCAAGCCCACAGACTCCCACAGCTACCTAGAATACACCTCCTCCTACCCACCGTCCAGTAAAAATGCCATCCCCATTCCCAAATCCTTTGCCTCCGCCGCATCTACTCCCAGGATGAGGCATTCCACTCCCATAAATCTCTGATGTCCTTGTTTTTCCAAGGACCACAACTTCCCCCACTCAGTGGTTGAGAACACCCTCAACTGTGTCTCCCACATTTCCCACAACTCATCCCTCACATCCCCTCCCCGCAATAACAACCAAGACAGAATCCCCCTCATCCTCACGTACCACGCCACCAACCTCCGGATCCAACGCATCATCCTCTGACACTTCCACCATCTGCAATCTGACCCCACCACCAAAGACATTTTTCCTTCCCCTCCCTTATGTACCTTCCAGAGGGAAAACTCTCTCTGTGGCTCCCTTGTCCACTCCACACTCTCCTCCAACCCCAACACTTTTCCCTGCAACTGCAGGAAGTGCTACACCTGCCCCCACACCTCCTCCCTCACCCCCATCCCAGGCCCCAAGAAGACTTTTCACATCAAGCAGATGTTCACCTGCACATCGGCTAATATGGTATACTGCATCCGCTGTACCCCTTGTGGCCTCCTCTACATTGGGAAACCAAGTGGAGGCTTGGCGACTGCTTTGCAAAACACCTACTCTCGGTTTGCACTAAACAACTGCGCCTCCCAGTCGTGAACCACTTCAACTCCCCCTCCCATTCCTCAGACGACATGTCCATCCTGGGCCTCCTGCAGTGACACAATGATGCCACCTGAAGGTTGCAGGAACAGCAACTCATATTCCACTTGGCAACCCTGCAGCCCAATGGTATCAATGCGGACTTCACAAGCTTCAAAATCTCCCCTCCCCCAACCGCATCCCAAAACTAGCCCAGTTTGTCTCCACCTCCCTAACCTGACCTTCCTCACACCTATCCCCTCCTCCCACCTCAAACCCCACACCATCTCCTACCTACTAACCTTATCCCAACCCCTTGACCTGTTCATCCTACCTGGACTGGCCTATCTCCTCCATAACTCCTCACCTTTACTGACTCCATCCCCACCTCTTTGACCAGTCTCTCTCCCCTCCACCTATCTTCTCCTCTATCCATCTTCTATCTGCCTCCCTCCTCTTTCTCTATTTATTTCAGAACCCCCTTCTCCTCCCCCATTTCTGAAGGATCTAGGCCCGAAATGTCAGCCTTCCTGCTCCTCTGATGCTGCCTGGCCTGCTTCGTTCATCCAGTTGTACACCTTGTTATTTCTTATTTTTGATCTTTGGTACTCTGTTTACTGGCTCTATACTTTCTTCCACCTATGATACATACATTAAACCAGTTGTCTTTTGTCAATCTTAATTACGATTGGGTGTGTACATTTAGGAGCGGGGGGGGGGAAGAGTTGAAGGGGTATAATTTAAGTTACAAAAATTAGAAATCTTTTCTTTTCACTGTTCTTGTTAAAGTTAAGCATTACAATAAATAGCCTTTGTTTAGCTGTTGCTCGTGAGACCTGGTGTGGTTTGCTTTTGTCCTGCGTAATAGGCAGCAGACAAATTGGTCATTTTGGTGATGTCATTCGAATTTTTATACATTTTGTAACAACTTATGGAGCAGTGGGGCAACACCATTAGCACACTATTCCCAGCTAAATTGTGAAAGATTTTACTAACTTAGGTCTTACATTCTTTACATTCTCCTTGGTAGTGTCTATTGACTTCAAAAGATCAACTTCCCTCTAGATAACACCATTTAGATGGAAAACTCTTTAATCCCAGTTGTTGACAAAATGAAAAAGACTACTACAGACGTACATGGTCTACACTTTGTAACTGACTGCAATGCTGTTGCCCACTTTGCACCAGGTTTGAAAGCCATTTTTTGAAATCTGCAATTTTACAGGCAAAAAAAAAATGCCTTGTACTAAGACATTACCAAAGCAAAACTCATACCACCCCATCAAGTGAGCTAAATATTCCACCCCTATATTTGTTGAAAATACTCTGGAATATGCTCCATATGCATTCAGCTCACCAAAAACTGCTGCCCCCTTTAGGGAGATAGCAAGAACTGCAGATGCTGTAGTCTGAGAAAACAAAATGTTGAGCTGGAGGAACACAGCGGGCCAGGCATCATCAGAGGAGCAGGTAAGCTGACTGCCAGAAGGCCCTTTTCAGGTCCTGTTTTCTCAACTTTCAAACAAATAATCATCCACAGGAGGGCAAAACTAATGGTTCAAAGATAGTCAGAGGCTGTCCTTGGAGCAAGGCAGCATTGACATTAATAATCGAAGGCCTTGTTACCAGTTGTTCATAATAGTGACAACTTGTTCAACAAGGTGCCTCATGCTTTCAGTAACAACTTGATGAGGCAGAGCAGTGGTGGGAGGAGCAAAACTAAAATAATTCCCATATTCTGAATCCCACTATCTCATCCGGCACCTTGTCCCTTGGGCCCAAAGTTTTGTTAGTCAAGATTCAGTCTGGTCAACCACACGAAGACCAATAGCAGAAACTCATAACGCAGGGGAGGCATTATCCTCAAAATAAGACACACGTGAGGATAGTAGCTTTCAATTTTTCTGAGCAATAAATTTAGCTAACGCAGAAGTTGTTTTTGTCAGTGAACAATGTTACTTTACTGCTATTCAAACACAAGAATATTTAAATATTTTGGAAGCTTGTTTGACACGTAGAAACTGATATTTCATACAATATAAAATACCTTAACAAATCATTGCTTACCTATGAAAGGTGGGTCAGTACAGCACTTATTATGGCACTCCTCCAAGCTGCCTGTGTGGAAAGGTTCCAAACTTTTCAGCCCTTTCGTTAGGGCAATTTTTATGTCAATTATGGTATCCATGGTATTTGAGAAAGTGCACTTGGACTGTTGCAATAGACTGCTGCGGTTTGTAAGTATTGCCAAGAGCAACAATAGCAATGATTCACTGTGACGCCAAAGCATACTGACTTACAAATTCTCAGGCACTTAATTGACAATGACTGTGCACACATTAGGTGCAGTAACACAGAATCTTAGATAGTTTGGAGAATGCAGTGCTTCCAAAAGCAGTGGAAACCAATTCCTGTAAATTTGTAAAAAAGAAGGATTAACATGTCATTTTTAAATCATACATGATTCAAATGACCTAAAAATGGTGGTAAAGCTTTACGAATAATCTGAACAACTTGATATCAAACTTTTTCAATATACTTTGCTGACCAAAATACTGAAACATTTTGAAGCACAAGGTTAAACAGCTGCCATTTAAAGGTGACTGCCCAGTACCAGAATTTAGATTGGTTATAAGTGGACATTTGACAGAATTGAGAAGAGAAAAAGCAGTTGGGATTCAGACTTTTCACTCCAGCCAAAATTTCTCACTCTGACTGACTGTAAGTGTAAGGAATAGTGCTCAAAGACCTTGAACAAAAGACCTGTAAATTCAAGCCAAGATCTAAGTCAACTGAGCAATTATTGAATTAAGGATTGCCACAGTCAACAACAATGGGATACCATTGCCAAAAACCAATGTACAACTACAAGAAAGTGACCTCATATCCCCTTTTGGGTTGGACTCAGATTGATAGACTTTGTGCCATCTTCCTTATGTTCCTCATCCATGATATTGCTGAAAAGACTGTTTGTCTTGTTTGATTTGTCCATCCTTGGATTTAAAATCTGAGTTTCTTTTATCTTAGTAGTAGTAACAGTCAGACAGTAACCATTCTAGAGATTATATTGGTCTCACTACACCTTTATGATATCTCATGGAATGCAGGAGCCTTATTTCCAGTGCACCATCCCCAACATGGTTGTAACACAATGGCTCGATATTATCTCAGCCCACATCTAAATTAGAACCTTTTCTTTTACTACTCTCCAACATCTATAACTGTCTGCATCATGCTTTGGATTTGCTCCGATTTCAATCCCTTCAAAAAGAATGTACACTGCTTCTACCCTTGCCAGTTTGGAGTACTCACTTCCTCCAATCAAGGCTGAATGCCAACAGCCTGATGTCTCAACTTCCCCGGACAATAATCTCAGAACCAAACATCAAGTCAACTCTTGTCACTGACTTCATCTCCCCTGGAGATCTTCCCTCCCAGTTTCTCAATAATGAGAAGCTGCTTCTACACACTTCCCAAGATTCGACAATCATTTGTAAACTAATCATTTTAGCCTCAGAAATCACTTCTTCTAATCTCTATTTCCCATCCCTGTCCCCATGCCCTATCTCTTCCCACTCCCCATCCATGGCTGTATTTCTTCAACTTTGAACAGTTTTCTGCCCTTAGTCATGTTCAATTTATCATGGGCCTTGATCCCTTTTATGCCTCCAGCCCCCACCAGGTTTGTCTGAGTGATTGAAAATCCTTTCAATTTGTCTGCTGCATATCTGGGCTTTGTATCCTTCAACTTCACTTACTTTCTCGAAATGAGAAGTTTTCTTTTGGGAATAAAGGTCCTACTAAATCTGTCATTTTGTGAAATATGTGAAACATTTCTTATTCCAATTCAGAACCTACCTTAACCTCTTCTGGTAAACTCATGAAAGTACTGAAAGTGTGAAGCTGGAGGAACACAGTAGGCCAGGCTGCAAAGGAACAGCAAAGTTGACGTTTCTAGTCAGAACTCTTCTTCAGAAATGGGATGGGGGAAGGTAGCTCAGAAATAAATACAGAGAGGAGGGGTGAGGTTGGGAAAGATAGGTGGGATGGTGATAGGGGAGTACAGGCAGGGAGTGGTGAGGATTGGTCAATGATTTGGGAAGAGCGGATAGGTGGGAGAGAAGATGGGCAGGTTGTGTCAGGTCAAGGGGGCGGGGATGAGATGGAGGGTCTTGGGACGAGGCCGGGAGTGGGGAGATTTTGAAACTGGTAAAATCCGCATTGAGACCATTGGACTGTAGGCTCCGAAGGTGGAATATGAGGTGCTGCTCCTCCAGTTTCCAGGTGATGTCATTGTGACACTGGAGGAGGCCCAGGATGGAGATGTCACTTTAGGGGGGGGGGGGTTGAAATGATTCACAACCAGAAGGTGTTGTTGTTTGTTGAGAACAGAGCACAAGCGCTCTACAAAGTGGCTTCTGAGCCTCTGCTTGGTCTCACTGATACAGAGGAGGCCACAGCGGCAGCAGCGGATGCAGTAGACCACATTAGCAGATTTGTAGGTGAACCTCTGTCTGACGCAAAAGGGTTTTTTTGTTCCTTGGATGGAGGTGAGAGGGGGAGGTGTAGGGGCAGGTATAGCACTTCCTGTGGTTGCAGGGAAAGGTGGTGGGGATGGCGGAGAGTGTGGAGCGGACGAGGCAGTTGGAGTGGTCCCTCTGGAAGGCAGATAGGGGTGGGGAGGGAAATATATCATTGGTTGTGGGGTCGGTTTGCAGGTGGCAAAAGTGGTGGAGTATGATATGTTGAATCCGGAGGTTAGTGGGGTGATACGCGAGGACATGGGGGATGTGGACAAACGACAACATCTTCCAGTCGTGAACCAATTCAACTCCCACTCCTTGGGCGACATATCCATCCTGGGCCTCCTCCAGTGTCAGAATGATGCCACAGAGAAACTGGAAGAGCAGCACCTCATAGTCCACCTTGGGAGCCAACAACCCAATGGTCTCAATGTGGATTTTACCAGATTCAAAATCTCCCCACCCCCTGCCTCATCCCATGACCAACTCTCCCTCTCATCCCTGTCTCCTTGAACTTACACAACCTATCTGCTCCTTCCACTTCACTGATCAATCCCACCACTGCCTACCTGCACTCACCTAACACCATCCCACCTACCTCCCCCAACCCCACCCCTCCTCTCCCTATCTATTACCCAGTTCCCTATCCCCTCCTCCATTTCCAAACAAGGGCTCCAACCCAAAACGCCAGCTTTCCTGCTCCTCTGTTGCTGCCTGGCCTGCTGTGTTCCTCCAGCTCCACACGGTGTTGTCTCTGACTCCAGCATTGGCAGTTCTTACTATTTCCAGTTTCTCCTGTTGTGTTTCCTACACACAGGCCATCAGCAACTCTTCAGTAATCTTCTTTTCAGATTTCTGAGCATAGGCTATCAATCAATATTCAATAAACATACATTTTCTCCACAGATATCTTGTCTAAACTTTCTTCCACCCGAGTTCTTGTAAGGACTAAAGTCATAGAGTCACAGAATCATACAGCATCGAAGCAGGTTCTTTGGTACAGCCTATCCATGCTGGCCGTAATGCCAAAGTAAACCTGCCTGCACTTGGTCCTTATCCTGCCAAACATTTTTTATTCATGTATTTATTCAAATGTCTTTTAAATGTTGTAACTGTATCCACATCCATCACTTCCTCTGGAAGTTGATTTCACACACAAACCACTCCTCCTGTGAAAAAGTTGCTCCTCATGTCTTTCTAAAATATTTCTCTCACCTTAAAAATATGCCCCCTGCTCTTGAAATCCCCCACCCTAGAGAAAAGGCACCCACCATTCACCTTAACTGTTACCCTCATGATATTATAAACCTCTAAAAGGCTACCTCTCAACCTTCTGTCCTCCAGTAAAAAAGTCCCAACCTATTTAGCCTCTCCTGACACCTCAAACCTTCCATTCCCAGCAACAAACTGGTAAATCTCTTCCTAACCCTCTCCAGCTTAATAATATTCTTCCTGTAAAAGGGGAGACCAGAAGTGGACACAGTACTCCACAAGAGATCTCACCAATATCCTTCACAATCTCAACATGACATCCCACCTCCTATACTCAAAGGTCCCAGCAATGAAGGCAAGTGTCCACAATACCTCCTCAGCTACCCTAACTATATGTGATGCACACCTCAAAAATTACGTACCTGAACCCCAATGTCTCTCTGTTCTACAACACTACTCAAGGCCCTACCTTTAATTTTATAAATCCTTCCCTTGTTTGTTTTACCAAAATGCAATATCTGGCATTTATCCAAATTAAATTCCATCTGCCATTCTTTAGCCTATTGACTCAATTGATGACGATCTTTTTATAAATTTGGATAACCTTCTTCACTGTCCACTATACCACCAATTTTGGTGTCATCTGCAAACTTACTAACCTTGCCTTCTCTATTCTCATCTCAATCATTTAAATAAATGACAAACAAAAGTGGACCCAGCACCAACGCCTGTGGAACACCACTGGAGGTCTGCAGTCCTAAAAACAACCCTCTACCATCACTTTGTCTCCTGCTGTTAAGCCAATTATGTATCCACTTGGCAAGCTCATCCTGAATTCCAAATGATCCAACTTCATTAATTCGTCTACCATGTGGAGCCTCGCCAAAGGCTTTACTAAAGTCCAAGTAAACAATGTGTACTGCACTGCCCCCATCAATCTTCTTGGTTACTTCCTCAAAAAACTCCATGAAGCTTGAGAGGCATGATTTTCCTCTCACAAAACTATGATGACTATCCCTAAACATTCCTTGCCTCTCCAAATGCACATAAATCCTAACCTTCAGAATCACCTCCAATAACTTACCTACCACTGAATTCAGATTCACAGGTCGATATTTCTCAGGTTTCTCCTTCAATCCCTTCTTAAACAAAAGCACATTAGCCACTCTCCAGTCCTCTGGCACCTGTAGTTATAGATGATATGAATATTTCTGCAACGGATCCCTAACTCCCCTGCAATTTCTTCCCTAGCTTCCCATGACTTTGTAAGACCTCATACCAGTCTATCAGCTTTCCCATTTCTGTCAATGCCATATTCCAAAGTGATATTTTCAATAAGTATTCTTTTTGCCTCATAGGATTCCTCTCCACTGTGTGAATTAATTGCTTTTGAGCATGTCCATTCCCAGACATCTGCTCTCACCGTTCCCCTCCGATACAGAATTAGGCTGTGGCTGTACTTGCCTTTACCTTTCACATTCATCAAATTCTTTCACCATTTCCACCATTACCTAACACCTTTCCCTCAACTACCATTTCAGCATTCTGGAGACAGTTCCCTTCATGTTATTCTGATTCACTACTCCTCCACCCCAAACATGGCCAGCACCTTCACATGCACAGACAGGAAGTGCATACCTATTCCTTTTGGTTTCTCCCTTCCCAACATCATTGGCCCCAAACATTTTCCCAGGTGAAACAGCGATTTACTTGTTTCAACTTAGGAGACTGTTATTTGCCGTTCACAACATGATTTCCTCCATGCAGGGTGCATGACAACATTGTAGACAAAATTTGCATCATCCACAAACATGACACCAAACTTGTGGACATCTGTAATTTTAATTCCCCACCTTGCTCCAACTTTGAGGAACAGCACCCCACCTTCCAAGTGCATAACCTTGCAGCCTTCTGGCCTGAATTCAACAATTTTATCTCCATTCCCTTTTATTTCTTTACTTTCTTCCTTTATGACAGTGGCCATTCATGATCCTATATTTCATCTATTCTCTCAACACATTTATTTCCACACTTGTCCCTTTAGCCTTGAACCATGAAAACTTTTTTTGCTTTCACTTCTGCTGCCCTCCCAATCTACCACAGATCTTCCATACACATTTCTAACAGTTCCCAGTTCTGATGGATGATAGACAATGTAAAAATTAACTGCACTTCTCTTACCATATTTACAGTCAGATCTTCTGAGCATTTCCAACCTTTGTTTTTATTTCAGATTCCCCCTGCACAAAATCTCATTAGAGTTTGGTCCGGACATGCACAAAAAAAAGCTAAATTCCAGAGGAAAAGGAGAGTGTGACACCTGTTGTTATCTAGGAAGCATTTCAGTAACTGAAGTGCCAAAGGGCTCAAGAAAAATTGAAGTTAATGGCATCAGGAAAATGCTCACCACTGGTTGGAGTCACACCTTGTATGAAGAAAGATAACTGTGATTGATGAGACCAGTTGTCTCAGTTCCAGAATACCACTGAAGGAGCTATCGCCTAATTCCAACCACCATCATCATGACTACCCTCCTATCATACAGTCAAATGTGGTAATGTTCACAACTGATTGTACAATGTTCAATATTGTTCCCAACCCCGCAGAGACTGAGGACTATGACAAGTAATTCACCTGCAGACTCCCCAAACCCCATCCACTCTTTTGAAGGCACAAGTATGATGGATGCGCCTATTTACATAGTTACGTGTAACTCAAACTACATTCAAGAATGTCAACATCATTTAAGACCACTTGATCACCACCCTATCCACTACACACTCTCCGTCCACCACCCACCTACAGCGGCTGCACTATATTCCATCTACAAGATGCACTACAGTAATCAGGACAACGTCTGCCACTGAAATGAACAAAGGAGCCAATGCGGAGGAACACCACCGACTGTAAGCTCTTCACAAAGATTAATTTGGAACTATCAATTCTTCATTTCGCTGCATTGTGGAATTTATTCTCGAATGGGGCCACGGGGATACATACACCACCTTTTCAAGGGAAATTAGGAATGAACATTAAATGCTATCTTAGTGCATTAAAGCCCAATAATAATTATTATTATTTTTAAAATCAACAACTACGGCATTTTGTGTTGTCGGTTAGTGAATGAGGGAGGTGATGCCGCGGTTGTTGAGAAGCCCGGGCAGACTCCCGTCTGAGGTACTCAATTCAGCACAAAAGCAAATATTATACATACTCTGCACCACTCGAGAAAATATCGCACAGCACGTAGCCCGCTAGTTACACTGAAGCTGCTAACTCCGGTATTCAAAAACACTGAATGCTATAGCAACATGAGAGTGACACTAAATAAAAACCGAAAGATCTGCAGATGCTGTAAACCAGGAACAAAAACAAAGTTGCTGGAAAAGCTCAACAGGTCTGGCAGCATCTGTGGAGGAGAAATCAGAGTTAATGTTTCAGGTCCGGTGACCCTTCCTCAGAACTGGACCCGAAATGTTAACTTCTATTTCTTCCTTCACAGATGCTGCCAGACCTGTTGAGAGTCTCCAGCAACTTTGTTTTTGTTGTTGAGAGTGGGACTGTTAGCCAATGTTGTAATGCGACGCATCGTTTAAACAATCGTGTCCCCAAACTGCTCGACCAACCCGAATGCGAATAAACAAAAAAAATGCTCAGCGCCGTCAGGAAGTTAGCACAAAAAGTTACGGGCTAAACTACAAAGGCCCTTCGAGAAATACAAAACTCCCATTTAGTGAGACAGACCCACAAATGTCGAAGTGTGGTGCACACCCAAGTCCACCCACTGCTTTCCGCCTTTCCTGAAAAAAAACCCTATCCCAAACCTTTCCCTCCACAGACAAAACAGCTGCGCAAGCTGCTCATTTTACAGCAAAGTCAATAGCTTCAGAAAACGTACCTTTCAATCCACCCCTCGTCAAGCTACAAGTGAAAATATTCCAACTTGGGGAAAAGTTGCCAAAGTTACTCTTGACGTCCGCGCCCTGCAAACGTACAAAGGAAATGAGAGTTTTATTAAAATAACTTGCCAAAACATTATCAACGAGCTGTTAAAACTTCTTGCGAAGCGTTATGAAAAAAATCCCACTATTTGAGAAAACAAACACCATGAAAGCGAACACCTAAAACCAAAGAAATCCGTGCAAGCACAGACTGATGAACTCACCGAGCAGTTTCCTGTACGTCTGCAGACCTGGGTGGAACTTAATTGCTGCTGGAGTTTGGGTGTGTTGCACTGATATTCAACTTGATTCAGAGTTGATCCGACTAATATGACTGCAATTTACTGAAAACATTTGCAAGCTTCCTCCCCCGTCCCCTATAGGTGCTAGGAATTCAAATCATAAAACATTAGGAAGTCACAAATAAACTTTAAGCCAATGCTCTATTAATACACATATGTCAGACTGTTCTCGCTAACATTCATTGCCCATTCTCCAAATCTGTAAGGCTCGCTATGAATTGAGTTTGCATGTGCTTCACCACAGCACATTGAACAATGCTGGTGTAGAGAAAACCGTTTCTATTTTAGTAACGTATCCCCTCAATGAATGTGGATAATAGGCCATCTTAAAAGGCTTTCAACGGTGGTAAATGTCAGAAAGTAGGTTTATACTGAGAAAATGAAATATCTGCTATAATTGGGGCATCTGGGATATGAGCACACAAATCATTGAAGCTGACAGGTACGTTCACAGAGCAATTTTAAAAAGTCAACAATATCCTGGGTGTTTGCAGTAGGGGCATGGATTACAAAAAAAAAGTTTGTTTCCACCTCAAATGGAATGTTGTGTCCAGTTCTGATAGGAAGGATGTGAAAGCATTTGAGATGATGTAGTCAAAAGTTCACAAGAATGGCTTCTGGCTGAAGAAATTCAGTAACTTGGATAGATAGAGTAGTTGAGACTGTTCTCCTTGTAAAAGAGATGGCTGAGAGGCAATTGATAAAGATATTCAAAATCTCCCCACCAGGGAACGAGACAGAATGGATCAGGAGAAACTGTTTCCCATTGGTAGAAGGATGAAAAAGTAATGAATGCTGATTTAAGTTAGTTGGCAAGAGAAGCAATTGTGACATGAGGAAAGAGATAGTAAGAACAAGATAGTAATAAGAAGGTAAGAACTACGAGCAGGAGCAGGCCAACTGGACACTCGAGACTGCCCCGCCATTTAATAAGGTCATGGCTGATCTTTTTGAGACTCACCTCCACTTACCCACTCACTCACCATAATCCTTAATTCCTTTACTGTTCAAAAATGTATCTAGCCTTGCCTTAAAAACATTCAGTGAGCTATCTTCAGCCACTTCACTGGGCAGGGAATTCCACAGATCCACAACCCTTTGAGTGAAGGAGTTCGCCCTGACCTCATCTGCTTCCCTTTTATTTTAAGACTATGCCCTCTAGTCCTAGTTTCACCTGCTAATGGAAACAACCTCCGTGCCTTCACTCTATCTATTCCCTTCATAATCTTATATGTTTCTATAATATCTCCCCTCATTCTTCTGAATTCCAGTGAATATAATCCCAGTCTACTCAGTCTCTCCTCATAATCTAACCCTCTCAACTCTGGAATCAACTGACTGAATCTCCTCTGTACCCCCTCCAGCGCTAGTATATCCTTTCTCAAGTAAGGAGACCAAAACTGCACACAGTACTCCAGGTGTGGCCTCACCAGGGTCCTATACAGCTGCAGCATAGCCTCCCTGTTTTAAAACTCCATCTCTCGAGCAATGGCAGACAAAGTTCCATTTGCCTTTTTAATCACCTGCTGCACCTGCAATCCCACCTTCAGCGATTCATGCACAAGGACACCCAAGTCCCTTTGCACAGCAATGTGCTACAATTTTTCACCATTTAAAACATAGTCCATTTTGCTGTTAGTCCTACCAAAATGGATGATCTCACACTTATCAACATTGTACTCCATCTGCCATTTGCCCACTCACTTAGACTATCTGTATCCCTCTGTAGACTTTCAGTGTCTTCTGCACACTTTCCTCTATCAGCCACTTTAGTGTCATCTGCAAATTTTGACACACCACACTTAGTCCCCAACTCCAAATCATCTATGTAAATTGTAAACAATTGAGGTTCCAACACTGATCCCTGATGCACACCACGAGCCACTGAAGGCCAACCAGAAGAACACCCATTTATCCCTACCCTTTGCTTTCTACTGGTCAACCAATCCGCTATCCATGCCAATACATGACCTGTAATACCATGCAACTTTATCTTATGTAGCAGCCTTTGGTGTGGCACCTTGTCAAATGCCTTCTGGAAATCCAGATACACCACATCCACAGGTTCCCCATTGTCCACCATGTAAGTAATATCCTCAAAGAATTCCACCAAATTAGTTAAACATGACCTACCCATCATGAACCCATGCTGGGTGTTCCCCATGGGGCAATTTATATCCAGATGCCTTGCTATTTCTTCCTTAATGATAGATTCAAGCATTTTCCCCACTACCGAAGTTATGCTAACTGGCCTATAGTTATTGCAGATGCTGGCATCAGAGATAACACTGCTTTAAAAGAGAATTGAATTATCATTTGAAGAAAGAGAATTTCCAGCATTACAGGAAAGAGGTGGAAGAGTGGTTTTCAGAGGATTATTCTTGCAAAAAGGCCACATAAAACTGCCTACTGAACAGTAAACATTGTACAATTTGATGATTCTGTTATTTAAAGTAGGGAACTCTTTTTTGGTTGAGGCATTACAAAACAAAAGCAACATCCTATACCAGTCAAGCACTTAGTTTTTCTTGATATGACGGATCACCCATCTTTGCTTAGCTGTGCAGAGAAGTGAAACTGACATACCATAGATTGAACTGTATTGCTGAAGGTCTTTCTAGTAAGATTATTTCAAATGGAATTCTGAAAATTACACCCATGAAAAAGCATTGTTACTTCAAATGAGATTTACTAATGTTGCACTCAAATGTGTTTCTCACACAACTTCCACAATGTCACCGGTCCCTTGTAGTTCCAATCCCAGTCACATTGTAGACATTATATTATCTCCACAGATTTTCCTTTCTTACTTATATGATCACCTGTCATGTCAGAGATCCATGTTCTTTTCTCATCGGCATGTATTGTTATAATGTTGCTACATTATTTGATCAACATGTGACAATATGACCTCAAGTCTTGTATCCTACCTACTTTATCTTGATTCAATTTCATTGATTCACTATGTCCAATAAGCTAGATTTAAAGATTTTTATTGGTGCTTCAAACCTCCTAATGATCCCATCCTAGCCAGCCTTATATCTAGTTCTCACTCAAATGTCCAGCTAATTCCTTGTTCCACTGTTCCACCATCACCAGTTGCATCCTTAACCACTATGCTCTCACTCTCTGAAGCCTTCTCCAATCACAGTCTCCATGTCAACTCCTTCCCAGTCTTCAAAATCCTCCCTCAGATCTTCTGTTTAAACATTCATTCAACTCCCAATCTTCCTATTTTCTTTCATCTTTTTCACTTTCCTCTTCTCAATTGGCATCTACATTTTGTAGCCTGTCTGTAAAAGACTTGGATTAATCATTCACAAGTTCAGAAGCATCACTGAAACACAACTCGTTGCTGCTGGTTGATTTTTGTTGCTGGCAACATCAAATCCTTAAATTTCCCTCCTGCTTCCTCATGCATCAATCAACAAAAGAGGTTTATGTTTGTACAGGAACACCTTATTTATATTTTAGCCATTTTATTTGTGAGAACTTTCTGTTTTCATGACAGATATTTAGTTCCACCCTGCAGAAATAGTCCTGCCTATTATTTTACGTAGAATAATACCCTTAGTTTCAGCTGCTTTATGAAAGTTTGTCCTCATCTTTGATTGTATATACAAATATGCATACTAACATATGAGGTAGGAACAAATCCAGATCATTCAGCCCTGAAAGCCTGCTCTACTTTTTAATAAAATTGTGGCTGACCTGTGTTTCAAATTGCAATTTCCCATCTACCCCTAAAACACCTTTCATTCCCCTGCCAGACATAAGTCTATCCACCACAGTCTTAACATATTTAATGATCCTACCTCCATTGCCTTCTGAGGCAGAGTTCCAAAGTTACATAATCCTGAGGTTTTACTATATTTCCTTATCTCTGTCCTGAAAGGGTATTCCCCCATCCTCGCCCACCCCTGACCCTGATTTTAGAGCAGTTCCCCCTATTTCTGGACTGTCTTACAAGAAGAAACATGCTTTTCATATCCACCTTGTCAAGATCATTCAAGACCTTATACAGTTCAATCACGTCACTCTTCACTCTTCTAAACTACAGTGGAAACAAATCCAGAATATCCAACTTATCCTTAGTTTTTCCTTTATTTCTGGAGAGATAGGGAGAAAGAAGATAAGAACATAAAAGATAGAAACAGGAGTAAGTCTTTTAACTCTTCAAATCCACTCAGCCATTCAATGAGATAATGGCTGATCTTCCACCTCCACCATGGCGGCTTTATCTCCAATCCCACCAATTACTAAATGTTCATTTAGAAATAGTGATATAAAGACCGTATGCTGAATTTTCCTGCATTATCTCAATTTCTGTTGATGTTTTCATAATGTAGAAATCTATCATATTCAATGACTGAGCCTCCTAAGTCCTCCATAAAAATCCAAATATTTTCCACCCTTTGAGTGAAGAAATTCTTCCTCATCTGAGTCCTATGTGGCCTCTCCTTTATTTTGAGACTATACCCCTGGTTCTAGAACTATCCCTGACCCACCCCAGTCAGAAGGAACATCCTTCCTGCACCTAATTTTTCAATGACTGTAAAAAGTTTGTATATTTCAATTAAATTACCTCCCAATCTTCTAAACTCCATAAAATAAAAGTCCATTGAAGTCCTCCCACTTTACTGACCAATCCCCAACACTCCTACCTGCACTCACCTATTGCCACCTTCCCTAGCCCCACCCCTCCTCTTCCTATTTATTTCAGAGTCCCCCTCCCCCTCCCCCATTTCTGAAGAAGAGTCCCGACCCGAAGCGTCAGCTTTCCTGCACCTCTGTTGCTGCCTGGCCTGCTGTGTTTCTCCAGCTCCACGCTGTATTATATCCACTTTAATTGATCTTCTCATGTGGTAATTAGATACATGAATCCCCATTGCACTCCCTCGATGGCAAGTGTACATTTCTGTAAATAAATCAAAACTGTCCACGCACAAGGATTTTAGTGGAGGTCAACAAAGATAGTTGAATGAGTGCTTACATTCTCTGTACAAAATACATATGACAAATTGATTCTAGAATCATTGACTCCTACAGCACAGACAGAGTTAATTCAATTGGCCAACTCCTCTCTGGTGTCTGATAAATCTGAAATTCATTTGTGATTAACAGACTGTCCACTTCCTTCCTGAAATTCCTGAAGGGTTCTTGTTTCATGCGTACACATGCATATCATGTTTCTGCAAAAAAATCTTTCCTTTTTTTGTCCTTAATTTATGACTGTGAGTTCTTTGCTTCTGTATATGACAAAGAATATATATGGATACCATTTTTTCAAAGTTTTCATAATTTTAAGCACTTGTATCAAATAATCTCAAAGTCTTCAATTTTTGAGAGAAAACCACCAGCGTAGTCAATCCCTTAGAGTCATAGAGTCATAGAGATGTACAGCAGGGAAACAGATCCTTTGGTACAACTCAGACATGCCAATCAGATATCCAAATTAGTCTGGATTCATTTGCCAACATTTGGCCCAAATCCCTCTAAACGCTTCTGATTCATATACCCATCCAGATGTCGTTTAAAAATGTAATCGTATCAGTTTCCATTACTTCCTCTGGCAACTCATTTCAAACATGCACCACGCTCTGTGTGAAAAGGTTGGCCCTAAAATCCCTTTTAAATCTTTCCCCCCTCACCATAAACCTATGCCCTCTAGTTTGTATCCCCTACCCTGGGAAAAGACCTTGTCTGTTCACCCTGTCCATGCCTTTCATGATTTTATAAACTTCTAAAAGGTCACCCCTCAGCCTCCGACACTTCAGGGAAAATAGCCAAAGTCAATTCAGCCTCTTCCTATAACTTAAACCCTCCAACCCTGGCAACATCCTTGTAAATCTTTTCTGCACCCTTTCAAGTTTGACAACATCTTTCCTATAGCAAGGGAGACCAGAATTAAACACAGTTTTCCAAAAGTGGCATTATCAATGTCCTGTACAGCCTCAACATAACCTCTCAGTTCCTACACTCAATACACTGACCAATAAAGCCAAGCATACCAAATACCTTCGATGCTCCTTGGCCTGCTGTGTTCATCCAGCTCCACACTTTGTTATCTCGGATTCTCCAGCATCTGCAGTTCCCATTATCTCTGATACAATTTTAACCTCACTGTGAAGCCTCTTCCAGGGATGCCTAACCTGAAGAAGGTACCCTCCTCCCTCCAGACAAACCTCAGGGGATCTCTCCTATTTATTTCCGAACCCTCTCCTCCTCCCCCTTTTCTGATGAAGGGTCTAGGCCCAAAACGTCAGCTTTTGTGCTCCTAAGATGCTGCTTGGCCTGCTGTGTTCATCCAGCCCCACACTTTTTCTCGCACCTTCTTCACTACTCTGTCTACCTGTAACTCCACTTTCAAGAAACTCCGAATTTGCAGTTCAAGGACTCTTTGTTTGTTAACAGTTCCAAGTCCTTACCATTAAATGTATAAGTCCTGCCCTGAGTTGCCCAACCAAAATGTAGCACCTCACATTTATCTACTTTAAACTCCATCTGACACACCTTCCATTGGCCCAGTCAATCAATGTCCCATTGTACTTTGAAGTAATCAACTTTGCTGTCCACTACACAACCAATCATCTGCAAACTTACTAACTATACCTCCTCTCTCATGTCATTTCCTTATGTTCTAGGATCAACCATAGACCATTTATGTGCAACTGTTCCAATAAATGAATATTCTTTTTGAAATATTGAGATGAAAACTGCGTGCCAAATTTTCCAAACGTGGCCTCAGCAGGGCAAATAATATTGGATTTAGTGCTCATTGGACGTTCAAAACTGCCCTGAGTTATCTAAAAAGCTTCACTCCAGCCTTCATACTCACCAAAACAAGGAACCATCTCAAAATGTATAGTATACTGTGTAAACCTGGACTTGTGTGTGTAGGAGAAAACAGTGCACAGCCTACACACTGGACTTGAAGAACATCAGCCCTGCTTCAAAGAGAATGAGAAAAATGCGTGATAACCTGCACATCTAATGGTCCACCACACAAATTATCTAATCAATCAGCTGGTGTACTAGAACTATTAGAAAGGCCAAGTGGATCTATCAACACCACACGTCTCCTTTAAGATGGTGGCTTTTTCATCAGGGACATCTACCTGTTGTTTCAGGTTGAATTTGTCATTTGCTTCTGTTACTTGTTCTGGCTTCGGTAGTTGGGAGCACTGTGACATTAGTCTTTAGACTGAACTATTTTTCATGCTTTCAGTGGATGCGTGCCTCCATTCAACAAATACCTTATACAATATATGTGAAGGATTTAGTCCATTTCTTCATCATCGCTTTGATGACTTTTTACTGCTTCATCTGCCATTTCATTTGACTGGGGATTTTGTGGAGATGTCGTATGGTGTTGACATTCCTGATCTCTCACGAAGTGGCTCAACTCTTCACTCATGAACTGAAGGTCACTATCACTCATCTCAAAACTGGTAATGCTGGACTGGCAGGAGTGTACTTTCAAGCATCCATTAATCTCATTAGTAGTCATGATGCCATTTGGTCTATCCCTTTACAGTCAGAATTAGTCAACAATTAGAAGAATATCAGTTCCTGTGAAAATGAAGAGGTCTACACCAAGCTGTATCAATGGCCTTCAGGGATGTCATGCATCATAAATAGCTTTTTAACTTACGTAGATTGGTATTCATTACAAGTGTTGCATTGGTTAATGTCCTCAATCTTATTGCTTATATTCGGTTTGTAGACCACCTCTCTTATGTTCCTTTGACTAAACTTAAATCTTCGATAAATTGCATGGGTGCAATTTGGTATCTTTTTGTCTAATTTCCTTGGGGATAATGACTTTACTTCCTTTGTACACATTGCCATCTTCAGCTATAACTTCACCTCTGTTTGCTCAATACTCTCCGGTATCAATAGAGGTGTCCTTGAAACCTTCAGCCCATTCTTACATCACTGCTTGGTTTTAGCACTTAGAGATTTGCATCTTGTTATATACTGTGCTTCATTTGAGCAAGATGCTTGTCTCTCTATTTAGTGCTTCTGCTGCGTGAATGACTTCCAGGGTGTGGTAACCTATTGTTTCTCATTGATTGTGAGAGTTTTCACACCCTGTCTTGGCAGCCTTAACTTTTATCATAAGGGTGCTGCTTTTAACGTCCTGTTGGCAATGTACATCTGTTTCCTTTGCTTATATTTCACATATAGATATCTCTACAAATGAAGTAACATTCTTAACAGATGCTTTGGAGCAGTTAGAAGGTGTTTGAAGAAAATATTTTAAATGGTTTGTTGTCAGAATCCACTGTCATTTTGTCTTTCCCAAACATGTGTTGGTTAAAATTCTCACAAGGAAAGACAATAGCCAGGCACTCTTCTCAATCTGAGAGTAGCATTGTTCGGTTTGTATTAACATCCTGTTGCAAATGCAACTGGCTGTCTTTGCTGCATTAGCATTCCTCCACATCCTGTCTTGTTGGCATCACACTGCTAGATGACTTCACTGAGCAAGGAGGCTCAGTACTGGTGTTTTCATCATTAGTTGTTTGATTGTATGAAAGCTGGTTCATGTTCTATGTCCCAACACTACTGCACATCCTTTACAACGAGCAATTGTGCAGAGGTGCACACTCTGATGATTAATTAGGTGAGAAATTTGCCAAATGGTTCTCAAATCCAAGAAATAGTCTCACTGCTCAGTGCTTGACTTCAGGCACTTTCACTTGTATATTTCTCTTGTTCTACTACAAGTTCATCTGGCAAGTTTTAAGTGATGCATTCTCCAATTGTATCACCACATCATAGAAGAGCAGATTGTACACAATACAACTGTATTCCAGGAAGATCTTGGGCTCTCTGGTCTGTCTGCATTGTGTTAGAAATTGGGGTCTTTAAAAGTTGTATCTTTCTAGTATTTCCTCTGCTGCAGCAGTTATTTCCTTTCCTCAAAATAAACAATCTCTAATCAATAAGGACACAGGGAATGTGACAATAAAGACCACTGCATCCATTATGTCCCATTAACTAACATCAAAGTATTATCTGGCACTGTATTTATCTAATTATCAATCCAGTGATCAGGAAAATAAAAGCTTTGTTCCCGTAAAGAACGAAAGCTGACTTTCAGATGAAAGTGGAACGTGGGGGAGAGTTAACTAATTTTTGGTGAGTTATCACTTGTCCATTGACTAGAAGTATTCAAATTGGTGATTAACTGAGGTCAAACTACCTGCCCCTAGAAGTCAGCTATATCAAGAAGTGTTCAGGGGCAGAGGGCTGTCCTTGTCAGGTGTCAATTCTCACCAGACAGTTACCTCCTTCAGATGGAAGATGGGCCAGAAGGAGAGGAAGTGAACCCAAGAAACCGTTCAGCTGCCTCCACCACTTCAGGCTTTTAATAGCACGTGTACTTTGTTTCTCTAACTAACTAATGCATCATATCTAAACTTCTGCTTCCTAACAAACTTAAGAAACTTCCTGAGAATTTCAATGGAATATTTGACCACCTTTGTAGGAACATTCAGTAAGCTGGGAACACTACAGATAAAAATTACTGAGGTAGATAGGGAATGGGTGACCAACAGACATAGGAAGAGTAGGACGGCTGTGCAGGAATCCCTTGCGGTTAACTCCTTCCAAAACAGATACACCGTTTTGGGAACTGTTTGGAGAGATGGCTCACCAGGGGAAGGTGGCAGCAGCCAGGTTCATGACACCATGGTTGGCTTTGCTGTACGGTGGGGAGAGCAGGAGAGGGCAGGAAAATGAGTGGCAAAGGTAAAGTGATGGGGGATTTAATTGTAAGGGGGAAAAATAGGCATTTCTGTGGCCACAAACGAGAACCCAGGACAGTATGTTGCCTCCTTATTGCAAGGGGCAAGGATGTCTTGGTGCAACTGCAGGAAGTTCTGGAGCAAGTGGGTAAGCATCTAGCAGTTGTGGTGCAGAGAAGCACCAATGCTGTAAGAAAAATAAAAGGGCTGAGGTCCTACAAGCTGAATTTAGGGAGTTAGGAGTTAAACTAAAAAAAGGACCTTAAAGGTAGTAATCTCAGAATTGCTACCAGTGCCATGTGATAGTCAGAGTAGGAATGGCACGATAGCTAAGACGAATATATGGCTTGAAGGATGGTACAAGACGGAGGGATTCAAATTCCTGGGACATTGGAACTGGTTCTGTGGGAGGTGGGACTAGTACAAACGATATGGTCTGCACAGGGGCAGGACCGGACCAAATACCCTACAGGGAATGTTTGCGGGTGCTATGGAGAGGCTTAAACTAATATGGTGGGAGGGTTGGGAACTGATGAAAGAAGTCGAAGGGAAGTAAAGTGGGGACAGTAAAAAGGACAGTAAGGGGAAAAGTAAAAGTGGAAGGCAGAGAAGCCAAAGACAAAAATCAAAAAGGACCACATTTCACAATGATTCTAAAAGGGCAATAAATGTCAAATAAAATGAGCCTGAAGGCTCTTTGTCTCAATGCGAGGAGCATTTGTAAGAAGGTGACTGAATTAACTGTGCAAACAGTTATTAACAGATGTGATCTCATTGGGATCATGGAGACCTGGCTCTGAGGTGGCCAAGAATGGGAACACAATGTCCAGGGTTATTCAATTTTCAGGAAAGATAGACAGAAAGGAAAGGGAGGTGGGGTGGCATTATTGGTTAAGAAGAATATTAATACAATTGTAAGGGAGGACATTAGCTGCCATGATCTGGAATCAAAACAGGTGGAGCTGCAGAACACTAAAGGGGAAAAGATGCCAGTGGGAGTTACGTACAGAACACTAAACAGCAGGTGTGACATTGGGGACTGTATCATAACAGGATATTAGAGATCCATGCAGTAGGTGTACAGTAGTTATTATGGGTGACTTCAGTCTACATATTGATTGGACTAACCAAACTGGTGGCAATGCAATGGAGGAATATATCCTGGAATGCATGAGGGATGACTTCTTTGAACATATGGCAAGGAACCAACTACAGACCAAGACATCCTGGACTAGATATTATATAATGAGTGAGGATTAATTAGCAACATTGTGGTGTGAGATCCTTTAGGGAAGAGTGACCATAATATAGTAGAATTCTTAATTAAGATGTAGAGTGACACCATTAAATCTCAAATGAGGGCCCTGAACTTAATGAAAGCTAACTTTGATGGTCTGAGGCATGTATGGGGTAGGATAAGCTGACGAAGGACACTAAAGGGGGGCATGGTGAATAGGCAATGGCAGACATTTTAAAGAACACATGGATGAACTTCAACAATTGTACATCTCTGCCTAGCGTAAGAGTAAAATAGGGAAAGTGGCTTAACCATGGCTTACAAGGGAAATCAGAGATAGTGTTAAAGCCAAAGAAGAGGCATATAAATTAGCCAGCAAAAATAGCAAACTCGAGGACTGGGAGAAATGTAAAATTTAGCAGAGGACAACAAAGTGTTTAATTTAGAAATGGAAAATAGAATATGAAAGTAATCTTGCAGAAAACATAAAAATTAACTGCAAAAGCTCCTATAGATATGTGAAGTGAAAAGACTAGTGAAGACAAATGTAGATCTCTTGCAGTTAGAGTCAGGTAAACTGATAATGGACAACAAAGAGATGGTAGACCAGTTGAAAAAATACTTTGGATTTATCTTCACTCGGGAGGACACAACTAACCTTCAGGAAATTTTAGGGAAGATGGGTCAAGCATGAAGGACAAAATGAAGAAAATCCTATTAGACAGGAAATAGTGTCCAAGAAATTGATGGGATAAAATCCTGTCACATTCCCCAGGGCCCAATGCTTTGCATCCTGGAGTACTTAAGGAAGTGGCCCCACAAATAACGGATGCAGTGGTAATTATTCGCTAGCATTCTACAGACTCTGGAAGAGTTACAATGGACTGGAGTGTAGCAAATATAACTCCACTCTTTAAAAAAGGATAGAGAAAATAAGGAATTATATGTAGGTTAGCCTGATGTCCAGATGGGGAAAATTCTGGAGTCAGTCATTAAGTACATAATAACTGAGCATTTGGAAAGCAGAATTGGTCCTAGTCAGCATGCATTCACTAAAGGGAAATCATGTTTGACAAATCTGGAATTTTTGAGGTTGGTTTTGAGCTTGGGAAATTGTATCTCACAAACTTGATTGAGTTTTTTGAAGAAGCAGAGGTCAGAGTGGGTGGACATGATCTATATGGACTCCCGTAAGGTGTTCGACAAGGTACCCCTGGTTAACTGGTTAGCAAGGTTAGCTCACATGGAATACAGTAAGAACTAGCCATTTAGATACAGATCTGGCTCAAAGGTAGAGGGTGATGGTGGGGGGCTGCTTTTCAGACTGGTGGCCTGTGACCAGTGGCGTGTCAGAAGGATTGGTGCTGGGTCCACTGCCTTTTGTCATTTATATAAATGATTTGAATGTAAATATTGGAGGTATAATTAGTAAGTTTGCAGATGACATCAAAATTGGAGGTGTAGTGGAGAGCGAAGAAGGTTACCTCAGAGAACAATGGGATCTTGATTAGATGGGCCAGTGGGCCAAGAAGTGGTAGATGGAGTTTAATTTCGATAAATGTGAGGTGATGCATTTTGGAAAGGCAAATCAGGGCAGGACTTATCCACTTCATGATAAGGTTCTGGAGAGTGTTATTGAACAAAGAGAATTTGGAGTACAAGTTCATAGTTGCATGAAAGTGGAGATGCAGGTAGATAGGACAGTGAAGAAAGCATTTGATCAGTGCATTGAATATAGGAGTTGGGAGGTCATGCTATCATAGAATCCCTACAGTTTGGAAACAGGCCATTCAGCCCAACAAATCCACACTGCCACTCCAAAGAACATTCCACCCAGATCCATCCCACGTCCTTAACCTGTAACCCTGCATTTTCAATGTCTAACCAATCTAACTTATGCACCCCTGGACACTACGGGCAATTTAAGCATAGCCGTTCCACCGAACCTGCATCTTTGTACTGTAGGAGGAAACCCGAACACCCAATGGAAACCCACGCAGACACAGGGAGAATGTACAAACTCCAGACAAACAGTCACCCAAGGGCAGAATCAAACCCGGGTCTCTGGCACTGTGAGACAGCAGTGCTAACCACTGAGTCGCTGCGCCACTCTTGCTGCTGTACAAGACATTGGTTAGGCCACCTTTGGAATACTGCATTGAATTCTGGTGTCCCTGCTATGGGAAGGATGTTGTGAAACTTGAAAGGGTTCAGAAAAGATTTACAAGGATGTTGCCAGGGTTGGACCATTTAAGTTGAAGGGATATGCTGAACAGGTTGGGGATTTTTTTCTGGAAGGTCGGTGGCTGGTGGGTGACCTTATAGAAGTATATAAAATCATGAGTGGCATGGATAGGGTAAATAGACAAGGCCTTTTCCCCAGGAAGGGGGGGAATCCAAAACTCAAGGATATAGTCAGAAATCACATGATACCTGGTTTTAGACCAACAGGTTTATTTGAAAGCACAAGCTTTTGGAGCTTAGCCCCTCCAACAGGTAAAGTAAAAAAAAGCACACAGAACACAGAATTTATAAGTAAAAGATCAAAGGGTCACACAACTGATGAGGATGTATTAAAGATGCAATTAAATATTTAACTAGTTAGAAGGTTTTAATTGATTAATATGTATATGTAAATCCCCAAATTCCTTTCAAGTCTCTGCCCTGAGATAACTAAAGGTTTTAATCAGTGTAAAGAAGAGGTGACATTTTAGGTCAGACAAAGTATGTTGGGTGTGAGGCCTTATCTAGCATCTCTTTGTGTTTTGGTTTGAAGTCAGATTAGTTTTATCATTATGGCATTTTTGAATAAACCTATTGGACTACAACCTGATTTTGTGTGATTTTTGACCTTGTCCACCCCAATCCAACACCAGCACCTCCACATCAATGTTAGATAAAGACATGCAGGAAGTGCTTGGGTAGAGCATAAATTCTACCATTGATTAGTTATGTTAAGTAACCTGTTGTGGTGTATATGGATTTCTGCAAGGCGTTCGATAAGGTTCCCCACAGTAGGCTATTGTACAAAATGCAGAGGAATGGGATTGTGGGAGAAATAGCAGTTTGGATCGGAAATTGGTTGCTGAAAGAAGACAGAGGGTGGTAGTTGATGGGAAATGTTCATCCTGGAGACCAGTTACTAGTGGTGTACCGCAAGGGTCGGTGTTGGGTCCACTGCTGTTTGTCATTTTTATAAATGACCTGGATGAGGGCGTAGAAGGATGGGTTAGTAAATTTGCAGACCACACTAAGGTCGGTGGAGTTGTGGATAGTGACGAAGGATGCTGTAGGTTGCAGAGAGACATAGATAAGCTGCAGAGCTGGCAAATGGTGTTTAATGTGGACGTGTGAGGTGATGCACTTTGGTAGGAGTAACCAGAAGGCAAAGTACAGGGCTAATGGTAAGATTCTTAGTAGTGTATATAAGCAGAGAGATCTCGGTGTCCATGTACACAGATCCTTGAAAGTTGCCACCCAGGTTGACAGGGCTGTTAAGAAGGCACACAGTGTTTTAGCTTTTACTAATAGAGGGATCGAGTTCCGGAACCAAGAGGTTATGCTGCAGCTGTACAAAACTCTGGTGCGGCCGCACTTGGAGTATTGTGTACAGTTCTGGTCTCCGCATTATAAGAAGGATGTGGAAGCTTTGGAAAGGGTGCAGAGGAGATTTACTAGGATGTTGCCTGGTATGGAGGGAAGGTCTTACGAGGAAAGGCTGAGGGACTTGAGGTTGTTTTCATTAGAGGGAAGAAGGTTGAGAGGTGACTTAATTGAAACATATAAAATAATCAGAGGATAGGGTGGATAGGGAGAGCCTTTTCCTAGGATGGTGATGACGAGCACGAGGGGGCATAGCTTTAAATTGAGGGGTGAAAGATATAGGACAGATGTCAGAGGTAGTTTCTTTACTCAGAGAGTAGTAAGGGAATGGAACGCTTTGCCTGCAATGGTAGTAGATTCACCAACTTTAGGTACATTCAAGGCGTCATTGGATAAGCATATGGACGTACGTGGAATAGTGTAGGTTAGATGGGCATGAATCGGTATGACAGGTCGGCACAACATCGAGGGCCGAAGGGCCTGTACTGTGCTGTAATGTTCTATGTTCTATGTTCAATGCAGTAATTTTTTACTTTCATTAAAGACATGGGTGCTATCTAGTGGCCACTATATGTAATTAACTAATGGCAAAAATCCTAAAATAAAACTCAGTTTGAAGGTACACAGAATCAGTTAAAACAGGCCCTTGAACATTCTTTGTTTGTAAAAATAATTGCTTGAAATACAGAACCTAAACACTGCTGAAAATTAATACAAAGTCAATGCTTTGTTTGTCTTGCCTACATCAGGACTGGATCACAAGAAAGCACAGTTAGAGTCGGAGCACCAATTTATACAGCATAAGAAGAGGGTGCTAACTGGTACGACCATGTTTGGTATGACATTGCAGGAAGAATTGTTAACCGTCGGCCTTAGTTATTTGAATACACTCCGACAGACCTGTATGTTAATGTATGTAACTTTTGCACATGTAAATGAATCACATTTGGAGACCAATTTATAATCTTAAATTGGTTTCTGGTGTAATTCTCATTTTGAACTTTGTCACGGTGGTTACTCTACACAGCTTTTATAAAAAAATGTACAGGTTTGCATTTCTATTTATATCGGTTTGATTTTGATTGGATTTATATAAACAGTCACATTAAATGCGATAATCTAAATTTCTGCTTCTTTCAATTTTGCGAAGAACAAATTGCAAATGAATTAGGGAAGCAAGCTGCATTTATTAATGATTGTAAAAGGCACAGCCTCCAACGTCTAAGTGGCCACAGCAAGAAAAGGAAGACTTATGAACTAAGAATCATCTGGCAGTACATCTGATATTTCGCTCAATCTGTTTAAATTTTTTTTAAAAAACTGCATTTACATTCCACAGTTTCCCAGACAATAAAATTAGGTTATGGGCACATCCATTGTTATCTACAACAAATCAGCTAACCCCCACCTCACCACATACCAACCCATCACCCAGAAACACCAATCCCCACCCCCCCGAGGAGGTTAACCCTGTGACTTGCACATGACAAAACAATGGTTTCTGAGTGAGAAAGAGGACAGGTGCAAGTACCAAAATAACCTATTTAATTTCAAATTGATTTAACAACGATCAAAGTAAATCAGAGGTGCTATACACTTTGGGGACAGGTGGAACTTGAATCTGGGTCTCCTGGCTCATGTGGCGAGTTCCAACTCACTTCTGTGTTTGTGGCCAGGTGAGTGTTCACCTAAGGTCCAAATGATTTGAGGAATTAGACCTCAGATAACTGACTGATTTTCACAAGTGAAAAGAGTGGGAGAACAGCAGAAAGAGCTGGGTGAGGTCCAGGTCCCCTGGGTCCCACAAAGGACAAGAATAAATTTACTCAAAAGGACAGTTTCTCTCAGAGATCAGTAGGAAAATAAACCCGCTTCAACCTTCAGGTTTGAAAGCCTTCTTCATTCAGGCCCACCTTAACACAGTAGTCAGGTCCCAGTGACATAATTGGATCTCCATCTTTGATTAAAAATGTCCATCTGGCTTCAGGCTGATTTTCTTGCTCCCGAAATTTAAAACCGCAGGTTGAGGGCAAGAGGAATCTGGGTATTCTCAGCTCCATTTTAACTACCCCTGCATACGGAAGGGGTAATGAACTTTTTCCTTGCTATTTAGATTTACCCTTCAAGGTTCATGGAAGGAGCAGGGAGGAACTTGGAATGGGCACTGCAATCAGATCAGCTATACTCTTAACTGAATGGTGGGCCAGGCTGGATGGGCCAAATGGCCTACTTCTGCTCCTAGTTTTTACATTCTTTGTCCACAACAGTCATCAATCAGGAAATTATAGACCTTCATCTGAACATACCAACTTACAATTGTTCTTTGATAGTTTCACAAAGTCTTGCAGTATCATAACCTTTCTATTTGAAATTTATACCTCCTAGAAATAGGGCTTCTTTCTTGCCCCCAGAGTTCTTACATTATAAAGACTACATTTTAAAAAGAACTCAATAGGCTTTCAGACCGTTGGGTGCCCAAATGTTATGAGTGACTTCATACACGTCCTTGAGTAGATCTTAATCTTAAGTAAACTCAGACTGCATGGAAGTGATAGGGTGAATGTAATCACTGGTCGTTGGCCAATTACCAGCGTACAGCCAAACACGTGGGGGTGGTGAGCAGGAAACTGCAGATCACATCTTCAGGTGGTACAAGCAGACAGTGACACCACTTTAAATGCCAGTTAGACCTTAATGCAGGATGAATAGAGCTGTTAACATAGCTACGGGAGGATGAAGAAGTATCCAATCTCAGGCAGCATTGGTGACTTTGACTCCTGCTCCTTCCTTTCTCTGCTGCACTCAGGAATCCAGGAGAACTGGGTGGTTGAGTCACGTGTCCATTGCAATCCCTCTTTACTGGGTGTTATCCTTGCAGTAGATATTCTCCAGTGGGTTGCAGGTGCCCCCAATCCATTTGGGACACTTTGTTTTGCTTACTTCATGGAGAATTGACTACATCTGACAGCTGCCCATCAGCTCCATGGAGCCGACCCTCAGCTTTGCGATTGTAGTGGCCATCTCTTCACTTTTGGCAAAATTCAATGGAAGTCAGCTCTACCATGGCTGACCATCTTCTTGGTACATGAGGCCTTGCCTGAACACTGCCACAGTTGAGTGATTAACTGATAGCCTTTGAGCCCTTCATACTGCACGTTGAAGATTTACATTTAAAGGAAAAACTCCATTCAATTACATTGAAATGAGATTAATCACTCTATTTAGCAGCTTCCTGTCGGTTCCATGACACTAGCAAAATACAGCCTGGAATTCATGGTCTCAGATCCCAAAACGCTACACCATAGTACTGTGCACCTAATGCCTTCTCCCATCACTTCCCACTTCATTGCTTACATTAAAATTTCGTCTCATTCATTATTGTTCTGTTGGAGTAAAATAAAGAGATTCTGGTTCAATTTCCGATGTCTCAAACTTCATTGTTGATTCAACGTCCAAACATCTCACATCTGCAATCAGTCATTAATTAATTATCAAAATGTGAACCAGCTTGAGAAATATAAGTCAAAAGTCTATTTTGGAAATGTAATGGGTGTGCATTTTGCGTCAGTCAGTCTTCTTCTCCTTGATTATTTCTTCCTGAAACAAAGAACATTGAATGATCATCTATGACAGCACACATATTCCTTAGACTATTAGGATGTAAGATATAGAGTTTGAGAATGAGAAAGAAAAAAAGTAATTAAACTGATGGATCAGTTCTACGGTAAGGCGTATCCTATAAATAGACAATGTATGGGGAAGACAGTCAAGGTGAAAAATCACATGACACCAGATTCTAGTCCTACAGGTTTATTTGAATTCACAAGCTTTCAGAGTCTCACTTCTTTAGGTGTCAGTCTGACCCCTGAAAAAAGGAATGAGACTCCAAAAGCTCGTGTCTTCAAATAAACCTGTTAGGCTAGAACCTGGTGTCATGTGATTTTTGACCTTGACAACCCTGGTCCAACACCGGAACCTCCACAACATGGGGAAGGTAGTCTACTGGTACCATAGAGGAAAAGCCGAGATGCAACATATTTTTGAACAAAAAGTAGAGATGTACATTTCTTTCTCAATAACTAAATTGCAAGTTTCATAGCTGCATTCCCAGAATATTTTTACAAGATAATTTACTGCAGCTAATATTTATTTATCATTAAAACAACGATTTCATCATGCAAGTGTTAACTTCTCAGAATCTCTATCTTAAATCTGGTAGCAATTGCATGGTTATTAGCCAATCTCCTGTGCTTCAGTCAAGTGAACAATCTACATATGAGAGCACTAATTCAATAAAAGGAACGGATATTCTCTTCCTTATCTGATGGCCACACACACTATAATTGAAGTTATCAATTTACTAACTGCACAACCTGCTGGTAGTAAGACACTGTATTGTGGACTAGCAAGTTACACCATTTGTTAGAATCAATGTGACTCTTTGCCAGAGTGATTTTCTTGTACCTTAACCTTAGTTTCTTCCATCCTCTATTAATCATTGCTTTATATTAGTAATAGGAAGTGAATTCTGAGGTTCCATGTCACACAGCCTGACAACATGGCACGGCAAATAACTGTGAGGAAGTTTGGCAAATCTAAAGGGGCAAGGAGTAGAAATAATGTTGGATCGGAAGATCCCTTTAATGCAAAGAAACATCCAAATAGTTCACGAGACAGCAAAAATCAAAATTTGGGTGGAAAAGTGTAAGACCACAAGAAGAGAACAGCAGACTGTCTGACAACGGAAAAGGCAGTTACACAGAAGAGTAGATAAAGAGCACAAGAATCTGTTGTATTGAAAAAAAAATGTCCACCTCCGAAAATATCATTTAGAAAGGACAGGAAACTAGGAAGAAGTGGAGACTGAACTCTGTAAATTAATGATAGTTTTACCATAAAAGAGAAGGATAATGCTGTACATTCAAGAATGTAAGGAGTATGTTGGGTGGAGATGAGAAATGATAAAGGAAAAATGTCACTTGTGAGAACATTGTATAGACCCGCTAACAGTGATCACATAATAAAGTGAAGTATAAAGGGACAAATAATAGGATCTTGTGTGAAAGAAACAGAAATAATCATGGGAACCTTTAAATCTACAGAAAGACCTGGAAAATCAAGGTGAAATGGGCAAAGGTAGCCGAGATAAGTTCATAGAATGTTTTCAACATAGTTTCTTAGAACAGCACATTCAGGTTCCAACCACAGCAGAGGCTATTCTACACCGGCATTGGGTAATATGATACGTTTAATGAATGATCACACAGTGACGGCAACCTTCTGTAGTAGCGATCACGATGAAATATTACATTCAGTTTGTCGGAAAGAAGGACAGATCCAAGCATTAAATAAGGGCACATATTGGAGCATAAAAACAGAGCTATTTAAGGTCAACTGACAAATTAGGGTTAAGGAATATATCCATTGGGACGCAGAGGCAGATATTTAAGGAGATATCAGAGCAAACACAGAATAGGCACATTTGAACAAGAAAGGAAGAATTCCAAGGGAAGATCACCATTCTTGGTTTTAAAAAGTTCAAAAATAGCATTTAAGATAGTATGAAACTTAAAGAAAAAAACAAAATTGTGTAAAGATATGTGGCATGTCAATAGATTAGACAGGATATCAAGAGAAATGTGTAAATGAAACATTAATAAGAAGAGGAAAAATAGAATGGGTGAAATTTAGCTAGAATATTAAAAAATTGCAAAAGTATCTGTAAATATTTACAAAACAAAAGTTAACAGAGAGTGAATCTGTCCTTTAGAAAGTGAGTCGGAATGATTAACAGTGAAAAGTAAAGGAGATGGGAGATAAACTGAACAGGTATTCTGCATTAATCTTCACTACAGAATATAACTATAACATCCCCTAAATTGTTGTAATTCAGGAACTTGGGGAAATTAGAACGAGGAGGTTGTGCTACTGGACAAATTGTTAGAGCTGTAAACTTAACCATCAGGTCTTAAAAGTTGTTGCATATGAGATAGATAATATGTTGTTTCTAATTTTCCAAGACTCCTGATATTCAGGGAAAGTTCTATCATATTGGAAGATATAAAGTCTAACTCCTGTTATACTAAATGGGAAGGGGTGAGTGAACAGAAAGGTACAGGCCAGTTAGCTTAACATTTGTCTGAGGGAAAAATATTAGAAGCTCTTATTAAAGACTTCACAGCAGAATACTTTAAAAAAAATCAAGGTGACCAGGTGGAGTTTTGTGAAAAGGAAATCATATTTAATCAGTTTGTTGGAGTTCTTTGAAGAAGTGGTCTGTTCTGTGGAAGAAGGGGAATTGGTGGATATATTGTACTTAGATTTCCAGAAAGCAATTGATAATAACATTTTGTGACACATTGCGGAAAATAAGGCTCATGGTACAGTGTGTAATATCATGGCAATGACAGAAGATTGCATAATAAACAGAAAACCAGGAGAGGTGTAAATGAGTCTTTTTTAGCGTTACAAGATGTAGCAAATAGTGTGCCACAGTGATCAATGTAAAGTCCTTATTTTAAAATTTATTGAAATTATTTGCATGATCTATATTATGATCGCTAAGTTTGCTGACGACATAGTTAGAAAAACAAGTTGTGATGAAGATACAAGTAGGCTGCAAAGGGATGTTAAGTGCATGGGCAAAGATCTGGCAAATGCAATCCGTGGCAAAATGTAAAATTGTCCAGTTTGGCAGGAAGAGTAAAAAAAACTGCACATCATCCAAATGGTGAGAGACTGTACAGCTAGGACATACAGAGCGATTTGCATGTCCTCATGCATAAATTAAGCAAAGCCTAGATTGCAGGCGCAAAACGTAACTAGGAAGGCTAACAGAATGTTATTGTTATATGTTCTGAATACAGAAGAACTAGAGAAGTTTGCATCAGTTACGTAGGGCACTGGGAAGATCAATATTTTCAATAGCCACAATTAAACTTCTTATTACCTCTCTGTCATAACAATAAGAGGAGATAGGAGCATGAATATGATGCACACCCCATCAAGCCTGTTCCATATTTCAATACTGATTCAATGTTGAGAGTGGTCTTCATCTTCACTTTCCTGATTACTTCCCACATCACTTGATTCCCCGAGTGACTGAAAACCTATCTACGCCAGCCTCAAAATATTAAAAAGTACTTTAAGAATTCAGATGCAATTGTTGCATTCTGCTTATAAAGAGGACCAGTGTTTGAAGAAGGTTCTTTTTATTCAAAGTGCTTTTACGTTTGATTAAAAATTATTATAAAAATGAGGGACATACTTTTGAAAAAATCATTTTTTTTAGCTCTGTGAGAAATCCTATCCCGTTGAATAACTACGTGCAAGTATTTTCTGTAGTATTGCAAATCAGAAAGTACCTGGAACAGCTTCATTGAAAGCTTTGGAGATGATACTGGAACCCTTTAAAATTAGCTTTATAGTTTCATTAAGTTCCAAGAAGGTTTACTTTAGTACTTTGGGGTCGATGCTAAAACACCAGAATAATTTCAGCAGTTTAACATGTGCAGCAAAAGGTAGACTGTGCAAATGTTGACATCTTTACAGAAGCTCATCCTCTCACACCTGATTGATATCATTAGCAACTTAAAAATTGCATTGCAAATCACTGCAGAAAGCATGGACTGAATCTTATGTTCTTTTGGCTAAGTGAGAGTTGTGTCAAGACTGTTAAGAGAGATTCTTGCCAGAAGACAGAGTGAGATTTTGCATCATGTTTCACCAAACATGCTTCATTGAATGCCTATCCCATGGTGATGGAGTCCCTCGCCTCCAATTCTATCTCCATTGCATCATCACTTCAACCTTACTGATATCCATCAATAAAACATTTTCTCTGGTGCCCAAGCCATTAAAAATCCTGCTATGTACCCAGTTTGGTCAAGGATGAGTCTGAACATGCTGAGGAAGGGGAGATGGCACAGCAATTCTTCAACAGGGACTTGGAGATCCTGGATGAGGGAGTGGTGCAAAGAAAAGGATTCTCTTAGCAGAGTATCAACCTTGCCACCAAAGCCCAGATTTTGCAAGCCTGCTCTGAGGTCACTGTTGGTGTCTCTGCCACTTTGACAGTAAGGACTGACCAGCAATGCCTAAGAAGGTCAATGACCTTTTCTGTTTCTCCATGAATAAGTGCTACACCTCTTTCTGCTACTTCACACTCACTGTCTCTTCTGCCACACCCACTCCCCCACCAGGGCTCATATTCTGCCACTCTCCATTACCTAACATCTTACTCTCAACAACACCATCTCCACTCACCATTAAACCTCCAAGCCACCATGCATTACCTCCTCACTCACCTGAGGCATCTCACCAGCTTTTCCCACCTGTACCAACACTAACAGCCATGCCACCCACTTTCACCTCACCTCAACCCCTCCCTTTCTCTCATTCCGAAATAATTCAGACATAAAAGGGCCAAAAATGCCCAGACAGATGGCAGGTTGCCAAACATTTGACTCCTCACCTCCTACAAAGAAACAGTCCTGGTCCTCATAGGAAAAGACTGGTGCTACTCCTGCAGGAAATGCTGTCTTACCAATTCAGTAAGCACCTTCCTTTATTTCATTGCAGCCGTCACTTTAACCCCACTGGCAGCGTCATTCATTTCTAACCAATGGCTGTGATTTCTTCTCTCTACATTATATCCCCATCACCTCCATGAAGAAACAGCCAGCTTTGTTAGAAGCCACCTCCTTAATCTTGGAGGGCAGAATATTCAGGCCTCAGAGGAAGCATCAGCATGACTGTACGCCCCACCAGCTCAGACCCTGGCCCCTCGGTGGGAATGTTAGTCTTAGAAAGCTTGGGAACACAACCTGGTGAACAGTTCGCTCTGCAGCTGTACAAGATAGAAACACCCAGGCACTTGCTCAGCTTCAGGTAGGGAGATAACACTGTGGTGCCCGGAATCAGGGAGCAAATACACAGGGAGGAAGAAGAATGACAGACAGGAGTATATAGTACACATTGCCCACAAATTGTAGCAGTGAATCATGCAACTGTCTGGCTGCCACCATGGTCAGGTTGGCATCTGCCACGGACAGCCAGTAGAGCACAATAAGGGTTTGGTGGAGGTGTGCATATACCTTCATTCCTTCACCCCTCCCAGACCCTGATCCTCAGGACCAAAGGGATGGCAACAGGGGGACAGGAAACCTGCCATTTGCTCCAGGTGCCTCTTCCCCACAGAGGCAATGCCAAGTGACCCCTAGCCAGAGGAGAGGCCACACACAGGCTCCTTATACATCAAAAACCCTGGAAATGTTTAAGGCACCAAGTGGTTTCAGCAAAAATCTATCACAAAATAGAATCTGGAAAGAATGCAGAATTAGAGTGGACTGTAGCAATGGGGTAGAACAAGGCTATGGATTTGTAAGGTAAAGTGAGAAGAAATTTAATTGATGCGGGAACGAATTTCAAATGTCAAAGTCAATGTAAACTTACGTAATGGTGATTCATTGACAAATGCCTGTGGGGTTTCATGAGCCAGTTAACCAGACTGAAAACTTTGGCGTTTATGGAGATATATTCATCAAGGAGAAAGCAAGACTAAATGTTGAAGAATTTACCATATCAACTTACCCATCCTCCCTTCTGCATGACCCAGGTAGTGTAGTGTTCCTGCAAATACTTTGCTCCAAAGCCCATAATTCGAGCCACTGGGTGATGACCAGCAGCTGCAAATCTAGTGGTTGCATGTACAACAAAGGCAATCTTCTTCAAGTTCCCTTCTGTTTGACTGTCCATTTCAGAATTTGTTTCTGCAGGCACGGTTGCTTCAAGAACAGAATCCATAATTGTTTTAAAGATTGAAAAAGATGACTTTTCACCAAATAGTTTGCTAAACTGGGGGTCCTTTTTAATCTAAAACAGATGAAAATAGAGGAATTTATTTATGCAAGCAGAGAAAAGCTATTGCCTAATTACTGACATACGCAACACTGCACACAAATAATGTAATTGAATTACTTCTTCGTTTATATGGTCTCCTTCAGTGGTCAATAGTGCAATAATCTGGTCTATGGCTTTCTGATGATCTTCTGTAAGTAAATAGATTTGTTTTATTGGTAAAATTTACAATTTTTTTTAAGACAAAGGTCTAAGACAAATTCTTGCCAACTACTTACCAGCTCCATCAACTTCCAAACTATAGGAACGAAGCATCCTGAAGGTACCTTTCTGCATTGTGGAGTTCATAATCTCCAGCAACATTTCAGCAACCTGATCATTGACAGAAAGCTCTGAATCTGAAATAGGAGTTACAAATTTAAACCTGCAAAATCAGATAGTTCCAAATTGATTTTATAACTAATACATAATAGAAATAACTTATTTTTATACAGTCATACATCATGTCCATCAGAAATGATGCA
Organism: Stegostoma tigrinum; assembly: GCF_030684315.1. Lineage (NCBI taxonomy): Eukaryota > Metazoa > Chordata > Chondrichthyes > Orectolobiformes > Stegostomatidae > Stegostoma > Stegostoma tigrinum. Next base: position 27,778,603 of record NC_081371.1, on the reverse strand, counting down.
AACACTACACGTAGAATGATTTACCTTGAAGAACTGAGGTTCCTGTTTTCTGCAGGTGTATAAGAGTAGCACTAATCTTGTATGTTTGCAGAATTGGTTTGAACACGAGCTTCTTGATTAAATTAACCAAATAGTTGCTAAATGCATCTTTTTCTAATTCACTTTCTGAAGGTCCACAAGGCAACACTTACCAGTTTAATTTCATCCAAAAGTCCTGCATCACAACACAGATAAATATGTTTGTTATTTTTAATCACCTTGAATGCCACAGCCAACCACGTATCCTTAAAACATCAGCTAAAAAACTCACTTGTCACGATCTTTACAGCCCCCAAAAAATTGTGTAGCTTGCACTGCACTCATTGATCAACTAGAGGAGGTGCTCCACATTTCTACATTTAACCCATTTGAGCTTATTTTTAAACAAAGTGTCCATCTAACACTTTATAGTGCATTTACAGGTAGATAAGAATTGATCTGTACATGGACACTTAAATCTATCTCTTCACAATTACTTGAAGTACGACTCTTTTAATTGCAAATAGTGACAAATCTAATTTAGATTGTTGCAGAACCAATAGTCTTTAATCCATTACTAGTAAAACAATGGAATTGATCGGCAGGAGCAAACTTGACTGTAATGAAAACCTTGTACTTAACCAATAACAATTTCAGGACAGGAGGTACTATTTGAGCTGACTGGCTTGATGTCATTTTTCAGTACATCCCAAATGCAAAAGGAGAATTATTCTACATATTGTTAATTATATCAGAATCTGTCTGTAAATATAATGTTCACAGAAGACCTCTACTGCATTAGAAAATGGGGTGACATATCTGTAGAATTAGAGGATGGGATAGCCTCACATGAGAAATTACAGTTTAAAATGTCTTCTTCGACCAATAGTTTTACTGCATAAGACACAAATAGCTACGAAGCAGTCCTGTATACACCCAGAAGGGGAAAGAATATATTGAATGGTGTTGTAGCTTAAGTACTACAAGCTTAAGGGTGCACTGCCTTCATAAAACAAACACTTTAACAACAGAAAGAAATGAGAATCTTCTCTACCAAAGTCGGCGACAGATTGCAATCCCTATGGACCTGTCTGTTTCACAGCATGGCATTTCATTGTTCTTTTCAAAAAGTTTTGTCATTTCTTGTCTTCCTCACCACTGAGTATACAATGGATGCTGCTAACTGTTCAAGGAAGTAACTAAATGGACACTATTCAATGTGAAATTTTACATAGGTTATGAATAAATTATTTGATGAGGGAGGGAAAGTATGGAAGCCCAGCCTGGGTATGTCATCTCTGCTGTCAATCATATATAATGACACGGATAGCAATCTGCAAAGACAGCCTTGGTCAAATTTCTCCTCACCATCTCAAGGATGTTTAGGCAAAAGTTATATTCTTACTGCTCTTAGTTGAGACGAATGAAATCAAGTCAGACAGATTTTTTAAAGAAAATCTGTAACCCATCTAAAGCACAGCATTTTTTATTCTTTCACAGGCATTGCTGGTTAGGCCAATACTGATTGCCAGCCTAATTTCACACCAGGTGGTTGTACTGAACTGAATTCTTGAAGCATTGCAGTCCATTTGGTGTCGGGAACACACAATACTATGAAGAAGGGAGTTTGAATATTTTACCCAGCTGAACTGATCATGATAAGGGATCCTACTTAGGGAAATGAATATGCTTCTTATTTTTAATGCATAGGATCAACATCAGATGTGTCTGGTTGCAGTATGATGCAATTCAGAACAATGTTCCATCAGTTTTGTCTCGGCAATATGCCTTAAATCTAATTGAGCCATGCTGAGTGGTATTATTAACTTATTGCCAAAATAAGAGTAGTTTTTAAATCATACATAAATGAATCCAAGTGGAGAATGTGTTCACTTGCCACACAAGATTTGCTAAACTTTATCCCAACAATTAATCCACATAGATCAAAAGGTTCAATCTGTAATATACGCTGAAGTAGCAAATCTCAGTCACAGGTGCAGGAAGGTGCTGGGCTTGAATAAAATGTTGGAAATTGGTGGGGGCAGGGGGTAATGTCCCCATTCCTGATCTATCCAGTAAACTGAGATAATGCTCTATAGGTGTTGACATTCTAGGTGGTCAACTTAGGCTCCAAAAATTATAATTTAACTCTGCATCTCTCTCTAACTGCTCCTTGAAAGAAATTATTTACTATCAGGCATCAAAATACTTACTTTGTTGTATGGTGTCTGGAAGAGCAAATTCATGTGATGATTTCAATTCCATCTTATACTCTTCATTTATTCCTTGCTCTTTGAAGTTAATGTCAGATTTGTCTGTTTCTCCTCGTAAACATGGGATCCTTTTCCATAGGGGTTTCCTTCTGTGTTTGAATTTACGATTGTGACTTTTCACTTTTCTGTCAAATTGGATTTTGTCTGTATGACATTGTTCAACTTTTGATGCACTCAAACTGCTCACTTCAATTGAAGGCATGTCTGCTTCCTTTTTACCAGTTTTAGTTACTTTAGCCATTGGCAAAGTCCTTTTTGCATAGGCCATCAATATTCTGAACTCATAACTGTTGTCATCCATAGAGGTGCAGTCCAACATGGAACTATCCTCTCCTGCATCAGATAAACCCATGCTTTACCTAGAAAAGAGAATGAAATCCATTTAATTTTATAGACAATCTATCCCATGTATTCCTGTTGAGAAAATCAGTGGTTAGCACATACAGGTAGATGTAGAAACAGTTGACCTCGTCTTCCAAACAGCAACAAGCATTGGACTGCAGCTCCATTCAAACATTGATGGGTCTTACAAGCTTTATTTCTACACAAATTCTGAGCGAATCTTCAGAGCTTCATCACAGCACCACAGAATGGCAGTGGAAGGTGGATAGGGCTGTGTGGGGAATGGATATGCCCCCTTTCAATAGCATGAGCTGCCTTAAAACAGGTTTAAGGGTTCATTGTGAATGGATAAGTGGATGAACGAGTGAATGAATAGGCTGGGTAAGGTAAATAGGGTGAGGTGTAGGGGAGTAGTGGTGTCAGGAGTAGTCGACAAATCAGGGAGTAGTCAGATTGAGCCAGGAATTAGTCAGACGGTAGGGGAAGTCAGGTCAGTGGGGGTTAAGTCAGGAGGTGGTAGTTGAGACTGTCAGTTAAAATACCACTTCCTGGATGACTATTCAGGTAAAGTTTTTGTGGACAGTCTTGGAGAATTGCCCATTGGAAATCCAAACTTCCCAAGTATTTTCTGTGGGCACAGTGTGTCAGGTCTTTCACAGAGTTTCACTACACATGTGGGTTTGTATGCTGGGTCACCAATGATTTGGAGCCTGACGGTCAGTGCCCTAGAGGTATAATTATTGTGTTGTAGTAACGTGTCATTGTAGATAAACCCCTTTATAATTTCCGCAAGTCCAGGGGGACTAAAGGCACCTGCTGCACAACTGGATTATCGCTGTAACTGCACATTTAGTTTCAAGTGCATAAGTGTACAGAATTGCAAGTATAACACAGCAGGCTTCAAATTTACTTTGTTATTTTCAAAAAAATTCAAGTCTTGGTCACTAGTATGGTGTACAATTATGTGTTCCTTTTCTAACTCCCTGCTTATTATGTTTGGTATATCTCAAAGTCCCGGCACAGACAGGCTTTCCTTTCAATCCAGTCAGGCTGCCTGTTCTTCACTATTTCACTTTCATTTTCTATCCTTATATTCGCTTTCCTTGCTATTCCTCCATAGATTCGGAATTTCACAAAGCTTCAAGGAATAATGAGTGGCCACGCAGTTTGGCACTGAGTTTGCAGAATTCTAATTTATTTGATCAACCATTGTGCGGGATCCATCGTATAGTTTCAACGTAGCAAAATTTTCAAAATTAGCAATTTTTCAGACAAATGAATACAAGCTTAGGTCGTAGCAAACGGCACAGCCAGGATTAACAGAAAATAAAATGAATGATAATATATTAACAGTTTCTGGGTTTAGCATTTGGCTCACGAAGGCTATCGTTCTCAGTACATTGTTGGCTTTCGAGGTTCCTACTTGTATCCTGTAAACAGCATAGACAACGAAAAACATAACACTGCAGATCTCAGTAGGACTTACAGCAAATTCAGCTACTGCAACTTCTGAGTATGCAGAAACTCCTTCCACATGGTTTGGGAGCACTATTTATTTCGGGGGAAACTGAATTTCCCGGAACTGAAGAGCGCCGCACGTACGAAAAAGGGTGGGTCATTCCATTTCGCAAATTTTCTTCGTATTTAATACATGGTCATTTTCAGATATTTGATTTTGAGATACGAGAGTTTTATGCTTAGTCCAACCCAAGCACACCGTTTCCCGTACTTGTTTGTATTCACAAAAGTAATTACAAACCTTATGTGTGGAATTTAGTTTTTCTTGTTCTGGGAGAATCTGTTCAGCGTGGTAAACTCTGCAACGAGCGGCAACTACAAATAACTGTATTGCAGCCGGTCAGATCTACTTTTCTCACGAGTAACAACCAAACAGACAGAGCTAACAGGTCATGGAGGAGAGAACTGTAAGCCTCGCACAAGACTTACCCGCCCTTGCACAAGTTGGAAGGATTTGCAGGTTGACAAATCAACTTTGCCTGCATTGTGATCACATGCTCTTTGGCCGTGAATTCCTGAGGCGAATGGGACGTGAATCAGGAATTTCTGACTTAGTGGTGAGAATGCACCCATTTTATCACAAGAGCTCCACGTACCTAAGGTGAACATTGTGACAGAGTGGATGGTATTATTGGCAATCACTCCCTAACGAGTATGAATGTCTATCTAGGAAAATCCTGGAATTTCCTCCCTAAAGGCCTTGTATGTCTACCTAAAACACATGGACTACAGCAAATTCAATAAGGCAGCGCATCCTTACCATCTTAAGGGCAACTAGGGACGGGCAATAAATACTAGCCAGCCAGTGCCACCCATGTCCCACAAGTGAATACTTTAATAAATAATTATCATGGCTTCTATGGGCCCTGTGTGGCTGATAAGCCTGATCCAGGAGCCATATCTCTGACCACACACTTGTCAAGTCTTTCCAGGAGGTGGAATTGATCCTAGGTCTTGAGATCGTTGGCGTTCCTTTCTCTGGTTCCTTTTCCATACTTCCTGTTGCCACCAGTTGTTCTCAAAGAAATCATGTCTCTTCATACAGGAGTTTCCTCTAAGTCTGTTTCTTCTGAACCAGGGTCTCCAATGCATTGACATCCATGTTGCATTACTTGAGGGAAGCCTCAGGGAGTCTTTGAAAAGCTTCCTTCATTGTCCTTTGATTTGACTGCCTTCCTTGAGCTGGGCAAAGAAGATTTGCTTTGGTAATCAGAACCCAGACATTCTAAGGATGTGGCCTGTCCCAGCGGGAGATGTTTTTGGATGATCATGACCTGGATCATGATGCTACTGGCTGCTTCAAGGATGCTGATGTTAGCACGCTTGTCTTTCCAGCTGATGTGGAGGATCTATCTCAAACAGCATTGATGAAATCTCCAGAAGATAATGAGAACTGCAGTTGCTGGAGTCAGAGATAACACAGTGTGGATTTGGAGGAACTCAGCAGGTCAGGCAGCATTAGAGGAACAGGAAAGTTGACATTTCGGGTTGGGACCCTTATTCAGAACTTCTCCAGGATTTTCTATACAGAGTCCAAGTTTCAGAGCCATAAAGAGTCAGAAGCTGACACCAGGATCTTGGTATCAGCATGCATATCATGATCGTTGAAGACCAACATCCTTAAGCATTGAAAGTTGATGGTCGCAGATTGGATGTGATTTTGAATCTCTGCAGTGATGTCAGATTTAGCCGAAAGGTAGCTTCCTAGATAAGGGAAATGTTCCACATTTGAGAGGATTTGTCCTATGATCTTAATGGAGGGATTGAACAGAACTTGGAATGGATTGGTAAAGGATTCTTCTTGAGATTGAGGCTGAGACCAATTCTTCAGTATGCTTCTGCAAAAGTGTTAAGCAAGGCTTCTGAGGGAACAGAGATGGCATTGGCGTCCACATACTGAAGTCCCACAGAATCATATAGTACCGAAGAGGCCCTTCAGTCCCTTAAATTTCTACCATTCTATCAAAACTATGCTAAATATACACTAGTCCCATAGCCTTGAATGTTATGGCATTTCAAGTACATCATCATGGCCAAGATATGAACACAGGAACACAAGATATAGGAGTAGTGTATTCAGTCCCTGCTGAACAGTGGAGAAGCCAGCCGCCAACATTCCAAATAGTAAACGAAAAATTACGAATGGGTGCCCTTTTTTGTTACATTTCCATGCACACATTGGAAATATGATTTTACATACCAGCAACATTTACTATTAAGTGTAATTAATTATTAAAACATATTCTGTATAGTGTTTATGCAGTAATTGAGTGATTAACTACTTTCCCCACTATCCACAATGATTTTAACCAAAGGGGAATCATGTATCATTGAAATATAGGAATTATTATTGAGTTTAGTTGACAGTGCTACAAAACAGAAGCAAACTCTTTTACATTATAGAATGTCAGAATGACAAGCACTGGTTCTGGTTTAGTCCATAGAGTGTACCTTACCACTTATAACACCGGTAGCCATCTGTCCTGTAAAACGTAATTGTTCTGCTTTCTTCCTCATAACTTCTAATAAATTTGTCTTGATCTAATTTCCCTTAAAAGTCAATACATTTCGTATCCTAATAACACTTTCTGAAACAATTGTTCTAATCCTTTACTTATGCTTCTGTTCTTGAATTTAAACCAGTGGAGGTTAAAAGGTTTTCCATTCATCCTGCATACAATGTCCACACCATTGGGAAGCTTGTTCTTGACAAGGTAAAGAATGGTGTTGTTGAAGATGGAGAAAATGGCGTTTGAGGGAAATTATCATGTCTTTTTCTCTGTTGTCAAAATTGTTCATTCTTTTGAGAGAATTCTGGAGTACAAGGGTAACACCTGGGTAAAAAGAAAATCTCTCAGAAACCCCATCTGCCTCCTCACACACAACAAGACCATTGGGCTACTTGTGAACTTCTATGTTACTAAGATTGTGATCATCCAAATAGCAACTACCTCCTTCCCTTCCTCCAGCACATTGGGCCACCTTTTTCTTAAGCTTATGCTCTGTCCCAGTCCTCAACTTGCATTTTTTTACTGTGTTGGTCATCTTATCTCCAGTGATGTCTCCTTCAGATCTGCTATCATCACTGTCCTTTACAAAACCCCAAAATCCCACCACATATTCTCTTCTTTTCTTCAATGTTCTTGAATACGTGTCACCTCCAAGATGATCGCTACTAACTTTGACCACAATTCATTCTTGAACCTTTTCAGTCAGGTCACATAATATTCTAGAGAACAAAGTGTGAAGCTGGATGAACACAGCAGGCCATGCAGCATCTCAGGAGCACAAAAGCTGACGTTTCGGGCCTAGACCCTTCATCAGACCCTCTCTGATGAAGGATCTAGGCCCGAAACATCAGCTTTTGTGCTCCTGAGATGCTGCTTGGCCTGCTGTGTTTATCCAGCTTCACACTTTGATATATTGGATTCTCCAGCATCTGCAGTTCCCATTATCTTTGATCACATAATATTCTATATGACTGGCAATCACATTTTGCCTTTCTCAACTGGTCAGCAGTTTTTGAGCTTTAGAAAGTGAGGCTAGGGAATTAATAATGGAAAATAAGATGATGGGAGATGAATTGAACAGCAACTTGCAGCAGTCTTCACTTTAGAGGATTCACGTAATATCATAGAAATCAGGAAGAAGGGTGGAACACAGGAAAATGACAAACACGAGAGAACTGGTACTGAACAAATTTTGGTCTTTTTTTAAATTCAGTCATGAGATAAGGGTGTCACTGACTAGGCCAGCATTTAATGCCACTCCCAGAGGGCAGTTAAGAGTCAACCACATTGTTATGGGTCTGGAGTCACATGTAGTCCAGATCTGGTAAGGATGCCAGTTAATTTGCCTAAAGGACTTTAGTGAACTAGATGGGTTTTTCCTGACAATTTGCAATTTTCCAGACCATTGGATTCATGGTCATTGTTAGAGTCTTAATTTCTATGACCTGATATGTCTGTAGGTCCTAATGGGCTTTATCCTAAAGTTTTACAGAAGCTGTAAGTGAGTTAGTTGATGTGTTGGTGCTAATTTCTAAAAATTCCCTTGATTTGGTATGATAGAATCACAACAGTGTGGAAGCAGGCATTTTCAGCCCATCAAATCCACACAACCCTCCAAAGAGCAACCCATCCATAACCACCTCCTTACCTTATCCCTGTAGCCCTACATTTCCCATGGCTAATCTATGGAGGGTGAAATGAAAGGAATGGAGAATTCCATGTGTGTTGATTGGTTGTCTGCTGAGTAAAGATTAATTTTTCATATTTACTAATTTCTGCATAATTTCATACTTAGGGAACATTTGACTCCAGTAATGTTAATCATTGGGCTACCGAATTGATTTCAATGCATTAAATAAAATCAAAACATCAAACATGCAATGAAAAATTATATCATGCAACAGGATAAGCACTTCCAACTGTAAAATTAGCAAGTTATATTTATATATATCCATTCCAACAAGGGTTGGAGGGGCACGAGTTGGTAATGTTACTGGCAAGTTCATGTTGTGACGGTACAAGGCTCTGTGCAAGTGCAATTTTTGTGTGATAGGTAATGTTACACTTTGAAGCCCTCAGAACCAGCAAAGAAAGTAAATTTTCATTGTTTGTCAGGGTTGATTCAAACACAGGTCTCAGAGGTGAAAATATAATGTATCAACCCATTCAGTTAGGCCCATTTCACATTATTCTACAAAACAATTGAAATGGAATTAACAAATGTTTAATAACTGTAAAATTCAAAATATTCTAATGTTCCAAAACTTTAATCAGACATTGACCATTCTTTTGACCTCTAAAAGCTCTTTAAATATTCTTGTACATACAATTGGGAATTGTCTAAATGTGCTCCTATGATAATATGACCATGGCATTCAGGCCATCAAGTCTGATCTGCCATTCAGTAAGGTTCTGGTTGATCTGATCCTCAAGCCCTGCTTTTTTGCCCATGACCCTTGATTCCTTTACTTAATGACCCAGCCTTGACAATGCTGTATGGTGAGGATTCATTACCTCCTGAGACAAGAAATTCCTCCTCATATCTGTCTGAAGTGTGTGACCCCGTATTCTGAGATTATACTTACTGGCCCTAGATTTTGTTACAAGGAGAAACATTCTCTCCCCATCTGCCTTGTCAAGTCTTCTAAACCCTTGTATATTTCAATAAGGTCATCTCTCATTCTTCTAAATCTCAATGAGTATAAGCTCAATCTACTCAGCCTGACCTCAAATGACAGTTCCTCTAGTTACAGATTTATTTATAGAACATTACAGCACAGTACAGGCCCTTCAGCCCTTGATTTTGTGCCGACCTGTCATACCAATCTGAAGCCCATCTAACCTACACTATTCCATGTACATCCATATGCTTATCCAACGACGACTTAAATGTACTTAAAGTTGGCGAATCTACTACCGTTGCAGGCAAAGCGTTCCATTCCCTTACTACTCTCTGAGTAAAGAAACTACCTCTGACATCTGTCCTATATCTTTCACCCCTCAATTTAAAGCTATGCCCCCTCGTGCTCGCCGTCACCATCCTAGGAAAAAGGCTCTCCCTATCCACCCTATCTAACCCTCTGATTATTTTATATGCCTCAATTAAGTCACCTCTCAACCTTCGTCTCTCTAACAAAACAGCCTCAAGTCCCTCAGCCTTTCCTCGTAAGACCTTCCTCCATACCAGGCAACATCCTAGTAAATTTCCTTTGCACTCTTTCCAAAGCTTCCACATCCTGCTTATAATGCAGTGACCAGAACTGTACGCAATACTCCAAGTGCGGTCGCACCAGAGTTTTGTACTATACCTGGTATCTTTCTTTGGACTACCTCCAATATCAGTAATAGCTTTCCTTGAAAAAGAAGCCCAAATCAGCTCGCAGCATTCTAGCTGGAGTCTGATTAGTGCCTCGTAAGGTTTTAGAAAAACCTCTCTACTTTTATACTCATTACATTTTGAAATAAAGTCCAACATTCACTTACCCTCTTTATTCTCCACTGAATTTGGATGCTAGCTTTTCATGGACGAGGACACCCAAATCCGTCTGCTCCATAGCTTTATGCAGTCTTCCTCCATTTAATAACATCCAATTCCTCTATCGTCCTAGAGAATGTAGATGTAGGGAGGGTGTTTCCAATGATGGGGGAACCTAGAACTAGGGGCCACAACTGGGTACAGGGTAAACCATTTAGGACTGAGATCAGAGATATTTCTTGACCCAGAGAGAATTCAGTACCACAGAAACATTTTATGATTTCAAGAAGGAGTTGGATATAGCACTTCGGTCTAAAAGGATGAAAGGATATGATGGGGGAAAGTGAAAACGAGTCATGATTATAATGAATAACGGAATAAGCTCTAAGGGCAGAATTGCCTAATCCTGTTCCTATTTTCTATGTTTTTATGTGTCATCTGCATTCTTCACTATAGTACATCGACTTTCTTCATCCTAGCCATCAATATATATTGACCCTGCACCTATCCCTGTTGTACACCATTAGTTATACCTCCCCTCATCCCAAATCCATGTCTTCTGTTTAGATAATTCTCTGTCCATGGTAATATACCACCTCCAATACATTGGCTCTACAAGTTACTTTAATATGCGGTATCTCATCAAATTCTTTCTGAAAATCCTAATGCTTTACGTTCATTGTTTCCCTTTTACATATCCTGTTTGTTACCTCCTCAAAGCTTTTGCAGCATTGGGGCAGCACGGTGGTTCAGTGGTTAGCACTGCTGCCTCACTGCTCCCTAACCCTATCGCTCGGGACCTGATGGGTCCTTTGTGCAAACTCCACATAGACAGTTGCCCATTCTCCTCTTGTCTGCGTGGGTTTCCTCCCACAAACCAAAGATGTGCAGGTCAGGTGGATTGGCCACGCTAGTGTCAAGGGATGTGTGGGTTAGCAATGGGAAATGTGGGGTTACAGGAATAGGGTAGTGGGTGGGCTGACCTTAAAAGAGTTGATGTGGACTGGATAGGGGGAGTGTCCTGCTTCCACACTGTAGGAATTCTATGATTCAAAAGTAATGAATATGTAATTATGGAGAATTTTGAATGGCAGTTTATGAATCATGTTGACATTTGAGATAAATGGTGAAAATGCAAGAAATAGGACTAGAAATAGGCTAGTTGAGCCAGCTTCAATCAGATAATAGCTAATCTAATTGTGGCCCTAACCCCTCTTTCCCCCCTGTTTTCCCCTGACTACTTAGTTGATTAAAAATCTATCTAAGTCAGGCAAACAAAAAAAGGAATGTCTAAAGAAATGCCTTAATCATGGTGACAGTGAAAAACTGCCTCACTGAAGCCTTGGAACGTTTCCAAGTCTCTCTGTGAAGAATGTTTTTTCTGACGTATTGCACAACAGAGAGCACTGAGGTAGAAAGCATGGCAAGTCCAAACTGTATCATGTAACTACATGTGGAACTGCTGCTGGACTCTGGACTTTTGACCTGGACTATGCAGCAGTATTTTATATTTTATCTGGGGACTAAAAACGATGTTTTAAATTAAACTTCAAAATGCCTCATTAATGTAATGAACAAAACATAATTTACACATATTAAGTATTAGTTTGGAAGTTATAAACAAAAACAAAATCAAGAATAGACCTGAAAGTGATTCTTGTACGATGACGGACAATATATTGACAAGTAAGCACAAATTTTGTAGAATCTAACCGGGGCAACAGCCTAAGGATGCAGGGTAAACCATTTAGGACTGAAATGAGGAGAAATTTCTTCACCCATAGAGTTGTGAGTCTGTGCAATTCACTATCACAGAAAGTAGACAAGGCCAAAACATTGTATGATTTCAAGAATGGTCTTGTGGTTTTATTGCTGGACTGCTAACCCAGAGACGTGGATTATGTTCTGGGGACCCAGATTTGAATCCTGCCACAGCATATGGTGGAATTTAAATTCAATAAATATCTTGAATTAAGACCATAAGACCATAAGACATAGGAGTGGAAGTAAGGACATTCGGCCCATCAAGTCCACTCCGCCATTTAAATCATGGCTGATGGGCATTTCAACACCACTTCCCTGCACTCTCCCCGTAGCCCTCGATTCCTTCTGAGATCAAGAATTTGTCGATCTCTGCCTTGAAGGCATCCAACGTCCCGGCCTCCACTGCACTCCGTGGCAATGAATTCCACAAGCCCACCACTCTCTGGCGGAAGAAATGTCGTCTCATTTCAGTTTTAAATTTAACCCCTCTAATTTTAAGGCTGTGCCCAAGGGTCCTAGTCTCCCCGCCTAACGGAAACAACTTCCTAGCGTCCACCCCTTCTAAACCATACATTATCTTGTAAGTTTCTATTAGATCTCCCCTCAACCTTCTAAACTCTAATGAGTACAATCCCAGGATCCTTAGCCGTTCATCATACGTTAAACCTACCATTCCAGGGATCATCTATGTGAATCTCCGCTGGACGTGCTCCAGGTCCAGTATGTCCTTCCTGAGGTAAGGACATTAATAATTAAGAGTCTGATGATGACAGTGAAACAATTGCCACTTGTTAGAATAACCTATCTGCTTCACCAGTGTCCTTTAGGGAAGTAAACTGCCATCCTTACCTGGTCAGGCCTATGTGTGATCTGGACCCACAGCAATGTGGTTGGCTGTTAAGTGCCCTCTGGGCAATTAGGGATGGGTAATAAATGCTGCCTAGCCAGTGATGCCCTCATCCTGTGAATGAATTTTAAAGAAGGGAGTTGGATGGAACATTTGGGTCTAAAGGGATCAAAGCATATGGGGAGTAAGTGGAAACAGGCTTTTAAGTTGGATGATCAGCCATGATTATAATGAACGAGAGAGCAGGCTCTAAGGGCCAAATGGCACTATTGAGAAATTAACTAGCTGTTGTAGTACTGAGATACACAGGCCAAGGAGTTTACAGATTTGATCCTTAGTTTCTACTGAACAATCTGATGTCTGCCTCCTTGTTGGGCACTCTACGCCCATTAAAGACTTCACCAAAGTATGTCTGTCTCCTCTGTGCTTCCCTATCCCTTATCCTACCAATCCTGATCCCCTTACCTTTTCTCTGGAGCTTGCCACCCAGTTCGTGGAAAGACTTGCTTTTGGGTTCAGGCTCCACTGCATCAATTCTTCATGACAGTCCATACTCACAGCAACAGCCACCATTTGTGCTGATGCTACTTGAAGAAGAGAAAGGACGGCTATTCGTTCTCAGGAGTGCAATCTCCTTTTGGATGGGACAGTTTTCATATCTCAGATCAATTAAAAACCCAATGGCCATTAAGTTGCTGCACCAGAGAAGGAAAAATTGCTGATACAGGTACTCCATTAATGATATTAATGTAACTAAGGATGAGATTGTTTTTCATTCATAGGATGAGGACGTCACTGGCTTAGGTCAGCATTTATTACCCATTTCTAATTGCTCAGGAGGCAGTTAAGAGTCAACCACATTGCTGTGGGTCTGCAATCACACGTGGCCCAGTCCAGGGAATGATGGCAGTTGTCTTCCCTAAACGACATTAATAATCCAGGTGGGTTTTACTGACAATCAGCAATAGATTCAAGGTCATTATTAGACTCTTAATTCCAGATTTTTAATTTATTGAATCCAAATTCCACCATCTGCCATGGTGGGATTCAAACACGGATCTTTAGAACATGATTCGGGTCTCTGATTAACAGTCCAGCGATAATACCATTACTTCCTCAGATGGAAAGAGTGCAAAGGTCATAAACACTGCTCAACAAATCTGATAATGCAGAATGATACTCAGCTAAGTCAATTAAATCATACAGCCAAACTGTAGCATAAGAGTCAGAGAAATCATAATTAAATGGTGCAGAGATCTGTTCAGACTGTATTTTGGAGTACACTAGTAACCAAAAGATAAAGCAACAATCCACGTTTTGCACATATTGTAGAGAAGAGCCAGAAGCAAGTCTTATTATGGCGAATCAGTAGAATGTGAGGCTTGGGGATGTTAGGCAATGAGACGTCAATAGAGAAGGAGTGATAGGTATTCAAAGGATATTTAAAAAATACTCAATAAACATAATCCTATGATGAAAACTAAGGGCAGGACTCACCATCCTTGCTTAACTAAAGGAATTAAGGAAAGCATCATACTTAAGGATAAAGCACAAAGGGGAAGAGCAGATCAGATAATTGGACAAAACTTTAAGAACTGTAGCAAATGGCTAAAAGAGGTTATCAAGAGGTTAGAATATGAGAGGAAGCTCGCAAATAATGTTAAAAAGGGTAATAACAGTTTCTACGGCAATTTAGAAAGGGAAAGAGTAAGTAATATGAGTGCTGGTCCTCCAAAGAGTGAGATTGGAAAGTAAATAATACATAATAGGGAAATGGTAAATGAAATGGACAAATATTATGCTTCTGTATTTGCTATCGAGGAGATAAAAAGCATTCCAGTAACACCTACAAATCAAGAGGTAGAAGGGAGAGAGGAACTGGATGAAATTACAATTACGAGGGAAGGGTGGCTGCTACAACTTGGGTCCTCATGCTGGTCAATGAAGTAGTGAATGCACTGATATTAATCTTCCTTTGTTCACTAGATTCTGGAAGGTTCCCATAAAACTGCTCATTAGCAAATACAATTCCTCTACTTCCAAAAAGTAGGGAGCGAGCAATTAGAAAATGTAAGCTAGATGGCTTGATGTCTGTCTTGGGAAGGTGTTAGTATTGATCACCAACTTGGTTATAGCTGAGCACTTAGAAAAACCTCAAGGTGATGGGAAATTTAGGAGTAACCTAATTTATTTCGTTGGGAAATATTTGCTTGCTTTGGTTTAAATTAGGTGCTTGAATTAATCTTTGTTTGTACTATTCTTAGAATGACAACATTTTAACTATTACCTTTATTTCTTTATTTTTCTACTTTGTACCTAAAATTTTGTACCTTTGTAGCTAAGGTGGTGCTGGGAATGGTGACTTTGTACACTTTTCACTGTACTCATATACTTTTGTACCTGAGTACAGTGTAAAGTTTCGGTGACTAGACCTGAACGGTAACTCTGATTTCTCTCCACAGATGCTGCCAGACCTGCTGAGCTTTTCCAGCAATTTCTGTTTTTGTTTCTGATTTACAGCATTCACAGTTCTTCCGGTTTTTATAAAAGTAAGGATGATATGCTGAAGTTATTTAGAGTATTAGTGAAATTATATCACAAATACTGCGTGTGGTTTTTGGTCTCCATATTTAAGGAGAGATGTAAATTAATTTAAAGTGGTTCCGAAGAGGCCTACTATGATATCTGGAAAGACGGGATTGGCTTATGAAGAAAGGTTGGATGGATTGAACTTGTGTTCCCTACCAATTAGAAATGTGGAACATGATTGAGATCTATAGATCCTGATTCGACAAATTGCTTTGAAAAGGATGTTTCTCTTATGGGTGAGTCCAGACCTGGGGAACAATGTTTTAAATTTAAGGGTTACTGTCTTAAGACAGAGGTAAGGAGAATATTTTTGTCTCAGTGTGTTGTGTGATTTTGAAACTCTGCCTCAGAAGGTGCTGGAGGCGAAGTCCTTGTTTGTGTTTAAAATGAGAGTAGATTGATTCTCATTAGGCACGGAGATCAAAGCAAAGCTTGTTGGTCATGGATGAGAATGTGAAATTCTCAATATAAACAGGTCAGCCACGCTCTTATTAAATGGCGGACCAGGTTCGAGGAACCAAATGGCCTACTTCTGATCCTAATGTATATGTTGGTGTTGTCCATCTAGCTGGAAGTAGTTGTGAGTTTGGAAGGTGCCATCCGAGGACCCTCAGAGAAATTCTGCAGTGGTTCACACTGCTGCTACTGAACATCAGTGGTGCAGTAAGTTGAATGTGGTCCCAAAAAGGTAGGTGGTTTTGTCCAGAATTCTGACAAGCTTCATGAGTGTTGTTGGAACTGCATTCATTCAGGCAATTTGGAGTTTTTCATCGCACTGTTTATCTGTGCCATGTAGCTGGTAGACAGGCTCTGGGGAGTTAGGAGATCAGTTACTCTCTGCAGAATTTCTAATCTCTGACCTGTTGTGTGGCTACAGTACTTATATGGCTAGCCCAGCTGAGTTTCTGACAATGGTAAATCCGAAGATATTGATAGTGAGTGAATCAGCAGTGGTGATGCCATTGAATGTCAAGGGGGGATTATGTTTAGTTCTGTCTTGTTGGAGGTGATCATTGCCTGGCACGTGTGTGGCATGAATATTACTTGCTTCTTGTCAGCCCAACCTGGATATTGTCCAAGTCTTCCTGCACTTGGATTTGGACTGCTTTAGTTTCTGAGGAGTCATGAATATTTGACAATCATTAGGAAATATCCCCATTTCTGATCTTGTCATGGAGGGAAGATCATTGATGAAGCAGCTGGAAATGGGTACCGCTCTGAGGAAATCCTGTACAGATATCCAGTGGCTGAGATGACTGACCTCCAACAGCTACCACAATCTTTTTTTGTGTTTGTTATGAATTGTAGTGGACAATTAAACAGTTCACTGGAGGAGGAAGCTCCATAAATATCCTATCCTGTATATTGTGGAATCCAGCACATGAATGGAAAGGACATGCAATGGTAATACAGCACATACATGTACATGCATCTTCAGCCAGAAGTGCTGAGTGGTCCACCTGAGGTCCATAGCACCACAGTTGCCAGTTTTTAACCACCCCAAATCACTCCACGTGAGATCATAAAATAACTGCAACACTGGATACTGTAAAAGCTTTGGCACTGTCAGCACTCCGGCAATAGCAGCGAAGGTTTGTCCTCTGGAATGTGCTGTAACCGTAGCTAAGCTATTCCAGTATAGCTACAACACTGATATCTGCCTGACAATGTTGAAAAGTTGCCCCGATGTGTTCTGTTCAGAAAAAGCAGAACAAAACCAGCCCAGTTTCCACGCCATCAATCTAATCTCAATCATCAACAATAACCTGTGCACCAGCGCTCAGTTTTGGTTCTGCCAAGCCCATTCAGCTTCTGATCTCGAGTCATAGAGCTGTACAGCATGGAAATAGATCCTTCAGTCCAATTTGTCTTTGTTGGCCAGATATCCTAGATCGATAAAGTCCCCTTTGCCAGCATTTGGCCCATATCCCTATAAACGCCTCCTATTCATGTACCCATCCAGATGCCTTTTAAATATTCCAATTGTACCAGGCTCCACCACTTCCTTTGGCAGCTCATTCCATTCATGCACCATCCTTTGTGTGAAAAAGTTGCCCCTTAAGTCCCTTTTAAATTCTACCCCTCGGTGACTGCCAATGACACAGACCCAACTTAATCAACCTGTCCTCCTAAAACAATCCCTCTGTATCTGGTATCAGTATACCTTTCCTGGACTGCCTTCGATGCCAGTATATCTCTCCTTAGATGAGGGTCACCAATTTGATTGCAGTATTCCAGATGTGGTCTGACAAGTGCTTTCCATAGTTACATCAAAACCTCCATCCACTCAAGTCTTCTCAGGACGTTACATATTCCAATTAAGTTACACGCTGACTCTTCTAAACCCCAAAGGATACAGGCCTTGCCTGACTAGCCTGTCCTCATAAGATAATCCTCTCATTCCAAGTATTAGTCTCGTAAACCTTCTTTGAACTGCTTCTAATGCATTAACATCCTTTTGTAAGTCTGATGACCGGTACATAGTATTTATAGAATCATAGAATCCCCACAGTGTGGAAACAGGCACTTCGGCCCAACAAGACCACATCGGCAATTTAGCATGGCCAATCCACCTAACCTGCACATCTTTGGACTGTGGGAGGAAACCAGAACACCCGGAGGGAACCCACGTAGACATGGAGAGAATGTGCAAACTCCACACAGTCACCTGAAGGTGGAATTGAACCCGGGTCCCTGGTGCTGTGAGGCAGCAGTGCTAACCAAACTGCAGTTTCACCACTGACTTGTATAACTGAAGCATAACTTCCCTGCTCTTGCATTCAATTCCCCTTGCAAAAAACCATTGCATTCTATTAGCTTTCCTGATAACGTGCTGTACTTGCAAACTAACCTTCTGAAATTCATGCACTAGGACACCCGGATCTCTCTACATCCCACAGCTCTTATCATTTAGATAATGTGCATTTTGTTATTCTTTCTGCCAATTGTACACCATTTGTCAGATATTCGCCCACTCACTTAAATTATTTTGTTATCCTATTTGTGCGATTCTTATGTCCTTTTTACAACTCACTTTCCTACCTATCTTTGGGTCATTAGTAAATTTAGCTGCCATGTTCCTTGATGCAAATCATTTATATAAATTGTAAAGCATTGAGGCCCCAGCAGCAACCCCTATGGCCCACACATGACACCCTACCAGCCTGAAAAAGACTCAATTATTTATAGTGCTAGTGCCTCATGAACTGTAAGACATTCCACCGACATCAATTTTAATGCCATGCATTTAATGGCTCCAACTGATGCAAAATATCTGTTCAATTCATGTCATTTCTCTACTTTCCATTACTAATTCCCAGACTCATTATTTATAAGAACAACATTTATTTTGTTTAAAAAAAACCCAAAGGAGCTGTCAGCTTTCCTGCTCCTAAGATGCTGCTTGGCCTGCTGTGTTCATCCAGCTCCACACCTTGTTATCTCAAAGTTCCTTTGGGTTTTTTTAAAATTAAGGATTCTTAGAGGACTTGAAAGGGTAGGATCCAATGTGTTAACTCCAATTTCTCTCCACATTTGCTGCTAGACCTGCTGACGTTTTCCAGCAATCTCTGTTTTTGTTGCTTATTTTGTTAATAATTTTCTTTTGTAAACATCTTTAAAAGCTTTTCCTGTTTTCATATTTTTGGCAAATTTCCTCTTCAGTTCTAATTTTCCCTCCTGCCTAATCTTTTAATAATTTTTTGGAATTTAATATACATGCCCAATGTTTTGACTTGCCACCTATCTTTATATGTTTTTCCTTTGAGTTTGATACTACCTTTGACTTTTGTAGTTAACTACTGATGGCAAGTCCATCCCTCAGAATTGTTCTTATTTGTTGGAATGTGTCTATTGTGTTTTTTTAAGAATACCCCCGCTAAATGTTTGTCATTGCATCTCTATTGACCTATATTTCTATTGACCTGTACTTTCACCTAAATTGCCAGCTTACTTTCACTAGCTCTGCTTTTATGCCCTTTCAAAATTGTGGTCTTGGACCCACATTTCTCTCTCGTAAATTGTATGTAAAATTCAATCATGTTATGGTCACTGCTACCCAGGGGTGTTTTTACTATGAGATCAGCAATTAATCCTATCTTGTTGGTCCAAAACAGGTCTAGTATAGCATATGTGTGAGTGATAATGGGAACTGCAGATGCTGGAGAATCAAGATAATAAAGTGTGAGGCTGGATGAACACAGCAGGCCCAGCAGCATCTCAGGAGCACAAAAGAAAGCAAGCAAAGCTTGAACCTAGGCCTCCTGGGTCAGAGGTGGGGACATTGTGTTATTATATTCACTAGTTCTAGCCTCCATATTGAACTTATTTATCTCAATTTGTGCTCCTGAGATGCTGCTGGGCCTGCTGTGTTCATCCAGCCTCACATTTTATTATCTAGTATAGCATATTCTTTGTTGGTGCAAGCGCATGCTTCAAAGAAATTGTCCTGAAAATATTCAATAAATTTCTCATCTTGACAACATTTTCCCATTTGATTTTTCCAGTCTGTGTGTAGGTTAAAATACCCAATTGCTGTATCATTATGACCAGCTTGCACTATCCCTTCCTTGATACCTTGTCCTACAATGTGGTTACTGTTAGAGGACCTATACACAACTCGCACACATGACCTTTTGCCTATATCATTCCTTCTGGCTGCCCAGACTGCTTCTATATCCTGGTTTCCTGAATTTAGATCAGCACTCTGTATTGTGCCAGATTCAATTTTAAGGAACAGGGTCACTCTTCCATCCTTTCCTGCCCTTCCTAAATATTACATTCCATTCAATAGTTAGGTCCCAATCTAGGTCATCCTGCAGCCATGTCTCAGTTATAGATATTTTCTAATTAACCCATTAAGAAAGCAAGCAAAGCTTGAACCTAGGCCTCCTGGGTCAGAGGTGGGGACATTGTGTTATTATATTCACTAGTTATAGCCACCATATTGAACTTATTTATCTCAATTTGTGCTTCTAGTCCATCTGTTTTGTATGACTGCTACATACATGTAAATACAGTGCCTTAAGTTTTTTGTCCTTTATTATTTTTGTAACTTCTAGTTGTATCTGCTGATTTGCTCTCAGACGTGCATTCTCTGTCTCTTCCAGCCATTGTCTATCATTCTCACGTTAATCTATGCATTTCCACACTCTTTGAATCACCCCAACTTCCCAGACATGGGCCTATGCCCCAGATCAGTTTAAAATCCTCTCGACTTCTTTAGTTATGTTGGGTTTCCTGAGCACTTTCTCCGTAGAGACAGTTAGCATATTTATTTTCACTCCTCCCTTTGCCCCTTGATTATTTTGTAGTTTTGTAATGCTGTTAGTGCCCTCTACTGGCAAGACTTATGCAAAGCATTTATTCAACCCCTCTGCCAATTCCTAGTTCCCCTTTAACATTTCATCCTCGTCATTTTGTAAGTGGCCTATATTCACTTTGACTTCTCTCTTCCTTTTTATATATTCAAGAAGGGCTGTTCAACTACTCTTCCCATAAAAGATAGCATCCAATTAACCTTTCAGATTATGTGTTGTACTAGAACATGTAAGTCCTTCTACTTTTTGGAATTTTGCAGTCACTGTCCATTGAATAAAAGCTCAGATATTTTTATTCTTCCTGCCAAAGTGAACAACTTCATGTTGCCCAAATTGAATTTCTGCTAACTCACTCAACCTATCTGGAACTTAGTGATAATGGGAACTGCAGATGCTGGAGAATCCAAGATAACAAAGTGTGGAGCTGGATGAACACAGCAGGCCCAGCAGCATCTCAGGAGCACAAAAGCTGATGTTTCGGGCCTAGACCCTTCATCAGACTGATGAAGGGTCTAGGCCCGAAACGTCAGCTTTTGTGCTCCTGAGATGCTGCTTGGCCTGCTATCTGGAACTTGTGTCTTCTTCACAACCTAGTTTCCTACGTATGTTTATGTCATCTGTGACTTTGCTCCCCTCGTCTAAGTTTTTGGTGTAAATTGTAAAAGCGTGAGGTCTCAGCACACACCCTCTGCAACTCCATTCATCACACATTTCAATCAAAGATCTATTTATGCATAATTTCGTTTCTGCAAGACAACCAACACCTAATATGTTACCCCTTGCACCACTGGTTTCTAATTTCTTCAATAATCTTTGATGTGATATCTTATCAAATGTCTTCTGGAAATGCAAGTATAGGGTGTCCATACTTTCCTCTTTATCCACAGCGTATGTTACCCTTCAAAAAATTCCAATAAATTGGTTCAACATGTTTCCCTGTGACAGAATCGTGATGACTCTTTCCAGTTACCTTCAGTTTTCCCAGGTTACCCAGCCGTAACCTCTTTAATGATTGATTCTGACCTTTTTTTATAGACAAACGTTAAGTTAACTGGCCTGTAGTTTCCTATTTTCTAAGCCCCACCACCCTTTTCAAATACAGTAGTTATACTTGTCACATCCCAATCTGATGGAACCTTTTGAGAATCTAAAAATTTTGGGAAACCAATTCTAATGCATGTAATACCTAATTAGTCACCTCTTTTAAGACCATTAGGTGACACCCATTGGGACCCAGGACATGTCAGCCTACAGCTCCACCAGTCTGCCTAGCACTGTTTCCCCTGTTATTGTAATTTCAGCAACTTTCTCTCTCTCTTCCTCTTCCTCATTTATAGCTTTTACTGGATGCCTTTTGTATTCTTGTTAGTCTGCAGCAAAATGCCACACAAAGCAACATGATAAGTAATATTTGTTGAGTTATAAATGCTGACCAAGACATTATGGGAAGTGCATAACTTCCTTCAAGTGCCTCAGGCAATCTCCAGCTTACCCAGATATGCAGATAGGATCCTGGTCTACCATTTCATCCACAATACAGTGTTTCTAACACAACAGCCCACAGCGTTATGACTATACAGAAACCTAATTCAGATCATCTTCAAATTCTCAATGGGACGTATGCAAATTCTTTAAATAAGAGGTAAGACGGCTATTGATTCAACTCAGCACATGTAAATCACAGGAGAAAGTGGGGAAAATTTATTTTAAATTCCCCACTAATAAAAAAAATGCCAAAAATTTAGGGGAAAATCACTCAAAAATTCCCAAAGACAAAGGAGCAGCAATATTGTAAGCTATTCTGCAAACTTTAAGTCACATAAATTGCTCCAGAGACTGCTGGAATTTTTTTCTTCTTAGCTAAGTACTGAACAAAGCCTTTTCATGCAGCCCAATACCAAAAGTGAAAGGGTGAAGAGACTGTGTGTGCAGAAACACATTTAGTGAAGGTTTCATGTTTTACAAATTGTACCAAAATTTTTTTTGACAAGAAAACATGATTGCATCCTATTCATTTAATTCTATTTTGGAATCATTTCATCAAATCAGAGAAGATTATGGGGTTATATAAAAGAGCTCTTTAAAATTAGAAATAATATCGATAGAGTAAATAAGAAGCATTTCCACTGTCGGGACTGTGGGGACCTGTGACCAGATGACATTGATTTAAGATAAATGGCAAAAGCGACACAGAAGACATTGATTTTCCACAGTGTATTGATAAGATCCAGAATATTTTACCAAAAGGAATGGTAGAAGCAGATTGAATAGCAACTTTCCAAGGAAGTCAGTAATACGCTTGCAAACATTTTCATAGCTGTGGGGAATAAGTAAGATTATGGGACTAATTAGATAGTTCTTTCAAAAAGCTGGTCTGAGCACAGTGGGCTGAATGGCCTCCCAAAGAGCCAAATGATTTTATTTCTCAACCTGTTGTGCCATCACATTGTGACCTTCTGTCCCAGAGGTTGGGACACTACCACTACCACAAGACCCCGCCCCCCCTCCCCAACTAGCTGCAACAAACAGATTGGAACACATGCTCACCCTCTGGTTATCACTAACCTCAGCCTTCTAAATGATTTAATGCTTTTTCTCTTTTTTTATACAGACCAGTACACTAAAGATACTAATTACTGCTAAATACAGTATTGCGCTGCTTATCCCTCTTGTCTACTTTACAAAAATGGCTGTTCTTTATCCCCAAGTCTTAACAATTATAACCTACTCACCTATATGCGAGTTGGAGCTTATAGGAACCAAGCTAGATCCTATCCTCATTTTAAGTACAGATCAGTGGAGTTCAGTAGTAGCACACAGACTGCAGATAAGAGATCTCAAGCTGTTAGTTTTCACATGAAGGCACTCTCATTTAAATCACACCCTCAGCTACTTTTAGTGAATGATGATTTCATTCGATCAGAGAAAAAAGTAGACCAGGTTTTGTAGTAACAATGATGGTGAACCTGTTAGTGCTCATTGTCATTAAAGCATTGAAACTTAAGGAATCTGCACACTAGCAGAATGAGCAGGAAAGGTGATGGCTTAGTGGTATTATTGCTAAACTATTAATTCAGAGACTGTGGGGACCTGTGTTTGAATCCTGCCAAGACAGTGGAATTTGAACTTAAAAATAAAAATCTATAATTAAGAATCTAATGATGACCATGAAATAACTGTCAGGGGAAAATATGGTTCAGTAATGTCCTCTTGACTCTTAACTGCCCTCAGGGCAATTAGGAATAAGCAATTAATGCTCAGCTGACCAGTGATACCTACGTCCAATGAATTTTAAAAAAAAGGAAACTAAGTTGTTGTGAGTGATACAGTGCACCTTCAAAGGGTGCAATGCTGAGATCTACAGAATGCAATCCCTAAGCAATCATGCTATGATTTCCATAGAGATTGATAACTTTTAAAAAGAGATATGAATTCCCAATGATCAACACAAAGAATTACACAACAAGATTTTACATTTTAAGACATTTACTGCAACAAAGTTAGATCAATTTTGACTGAACATTACTTAGTAGGCAATGAATGTGCAAAACTCCAGAAGATATTTCCTCTACATTTGTGGCACAACTGAAAACTTTATGAAGGTGAATCATCCAGTACTTCTTTAAATCAAATCCGCTTCAATTAACCATTTGAGCAGACTTGAAACAACTTAACAATCCTTGTTTCCGCTTGGATTCTGTCCTCACCAACTCTTGGTTTGTTGATTAACCCTGGCTGATTAACAAAAATATTCTTTTTCATCAACTTGAAATACCACCCCTGCTTTTAATCTGACAACCTCTATGAGTCTGCAAGCAATAAGGCCAGCTGCTTCTTCATTACCATCTGAGTCATACAGAATGGAAAAAGATCCTTCGGTCTAACCAGTCCATGCCAAACATAATCCCAAACTAAACTAGTCCCACCAACCTGCTCCTGCTCCATATTCCTCCAAACCTTTCCTATTCATGTATCTATCCAAATGTCTTTTAAATGCTGTAATTGTGCCCACATCCACCACTTCTTCAGGAAGTTCATTCCACACACAAACCAACCTCTGTGTAAAAAAAAGCCTATTTTTTAAAAAATCTCTCTCCTGTAACCTTAAAAATGTGTCCCCTTGTCTTGAAATCCCTCCATGCTCGGGAAAAGACAACTACCATTAATTCTATCTATACCTCTTGTTATTTTATAAATTCTATCGCGTCACCTCTCAATCTTCTACACTCTGGTGAAAAAAGTCCCAACCTATCCAGCCTCTCCTTATCACTCAAACCCTCCATTCCTGGCAACATCCTGGTCAATGTCTTCTGAACCCTCTCCAGCTTAATAATATCCTTCTAGTAACTGGGCAATCAGAACTGGAGACAGTATTCCAGAAGAGGCCTCACCAATGTTCTGTACAACCTCAACGTGACTTCCTAACTCCTATACTCAAAGGACTGAGCAATGAAGGTAAGTGTGCCAAACACCTTTTTAGCCACCCTGTCTACATATGATGCAAACTTCAAAGAATTATGTATCTGAATGTCTAGGTCCTTCTCTTCTACAATACTACCCAAGGTCCTGCCATTAATTGTATAAGCCCTACCCTTGTTTGTTGTACCAATACCTTACATTTATCCAGATTGAACACCATCTGCCATTTTAAGCCCGCTGACCCATGTGATCAAGATTCTTTTGTAATCTTAGAAAACTTTCTTCATTGTCTATTATGTTACCAACTTTGGAGTCATCCACAAACTTATTAACCATGCCTTCTATATTCACATCCAAATCATTTATACATGACAAACAAAAGAGAACCCAGAACTGATCTCTGCAGAACACCAAATTCAGTCTGAAAAGCAACCCTCCACCACCACTCCTCTGATGAAGGTCTAGGCCCGAAACGTCAGCTTTTGTGCTCCTGAGATGCTGCTTGGCCTGCTGTGTTCATCCAGCTTCACACTTTGTTATCTTGGATTCTCCAGCATCTGCAGTTCCCATTATCACCTCCACCACCACCACTCTGTCTCCTGCTGTTAAGCCAATTATGCATCCAATTGGCAAGATCACCTTGAATCCCACGTGACCTAACTTTACTAATTCGTCTAATATGTCGAACCTTGTTGAAGGCTTTACTAAAGTCCAAATAAACAATCTCTACTGCTCTGCCATCAATCGTTTTGGTAACTTCCTCAAATAACTCAATCAAATTTATGAGAAATTATTTTCCTCGCACAAAACCATGCTGACTATCCTTAGCCATTTTTTCCTCTTTCAATGCCCATAAATCCAATCTTCTAGAATCGCCTCCAACAATTTGCTCTCAACCAAAGACAGACTCACAGGATTTTCCCCATTTTCTCTTTATAACCTTTCTTAAATAAAGGGTTAACATTATCCACCCTCCAGCCATCAGACACCTCACCCATAGTTATAGATGAAGCAAGTATTTCTGCAAGGATCTTATAATTTTCTCCCTTACTTCACACAGCATTCTGAGATACATCAGATTTATCCAACTTTATATTCTCTCAAGACCTCCCGAATTACCTCTTCTAATCTGAACTGATTTTAAAATATCAAAGTTAATTTCTCTGCATTCTCTAGACTCCATTTATGGAATAGAATTTTTTTTTTACAGAATCCCTACAATGTGGAAACAGGCCATTCAGCACGGCATGTTCACATTGACTCGCTGAAGAACATCCCACCCAGACTCACCCTCCTACCCTTGACAATTTAGCATGCCCAATCCAACTAACCTGCACATTTTTGGACTGTGGGAGGAAACCAGAGCTCTGGAGGAAACTCAGTCACCCAAGGCTGAGAATTGAACCCAAGTCCCTGGTGCTGTGAGGCAGCAGTGGTAGCCACTGAGCTAGCACGTCACCAGTTTCTTCATGGTAAAAACTGACATGAAATATTAATTTAGTATCTCTCCCACCCCCTGGAGTTCAACTCAAAGACAACCTCCTTGATCTTTAAGAGGCCCCTACCCTCTCTCTAATTGCCCTCTTTCTCTTAATGTATTTGTAGAATCTCTTTGGACTATCCTCAAAATTATCTGTCAATGTTATCTCATATCCTCTCTTTGCCTTCCTGATTTCTTTCTTAAGAATGCCCCTGCACTCTTTATATTGATTCAGAGATTCAGTTGAACCAAGAAGATAGAACCAATTGCGGATGCCAGAAGTCAGAATCAATACAGTGTGGAGCTGGAGAAACACAGCAGGTCAGGCAGTATCAGAGGAACGAAGGTTGAGACCCTTCAACAGGACTGTTGTCTACATCTAAAATATGATTCTCTTTCATTCTTGATTAGAACCTCAATATCTTTATTCATCCAATACTCCTTAATCTCATCAGCACTACCCTTCACTGTAACAGGAACAAAATGCCTCTGAACTCTC
Source organism: Stegostoma tigrinum (assembly GCF_030684315.1). Taxonomy (NCBI): domain Eukaryota; kingdom Metazoa; phylum Chordata; class Chondrichthyes; order Orectolobiformes; family Stegostomatidae; genus Stegostoma; species Stegostoma tigrinum. The sequence goes on along the minus strand of NC_081371.1, from coordinate 27,751,551 downwards.
ATCATCACACTCTTGAAGGTCTCCCACATGTCAGATATCCTTTTACCTGCGAACAGTCTATTCCTATTAGTTTTTGAAAGGTTTTGTTTCATACCATTCAAATTTGCCTTACTCCAATTAAAAAAATTCTAATTTTTATGTAAGGCTTATTCTTTTCCACAACCATTTTGCAACTAATAGAATTATGATCGCTAAACCAAAAGTGTTCCCACACTTTTAGTTCTGTCACCTGCCCTGCCTGATTGCCCAAAAGAAGGCCTAGTTTTGCTCCTTTTCTAGTAGGAGCATCCACATATTAATAAAGAAAATTTTCTTGAACACGTATGACAAATTCTTCACCTTCCACCTTTGATCACTATAGTTGCCCAATTATTCCAACCTTATTGTACTTACACATTTGAGAGCTTCCTACATGTTTGCCTCTCAATTTCCCTCTGACGATTGAGGGCTCTATAGTACAATTCCATCTTCCACCATGTTTGTTTCCAATGTCCCAGGTCCCGTTCTGGATGGGTTGTTCCCAAGCCAGCCAATCCATTTTCAAATGTTCACATCCGATTAGGACTTACCTCTCTCCCAGCAATCTCTTTGCTTCATTTTTTCCTCTATCTGGGCACCTTCTCTATCTACTAATTCACACTCCCCCATTATCATTTGCGGAAATACCACTTAAGGTCTTTGTCCCAAAATGTAACAAGGGTCTGTTAAGTTTTGCGGTATCCTAGTGGCCTTCATGGGAATGTAAATAGTTCTCTTTCATGATTAGAAAATGCCCTCTTGCAACTGGACTGAAGTGTCACAAGTCCATTGTCTATTCTGTAAAAGCTGTACCAATGTGTTGTAATTGTTTTTAACTTAGATAATTTATTTTTCTGAAAAATAAAAGAAACCACCATTCCCCAGCTGCCTTCCGTTCTGAGAAGGGTGACTAGATGAGACACTGAGTGTTTTTCTCACAGTGGAGCTGCCGGAACCGTTGAGTTTCGCAGCCACCCTCTGTTTCTGTCACAGAATCATTTGTGGCTTTCAGAAAGGAATTTGACAAGCACTTAAAGAGAAAAAGAAAAGGGGAACGATTAAGGGGATAAAAACCAAAAGAACTGCAGATGTTATAAATCAGGAACAAAAACAAAGCTGCTGGAAAAGCTTAGCAGGTCTGGCAGCATCTGTGGAGGGGAAAAGAGTTAACACTCCGAGTCTGATGACCCTTCCTCAGAACTGATGGTGGCTGGGAAAACGTCAGTTTATATGCAGAAAATAGGGAGGTGGGTGGGGTAGGGGGTAAACGGTAGAATAGAGCCCAAAGATAGAGAAAGACAGTTGGACAGACAAAGGAGTTGCTAACGATCAGGCTGGGAGGGTGAATGGTTGATAATGGGGACTGTTAGTGATTAACAGCAGAGGGTGTGTAATGGCAGGCTATGTGATAACAAGGGTATTAAGGAGAATACTAGGAAAGAGGGAAGGGGATTGGGTGAGCAAGTCGGGGACTGGCTGAATTGCCCTTGCAAACAGCAAGCACCCCGCTTACTGACTGCTATACTGCACCCATTATCACTCATGGCATGTGAATGACCACTTTCCTCCTCCAGCGCTATTTCACTGCGGGTTGGGGCGGGAGTCTACTGTACGTTTCTTCACACTGTGTACGGACATAATTAATGTCCTGATTGAATACTCGAAAAACTTGCGGCCAGTCGGTATTACTGGAGCAGCAGCTAGAGGAGGAACCCCCATTCTGCTGGGAAAGTGCTTGTTATTTTTCTCCCCTGGAGTGTGTTGGTGCCTCCTGCAGTTGTAACAATTTATGTCGCAGCTTCCTGGAGCGCCCACTCATCATTGACACACTTTTAGCGCCACCACATCAAGTCAGAAAGAGCACAATCCTGGCTCTTCATCAGCTCGGGCTGCAAGCAGTCGAAGCACATCAATGGGGCGTGTTTTAACGTTGTGTAAGGCTTGCGGAAAAGGGAGGGGAATTTGTGTAGGCTTGCATTTCCCAGCAGCAACTTGTACAGGATTCGGCGAAGTCTTTGACCAAAAGTGAAAAAACCCGCGCTGCTGATCGGAGTGAGTAATTGAACTATCATTGCTGGCTAGTTTCTTCACGTTAAACTTGCTTTGCGAATGTTGGGGAGGTTTGAAGCGTTTTAGGTGTAACAAAAATCTGTTTTGGCTTCCGGTATCTGCATTTCCTCAATTTAACAGTTGTGTAGATTGCGTACGTAAATTTATGTGTTCATCTTTGCTGGAATCAAGAATCAGCTCTGATGTGTACCCCTTCCCCCTCCAAAACGAAACTGTTTCAACTCAGCTAGACTTGCTGTGTCTTAATTGGTCTTGCCACTAAAACATGTTATTTATGTTTAAATTGCAGGGCCGAGGGCAAGGAACGTTTTGAATATGTTTTGGGATGCTTCCTTTGACGAACAGACTCAACATATTTTGTTGAAGTTTCTTCAGCAAAATAAAGTTGAAAATCGAACCTACCAGCAAGAAATTCAGAAACTTGAAAGTGAATTGAGAAATGGATCCAGATTTGATGATGATATTCAGACGGATGGACACTGCCCCTCAGGACCTCAGCATACAGACTTCCGTTCAGATGTGGGACAAGGTACCAACTCACTCCCACAGTTAGCTCTTGGCTACACATCTTCCAATCCTGTTTCCTGTTGGAAGTCATAGTCAACCTTTCACATCTGCAATCACAGTGCAGCCTCCCATACCAGTGCTTGGACTATTTCTTTTGTTTTCCTTACCCACGATTCACCTTCATAGTTAGCAGGTTTCCTCCCACAGTCCAAAGATGTGCTGGTAAGGTAGATTGACCATGGCAAACCGCCCCGTAGTGTCAGAGGAAGTATGCAGGCCAAGTGGGTTATCGAGGGTAAATGTGGGGTTATGGGGATTTGGTGGGAGGCTGGGCCTGGATAGGATGTTCTTCAGTGTTGGTGTAGATGCGATGGACTGAATGGCTTCTTCCTGCACTATCGGGAATCTGTGATTCTATCAACAGGATAATCTCTCATTTGCTTCCCTGCTTCTGTACATGCTGTTAGATCTTTACAAATTCTGACAAAAAGTCAGAAACTTGAAGTGTTGACTCTCCTTTTCTGACCAGAGGTTGCCTCACCTGCTAAGTGTGTCCAACATTTTCAGTTCTTACTTAGATATCCAGCATCACCACCATGTTGTAGTGTATCTTTAGTATTTAACTACTGTGATCGTAGGCTCAGGCACGTTTCGGTTCTGGTACCACAATATGTGAATAATGTTTTAATTACAATTGAAAATGAGTGTTGCAATTTAGTTTTTGCTGGCTAGTGATTTCATTGGTGTTGGCTATTCCTGGCAATTTGGCCAGCACCCAACAGGAAATAAGTTTCTGATGTTCAACCAGCACTCTCAAAACTTGAGTAGGTGTAGCAACTAGGAAGAGTTAACAATAATGAAGAAATTAATAGCATCATGATGGCTCAGTGGTCAGCACTGGCGAAACGGTGGCTCAGTGGTCAGCACTGCAGCCTCACAGCGCCAGGGTTCGATTCCAGCCTTGGGTAACCATCTGTGCGGAGTTTGCACATTCTCCCTGTGTCTGCGGGGTTCGTAATTGGAATATAAGTTACTGTTCCTGCAACCTATGGGTGGCATCATTATGGCACTGCAGGAGGCCCAGGATTGACATGTCATCTAAGGAATGGGTGGGGGAGTTGAAATGGTTCGCGACTGGGAGGTGCAGTTGTTTACTGCGAACCGAGCATAGGTGTTCTGCAAAGCGGTCCCCAAGCCTCTGCTTGGTTTCCCCAATGTAGAAGAAGCCCCACCCTGTACAGCGGATGCAGTATACCACATTGGTAGATGTGCAGGTGAACATCTGCTTGATGTGGAAAGTCATGATGGGGGTGAGGGAGGAGGTGTGGGGGCAAGTGTAGCACTTCCTGCGGTTGCAGGGGAAAGTGCCAGGTGTGGTGGGGTTGGATGGGAGTGTGGAGCGGACAAGGGAGTCACGAGAGAGTGGTCTCTCTGGAAGGCAGACAAGGGTGGGGTCGGAAAAATGTCTTTGGTGGTGGGGTCGGATTGCAGATGGCGGAAGTGTCGGAGGTTGCAGGAACAACAACTCATATTCCACTTGGGAACCCTGCAGCCCAATGGTAACAATGTGGATTTCACCGGCTTCAAAATCTCCCCTCCCCCCATTGCATCCCAAAACCAGCCCAGCTCATCCCACCTCCCTAACCTGTTCTTCCTATCACCCATCCCCTCCTCCCACCTCAAGCCGCACCTCCATTTCCTACCTACTAACCTCATCCCGCCCCATGACCTGTCCGCCCTCCCCACCCATACTCTCCTCTCCACCTATCTTCTCCTCTATCCATCTTCAGTCCGCCTCCCCCTGTCTCCCTATTTATTTCAGAATCCTCTCCCTATCCCCCTTTTCTGATGAAGGGTCTGGGCCCGAAACGTCAACTTTTGTGCTCCTGAGAAGCTGCTTGGCCTGCTGTGTTCATCCAGCTCCACACTTTGATATCTGTGATATCACCTTCTCTGATTAAGAATATTACATCACTGCTTTGTTTCAGAGGTGGATTATGTCAATATAACCCCTAGAGATTTAGCTGGCAGTAAATCACAGTTGAGCTTATGCTAGTATTACCCAGCATCTAAACATAAGCACTTTACAAACAGATAATTATAATGAGCAAGAAACTTTGTTTTCAACACTCCTGATGTTCCAGTTTTAAAGAACTGATGAGTTAGATCATAGAATCCCCACAGTGTGGAAAGAGGACATTCAGCTCATCGAGTCTGCACTGATGCTTCAAACAGCATCTCACCAAATCCCTGTAACTGCATTTATCATGGCTAATCCACCTAGCCTGCACATCCTGGGACACTACTGGGCAATTTACCATCGCCAGTCCACCTAACCTGCACGTCTTTGGATTGTGGGAAGAAAGTGGAGCACCTGGCAGAAACCAACGCAAACACGAGGAGAATATGCAAACTCCACACACAGTAACGCAAGGCTGGAATTGAACCCGGATCCCTAGTGTTTTGAGGCAGCATTGCCAACTACTGAGCCATCGTCTCATTCACATATTTTTCATAGAGACTTGAAATAATATGAGAAGTGATTTATGAAACATTGATATTGAGAGAGTCAGTAGTCACAGGGTCCCAATAAGTTAATGTAATTCTCTTCTTTAGAAAGAATGATGGTTCAGAAGGTTGCATAATGGTATTAGGAGCTTACTTGAGCAACCCAGTAAATCAGCCAGCACAGGTTTAGAAGGCTTCCTCAAATAAACATCACAGTTTTTTGAGGAAGTGACAACCAAATGGACTATGTTAAATTATTTTTACATTGTGTACCAAGATTTCCCAAAGACATTTGATAAAGACGCAGATTAAAGTCCACTAGCTAAGTGCAAGGCTCAAAGAAATTCAGGGTAAACTTGGTAATGGCTAAGAAATTGCAGAAGGGTGGAAAATGACAAATATGTGTGATGAGAAGGAACTGTACTTAGTATGTTGAGAGGACTGATGCTGCTTCTAACTGACATTAGTAAGTGATTCAGAAACTGTTGTTTAATCAGTTTGGAGATAATATCATCCAAGGATGATATCAGAGCAGGAAAGTAAAAAATTACAGAACGAGTTCAACAATATTTGGTCAATCAGACAAATGTAATGTAATGCATCTAGAAAGGAAAATGTGTGACAATGTATTTTTTTTAAATAGCTAAAGGTGAAGAGGAAAGAAACAGGTAAACTGTACACAAATCATATCCAGCCGGCACAGAACAAGAATCAGAAAAGCTAATAAAATACTGAACTACATAGCCAAAACAATACAAGTCAGAGGAAGTTGTGATCAACTTGTGTGGTATTGTGCTGACATCATACCTCAAGTGCTATATCTATTTTTGATTGCCAACAAACAGTAAGATATTAAAGCAGCACCAAAAAATGCCACAAGGCTGAACACCTCTCAACCAATTTGAAGGCTCGTGAAAAACATTTGAATTAGGAGTCTGAGAATGCCATTCACCCTCTTGATCCTGCTCTACCATTGATGAGATACGGTTGATTTGATTATGGCATCAAGTCCACTTTCCAGCACTCTTTGAACATTAATGTTTTAACGAAGATCTGTAGCTCGAGTTGTGGTTGGAGTTGTTGGTTGGTAAAACTGAGCTGACTGGTTTTCATGCTAACTTTTCATCTCCCTTCTAGGTGACATCTTCAGTGCTGTCTAGTCTCTGACGTGCCATTGTTTTGTTTTGCCCCGAATTTATATGTCTGTCAAATGGGTCATTTCTGAAGAAGGGCCCTGACCCAAAATGTCAGCTTTCCTTTTCCTTTGGTGCTGCCTTGCCTGCTGTAATGGTGGGCAGTCTCGTTTCCAGTTTTGTACCGTAGTGGTGTGTAGATGGGGGTCTGTTTCAACACATTTGTTTATTGCACCGGTAGTTGAAAACCAAGTCACCAGGAATCCTCGTGCTTGGCTTTGTTTTGCTTGTCCTAGTACTGTAACTTTGCCCCAGTGAAACTGAAGTCCTTCTGTATCGAAGTGTTTTGAAACAAGGGAGAGTTGGTCGTGCTGTTTTGCTGCGAGTTCATGTTCATGTATCCTGGTGGTGAGTTTCCTGCCCATCTGTCCTATGTAGTGTTTCTTGCAGTTGCTGCGTGGTATTTTATATGCTCTCCCTTGTTTCAATACACTCCGATATAGAAGGACATCAGTTTAACTGGGTCAAAATTACAGTACTAGGACAAGCAAAAACTAGGACATGCACGGGAATTCCTGGAGGCCTGGTTTCCAACCATCGGTGCGATAAACAAACCTGTTGAAATAGACCCCATCTACATACCACTACTGTACAAAACTGGAAACAGGGCTACCGACCATGTGAGACTGGACGATTTAATTCACAGCGGGACAGAAGCACAGTGCTTCAGCGGAGGCTACACAGCGCTGAAAGTGTGACCGAGAAGGGAGATGAAACATTTGCACGAAAACCACTCAGCTTGGTGAGCCAACTAACAACTCCACTCTTTGAACATTGTTAGTTAAGAATCTAACTACCTATGCCTTAAAAATATTTAATGACTGCTGTCACTGCTCGCTGGAGAAAAGAATTCCACGTACTCATGACTTTTGAGGAGAAAATATTTTTTTCTCATCTTTGTCTTAAATGAGAGACCCCTTACCTTTACACTGCCCCCACAGTTCTAACCTACAAAGGGAAACAGACTTTCTGTATCTACTCTTCCTGTCCCCTCAGGATTTTATCTGCTGTAATGAGATGTGATCTTATTCTTCTAAACTCGAATAGTTACAGGACCAACATGTCTAATCTTCCCTCAAAAGTTAATCCTTCTTCCCAGGAATAAGTTGGTAAGTGAACCTTTATAAAAACCTAAAGAACTGCGGATGCTGTAAATCAGGAACAAAAACAAAGTTGCTGGAAAAGCTCAGCAAGTCTGGCAGCATCTGCGAAGGAGTAAACAGAGTTAATGTTTCTGGTCCAGGTTCTGAGGAAGGGTCACCAGACCCGAAAAGTGAACCTTTAATTCGCTTCTTCTAATGCAGCCATGTTCTTTCTTAAAAAAGTTGACCAAAACTGTACACTGTACTCTCTAGATGTGGTCTCACCAGAGTTTGATGCAACTGTAGTGAAAATCCTTACTTTTAGATATTATTCCTCTTGTCATAAATGGCAAATTTTGCTCACCTTTCTGATCACTTGCTGGACCTGGAATCTAACTTTGTTCCATCTACCAGGATGTCCAGATACCCCTGCACCTTAAGAGTTTGTCAAACTCTTCTTTTAACTAATGTGCTGTATTTCTGTTCTTCCTGTGAACTAATAATCACATGCTTCCACTTTCAACTCCAACTCCCCAATTATTGCCCACTTGCTTAACCTATCTATGCCCTTTTGCAGATTCCTTGCATTCTCTTTAAAGCTTACTTTCCCACTTATATTTGTACTATAAGCAAACTTAACGACCACACATACAGTCCCTTCATTCAAGTAATGTAAATTGTAAATAACCTGAGATCACAACACTGATCCATGTGGCATTTTACCCACCATATCATGCCAAACCAAAAAAGACCTATTCATGCCTACTCTCTGTTTGCTAACTGATCCTCTGTTCCATGCCAATATGTTACCCCAGGCATAATGAGCTCTTATTTTGTTCAGTAACTTTTGTGGCTCCTTTGATTTCTGGAAGTTCAAGTACACCACATCTGCAAGTTCCCTTTGACACTTGTTACTTCCTCAAAGAGCTTTAATAAATTAGTCAAGCATAATTTTTCTTCCACAAAAATAAAATGCTTGATTGATTTGGGATTTTATTAGTGTCCCACTGTAACAAATACCATCAATTTCCTTACGACAGATATAGATTAATTGTTATTTCCTGCTTTTAGTCTTCCTCCTTTCTGAAACAGACAACTTACATTTGTGTCGGGACTTGTCTAGAATCTAGGGACTTTTGTAGAATGAAAACAAATGCACCTACTATCTCAGCAAAAGTCCTTTAGGAAATGCTGAAGAAATCTAGGCTTTTCATTCTTGAATGGAGGTATTTTCTTAAAAAATCCTGAAGATATAAATATGACAACCAATTTGATGAAAAAGCATTTACTTGGTAGAAGCTGAATTTAATACAAATTATCTATTGCTTTATTTTCAGCAAATCAAGGTGATGATGAATTATACAGAATGGTAGCTGCACAGTTGGTTGAGTTGGGAGATGAGTTGGATCAAAGTATCATTAATCGTAACTTGATTGAACAATTTATCCATGCAAATGAAGCGATTCAACTGCAAGAGGTAGGCCGTCAACGTAGTTACTAAGCTATTAGAAAAATGTTGATTTCATCCGTATTTTTGTGCATATGGAGGAAATATTTCAAGAATAGTAGGTTAACAAAGTTGCTTGGTGGTATAAAATTTCAGTATTGCTTCAAAAAGATACATTTTTTTGTCCTGTGTTCATCAGGACAATTCAGCAGAAATACTAATGTTAAAGGAAAACAGCATTTATACTGTATGAAAGGAGAGTGCTGATTGGTTGGTTGGCAAACGGCCCTTATTGGTAGGGGCACTGTTATGTTTTTGTTTTCTGCAGTAATAGGTTGATGGCTTTAGCCTTTTTTGGTTTTTCATTTTTCACGACAGTTCTGCAACTATCAACTTGCCTAACCAATGTTTTGCATGTCCAACTGATCTTGGAGAACTAGGACATCACCAAAGGATAATTTCTTTTTCCAGACCTTCCCCTGTCCCGTTGACACAAAAAATACTAGTAACACCTGGATTTCTGAAGATCATGACTATCCACAAAGCTTCCTACGATGTAACTACGATGTAACTCCTATTAAGTTTGGTTCAGTGTTTTCACTAAGTTTGTCACTGTGTTCTGGAGTTTCTAAACTATCTTCCCCTTTGCTACTGTCTTTAGGCTCATCTCATTCATGATTGAAACAAAATGTGAGGATGCAAGTTTTAGATTTAACAAGTTGGAAGAGCCACTGAGGGTTGGGGTGAAGACCAAATGGGCCAGAATAAAGCAGAAGACATTTGACATGGTGTTGTCTTTGTCTACCAGCCCTAAATCCCAAATCATTCCCTCCTAGCCCATAAATTTTCCGTTGCTGTAACTGTGGCCTTTGCCAAATTTCCCTGTTATGGGGCTTGACAAGCTCAGTTGGCTGGATGCTCATTTGCGATGCAGAGTGACACCAAGAGTGCAGGTTCAGTTACCACAAAGTTTTTGCCTTTCCAACTTCACGCTTTGCTTGGGTTAAACTAACCACCAGTTGTTTCTGTCTGATGAGAGAACGCTTTTGTGGTCCTCTTAGACAGTGGTAACTTTGCCTTTGCTGTTCATGACAACATTTGCAGCAGAAATTTGATCATATTCTGCATAAACTTTTCCATTTTCCCTAAACTTTTCTCTTTAAAATCTCAAGAATCTAGTAACTTTTTTATTCATGCCTAAACTCTGTGGCGTCACTATCAAAGAAATGTATTTGAATACAAATACAAGTTTATTTATGGAGAGGTCCTAAAAAAGCTGTATTCTGTGTTGATTTTTTGCTTACCTATATTCCATGTTGTTTCTAATTTATATGCAGTTTGAAGTATATTTTCAACGGAGCAAAAAATAATTATAAGAGTGAATAAATTAATAGGAAAGCACTGATTAGGATAAAAATACAAAAAAATCATAGAACTTGAGTGAAAAATCATGCATTATGTTAAATGAGAACGGTTTGGGTCCTTCAAAAGTTAACATGTATGCTCCATCATGTAAAGGAGCAAAAATAGCTTCTTTAACGTATTATTTTTGTTCATGCTTTGCAGTAATCCATTTAATTAGTACCACAAGTAAAGCCATTTGGCAGCATCTTTACACAGTAGAAATGTCTCTATGGTTTGTGTGACAATACAATGGCTTTTAAGAAGTGTATTTTGTCCTGGTTTTATGAAGAGAGGTTGAGACGGAGGTCCTTAACATTCTGTTTCCAGCCAATAACGTAAACAGCTTGTGATAAACAGGTCTTGAGATAGCAAGAACTTTAGATGCTGTAGTCAGAGATAACACAGTGTAGAGAATGAGGAATACAGCAGGCCAGGCAGTATCTGAGGAACAGGAAAGTTGACATTTTGGGTCAGGACTCTTCTTTCAAAATGGGGAGGGGAGGAGAGCTTCGAAATAAATATACAGAGGAGTGGTGGGGCTGGGGAAGGTAGGTGGAATGGTGATAGGTGAGTGCAGACAGGGAGTAATGGGGATTGGTCAGGGAGGTGGGGGGGTAGTGTTTAGGTGGGGGGAGAAGTTGACAGGTTGTATCAGGTCAAGGAGGTGGAGATGAGAGGGAGGGTTGATCATGTGATGAGGCCAGGGAGGGCAAATTTAGAAACTGGTAAAACTCACGTTTAGGCCATTGGGCTGTAGGCTCCCGAGGTGAAATATGAGCTGCTGCTCCTACAGTTTGAGGGTGGCATCATAGTGATACTGGAGGAGGCAGAGGATGGACATGTCACCCAGAGAGTGGGAGTGGAAACGTTTCGCGACTGGAAGATGGTGGTGTTTGTCATGTACAAAGCGCAAATGCTCTACAAAATGGTCTGCGAGTCTCCACTTGGTCTCACTTGTATAGAGGAGGGCACGTCGAGAACAGCGGATGCAGACCAAGTTGATGGTTGTGCAGGTGAACCCATGTCTGATGGCGAAGGTTTATTTTTTGCCTTGAATGGAGTCGAGGGGGTCGGTGTAGAGGCAGGAGTTGCATTTCCTGAGGTTGCAGGGAGAGGTGCCAGGAGTGGTGGGGTCAGTGGGGTTACTGGGGAGCGTGGAGCAGACATAGGGACCGCTCTGTCTGTGACTCCCTTGTCTGCTTCACACTTTCCACTAACCACACTGACCCCACTATGCTGCATGTGAGATTATCTATTTTACTGAAATTGCCTCTGCCAAGAGTGTGTTGAAGGGATGTTACTATCTTGGAACAGCTAATCAGTGGTAGTTAACGGATTAAATTGCTACTTATTTCGATAGAGTTATAGTAAAGCATTTTTAAAATTCTTATTTTGTCTGCAATTTAACTATAGCGTAAGAATAAATTGTGTATTTCTTCAAGCCAATTTGACCCATTGAATTGTATCTGGATAACAACACCTTACAGTTGCCTTTTAAAAATAAGAAAAGGTTGGGGTTGAGGCAATCTTCCTAGTATATTTTGAGGGCATCCAGTCTGGTCCATAACATTTGCAACAATGGTGTGAAATATTAGTCTTTCTTTAATTTTTTTCTTTGGAGCAGTGGTAGAAATGTTAAAACATAAATGGTTCAGCTGCAAAGGAATTAATATGTGCCTAAATTAAAAAGCTCTGAGACACTACTTATCTAAATACATGAAGGCATCAGTTTAATTTTGACAAAGTAGAATTTCAGAATGAAAAACACTGTCTTTCTCCTTGATTGCTTACAGAAGTTCCATCTACAAAGGGAATTCTCCTGATGTGATTTAGTATCTGAAGACTGCAATGTGCAACTTAACAGTAACTTCATTGAGGAAAGATTTGTGATGAAATGTGGAATTCATAAGTTGTTTGACATGTTCTGCTTTGCCACTGGCTTATCAAAAATGGCATCCCACTTTTTGACTTACCATTGAAATGCATGAAGTGACACGAAGGTGCCATATTTGCATGGCAGTAACAAAATTAAATTTGCCATACAAAGTTCAAGCTGGTCTGAAGTGACTGGAGGAGCCAGTATTTAACCTTTATTGACTGTCTTTTCATTATATGCTAATTGGTAATTACTTCAATGAACTCTGTCTGCCTCCAAAAATGAACTATTCAAAGTTTGGAGTTTCATTCATTTTAAAATTAATACATGTACTTCTCCTTTGTATTCTTTCCTCAGTTTTCTCATTTTTAAGTTCTTTCAGTACCTGATTTGATATTTATACTTTCTTTTCAATCCCTGTGCTTTTGTTTCACAATCTTTAATGTGACAGCTGCTTGCCCTGCTCATTTCCAGTCATGGTGATTGATTTCTTCCTTTTGTGCACTGTCGTCAATCTACACTTAGAACATCTTGTGGTTCAAAGTATTGGGAAGATTAAACAGCCAAGTGAAGTCTAGCTAATGATAGACTTTATTAGAGCCACTTGTGCAGCAAATTATGACACCCTCATTGTTTATACCCATGTGGTTAAAATGTAGGTAATGGAAAATAAAGTATGTGAAAAGTGGACCGAAGCAGCCATCAGCATTAGAAAACTTTTAGCTTTTCACTTTCTGAAGCTGGGATATATATGTTTTCCTGGAATTGTCTGCTACAAAATCCAATAAGATTAGAGTTATAAATGCTGATACAGAAAGTAATTTCCTCAAGTTGCTCACTGAATTGGCATCTTCCATTCTAATTATAAAGAGTTAATGACAAAATAAGAAAGGAAACAGCTTGAAGAAACTGAGCTTGAATAACACAAACAACTTCCTTGTTTTGGTTTGATTCATGCTTAAGATCAACCTATAAGGCTAGGAGAAAGTGAGTGATTTTATTGTGACTTATTTCCATTATAGTAACATGTATTTGTTTGCATATGCTTGTATAAATTGTACACATAAAATTATTACCTAATAACTGGATGTAAATCTTGTCAATATAATCATTCATCTTTCTTTTTAATATATCAGGATGGAACCAGAATTATGTCCGCCATGATTGCCCATTTGACTACTCAACAAAATGATGTTACTCGAGATATGCCCCAGGAGAAAGTCTTCCTATTGCTGGCAATGATGCTGTTCAAAAAAACTGTAGTAGAGAAACCGCTATTGCTTCCACGCATCTTCAAAACCACTGTCCAGTACATTAGTAATACGCTCCAAAATTATATTCAGAATATAGGAGGATGGGTAGGTTTTTTTAATGTATTTAGTGATACATTGTGGATTGATTTTGATAGTAAAAAAAATTTTAATTACTGTTTAACTTACTGAAGTTGTTTTGAGTAAAAACTGAAATAATGATGCAACATAATGAAAGGATGAAGAACCAGATGGGCCAGAAGGCATCAAGTGATCCAATTGATTATGAAATGTGGGCTATTATGGGGAAGAGAGAGGAAGGACTAAATACAAAAGCAAATTTGTGTCAGTGGTGAAGATCTGAAATGAAAGATGATGTGGGAAATATGCAGCAGGTCTGGCAGTAACTTTGCAAAAAAAGTTAACTTTTCAAGTCAACGACCTTCCCATAGACTATGTAAAAATCTAGTGTTTGGTCCTTCTTAGATGTCTTACACAAAGTCAGACTAATAAAGTATGTGGCTAGGATGTAGCTGGGCTAGAATCAGTCTGGGAAATAGATGAAGCAGTGTTGTCAGTTTTGCGCTTAAAGCAATTGATTCTCATGTCATCAAGAAAAATAGCATAATCCTGATGATAGACGAATATAAAAATTAAATGGAGCCAAACCCAACTATTGAAATTGAATAGGCTGATGGGCAGGAAACAGCTAGAGGGGATAAGGGGTTCATTTTCAGGTTGTCGACCTGTGTCCAATGGGGTTTTACAGAGATGAGTGTTGGGACTGCAACTGTTTACAAAATAATGACTGAGGAAGGAAGCAACTATACTGTGGCCAGATTTGCAGACAGCACAAAGATAGGTGGAAAGGCAGGTTGTGAGACGGATGTACATCGTTTCCAGAGAGATATTGATACGTTAAGTGGGAAAATTAGCAAATGCAGTATATGTGGAACAGTGTCAAGTTGTTCATTTTGGAAGGGAGAACAAAGGAACTATTATTTAAAACACAAAGCTAGCACACAAGTGCAGCAGGTAATCAGGACGTCTAATGGAATGTTGGCTCTTATTTCAAGAGGTTTGGAGTATGAGAGTAGGGAAGCCTGACTGCAACTGTACAATGTCCTGGTGAGTCCATAGCAGGAGCACTGGTGATAGTTTTGGTTTCCTTATTTAAGGAAAGATATCATTTCATTGGAGGCAGTTTAGAGAATGTTCACTAGGATGACCCCCGGATGGAGGGTCTTATGAGCAAAGGTTAAAGAGTTTAGAACACTACTCACTGGAATTTCAAAAAAAAATGAGCAGTAATCTCATTGAAACAAATGATTGAGGCTTGACAGGGTAATTGCTGAGAGGAGGTTTCTCCTTTATTGGACAGTCTGAGATCAGATTATAGTCTGAATTAAAGGGTGCCAGTTTAAGACTGTTGGGAACAAATTTCTTGCCGCTTTTGAACTCCGACATGTGGGAGCAGAATCATTATGTATATTTTAAGGCTGAGATATATAAATTAATTTCAGTAGGAGAATCTAGGGTTACAGGGAAAGGGGATGTGGGGAATGTCAGATCTGCCATGATCTTAATCGAATGGCAGAGCAGGCTCGAGGGGCCAGAAAAGGCTTCAGCTCTACCTTATTTTCTTCTGTGTGCTACAGTGTTAACAGCTGGGAATTAGTGTACAGAATGGCAATCAGCTCTGTCTCGATGTTTCTACAGTGTAGAAACATTGCAGTAGCAGGAGTATTCAGCACAAGACTAGCTAATGCTAGCTGCGGTATTGAAATTAAATCACAACCTTTTGTTTAAAAAAAAAAGTGAAGCTGACACATTTAAGTGATCTTTATTAGTGGAATAAGAAACTTGCAAAGATTTAAAAACTCCATTTTATTTAAACAACCCTCATTCCACATGAGCTTCACCAACTTGCCAATTTCATCATTATGGAAATAGGTTATAGGAAAATAATAATGAATTAATAATTGAGCAATGCATAGTAATTCTTCCAACTAAATTTTCACCTAGTCTTAACAATTTGGAATGAAACTTTCTCCTTTATGTTCCCCATTTGATACCACAAATATGAGGGTCACGTGTAGTGTAGTGGTAACGTTCCAACTTCTGAGGCAGGAGACCATTAGGGTAGTACAGTAACATTTTTTGAAATGGTTAATTAGAAAATACTTACCACCCATCTTTTTTCTGTGTACAATTAAAATTCCTAAACAAATGTTTTACTCTTGATGCTAACCTTGTGGTGGAAAACAGCTAATATCTATCCATAACTTTTGCTGAAATGTTTGTATTATAGATTAAAGAGATTAAAATCATATTGCAGTATTATAACCATAAGCTTAATTTGATTTATTTTCCTTTCACAGCAAAATATACAGTGAGACTGCAAGCAAGCAATAGGAATATCTTTGGTTAAAATTGAATCAATTTGATTTATATTCCTGTAAAACAAAGTTACAGAGAAGCCATTTTAAGAGACTTGCTTTAGAATATGAAATAACAAATCTAAAGGACCCTAACTGAGAACTGAATGGATTTGAAAACAGATAAAATTGAGGAATCACTCAAAGTGCAATGAATGGTGGTAGTTTGTTTTTGAATGAAATCTAAAACAAACAAAGCCTTCAGCTCCATATTCCAACAACTTTGTGATTGTAGTTTCTAAATTCATGACAGTATGAATTTGATTACAAATGCTATTAGGATATTGTTTATGGCTAGCATATCATTAAAAACTGAAGTGTGAAGTTTGCTATCTTTTGAATGAGAAAATGGAGAGCTGAATCTGAGAATTACAACTTGTTTGGCAATTTGTGTTTACTGTATTTTAAAATAAATTTCTAATTGAGTTTGAGAACAAAATAATCATGTCCTTAAGCTTTCATCTCCCAAGTGTTCTTCAACAAAAACAAACCAGCTTGCAATGTTTTATTTTTCACTAACCATATTCCAGATTCATAGCTAATCTTCCTTACGAAAATGCAGGTACAGCAATGTAGACTGGTTTATCAGAATAGCTGAACACCATGCTAATTTTAAATGTCAAACTGGGCGCTTGAGGGGAAGAATAGAGTTGACAGTTTGTGCTGTTGCACAAAGTGCTGCCCAATCCTGTTAATACAGTTATTGAATTTAACAAGTTAATCCAGTTTTATCTTGGCTCATCCATACTTGAAGTGACAGGGACTTGATTTCTGCAAATAAGATAAAGTTCGAGCCTTTTTTTTTAAAAAAAAAAAAAGAACTTACCCAGAAGCATAGGAAACCTACAGCACATCTCCACCCCATTTCACCTTGCTTTCTCCATAGCAAAGACATGGTCAATGGATGTACCTAGCTTCTTCTAGGGAGTATGAATATAGAGATTGAAGTTAGAAGTCTTGCATTTGACTAGATAATTGCAAGATTAGAAGTTCCTTGCTGAAAAGAAATTTTAAGTAATAATTTAAAATAAAGTACCTGTTGAAGCCCATAATGCTTGTTTACTCAACAATTTAGCTTAAGGCCTGCAATGACCCTTGCTGTTTAATTCAGGAATTATTCAATAGCAATATAACATACTCAAGATGCTAGGTAGAAATATCTAGAAACAAGCTGTACAGATAAGTCTGTTGAATGCTAATAAGAAATTTGCTGATTTACTTTGGCTTTGGAGCTTAAATGGCAGTCAGTAGTCCAGGTTCACATTACAGGTCACATAGGCTCTTTTCACTTCACCTGTTGCAGACAAATCA
Source organism: Stegostoma tigrinum (assembly GCF_030684315.1). Lineage (NCBI taxonomy): Eukaryota > Metazoa > Chordata > Chondrichthyes > Orectolobiformes > Stegostomatidae > Stegostoma > Stegostoma tigrinum. The sequence continues at coordinate 27,734,447 of NC_081371.1, read as the reverse complement.
GCTTCAGTTACTGCAACTAATGGAGTATACACTAATATTTCAGTAGTAGCTGTGAAATTGACTTGTTAATTCTTGGAATGCTAGCATTTATTGACATCTCATTACCGAAGGTGGTGGTGTTGAGGACAAGCTGCCATTTTGAACTACTAAAGTCAAAAATAGTTCTATACACACTGACCTGGGTGAGGAGTTAACCCAGCAACATTGAAATACAAGCTATAATAAACCTAATACAGCCACAAATTTGTGGCATTTCCAACAAAATGTACCATACAATCGATGTGAAATAAAATCAAAACTATTTAATTTGAGTTATGTGCCATGGCTACTGTCGAAGTTGATGGTTTCTTTAGGGAGAAATGAAGAGATTAAGAACTGCAGCAATTTTAGTTATTTCAAGTCATAATGCTCTAAGGTAGAATATAAATTTACTTTTAAATGACAGTTTTGTAGAAATAAACGTTACACCCACAATAGTCCATATTTTATTGTGACTCATTTTTGAAATTCAGTACAAATTTCAAAGCTGGCACTGAAAGACTACTGAGTTGCTTTGAAAAAAAATAATCAATTTATGTTGTCTCGCTGGGGAGCATGTGTGTCATCTTAACATTAGTACAAATAAAGGTCACCTGCAGACTTCCAACATGAAGTCATGGAACACCACATCTATCATCTCGGCATTAGTAACAGTACTGAAAAAATACCTACTTTAAATTTTACTTTTAACCTTACGCACATAGACATGATCAAATGAAGTTCTCATTTTTATTCATCAAAAGTGTTCCGTAGTCTATGGAAAAATAAACCAAACCAAATACAATCAGAGAAGGAGGCAAAGAAAAATATACAAGCAGAAGTAGATCTGAATGAATTCAAACTAGTGTCACAAATCGCTCAAGGCTAACATTAAAAATTATGAAGTAATGTTACCAGCAGCTAAAGAATCAAAATGACAAAGAATGAATTAATTCATATTATATATAAAAAAAAGGTCTCAGCTAACCAAGACCTCAATACTTAGTTCCCCAGAATGGAACTTGTGGTTTTTCTTGTCAATGTTCCAGTTTCAAAGTGCTTCTCTCCTCTACAATGATTTAACACTTTTCAGTGCTATTTAGAGATTTATTAGCATCATTCTAAGATTGTACTGCATACAGTGAGAACATCTTCCGTGCTGCACAATTTCCATTCCATTATACAAAATTTATTTCCTCACTATATAGTACCACCCAGTATTCATGCATTTGTGTTGATTAGCTACCCCTATTAACCATGGTTTCCTCATTGATCACGTTTTCCGCAATGCAGCTGAATAAATAGGCTTAATTAGTCATAATAATCAATTGTAGAACAGAAAGCCTTCCCAAACACATGGTTCATAAGTGAACAGCTCACGATTAAAATCTTCTTCTCCAGGCTAGCACCACCCCTACTGCCACAGCTAGCATTGCAAAAGCAGCAGCTCCACCATAAATCAAAAGAGATGCATTTGATTTTGCAGGAACAGTTTCTTCACCATCCTCTGATGTAGGCAGTGGTGTTATTTCAACTTTTTCACCCTTTCTTACATCATCTTCTGGTTTGGTTTCTATTTCATCTTCCCAGATTCCTTTTTTAATCTCTTCCAATTGCTTTCTTATTTCTTGCAGTGAAGTTGATGGATGTGGTTTGCTGGATTCAACAGCCTGTTCTCTGGCCAGTGTTACAGTTTTTTCCTCTACTTCAGAGGTTGCTATTGGACTTGATACTAATAAAGGATCAGCTTTCCCTACTTCAGCAGGGAGTTCAACCTCCGCTTGTGCAGTCTGTTGCAAGAGTAGAGGTGCTGATTTAATTGCTGCTGCAGAAACTTGAGTTTTTAATTCTGCCTCCTGACTCTCGACTGCTTCAGGAAGCTCCTCTTTTTCTACATGGACAATATCAGAATTAGAAGAGTTGTTTTCACTTCTCTCTTCACCACCACCATTACTGTCCAAGCTTTTCATGTCCTCTGGGTCTATGGATAATTGTTGCCAAGACTCTGTTCCAAGAGAAACTGGCAAGCTTTCAGTATGCCAGCTTTGGCTAGTAGACAGTGAAGCTGGCAAGCCAGCTGCCTGCCAAGAACTAGTGACAGTTAGTGGCTCAGGAGGACTTACTTGACCAGAGTTGTCACTTGTTAAGATGTAAATATCATTGCTGTCATCTACAGTTTCTCCTTGTTCTTCCTCTTCGGAGTCCAGATTAAAAACAGTTCCCTAAGAATAACAAATGTACACTGAAATCTAACATATTAAACAGTTTGTTGCACAAATTTCACACTAACAATCAGATTGACGTTTTCACAAAGCAATCTTACGTAAAGATTAATCATCTATTTGTACCAAGATAATACACATCTTTGCAGGATAGGCATAAATAGACAAAATTCATTGTTTGAAAGTGATGAACGGAATTATTAAAAATTGGCACAAAATCTTAATTAGCCATAGCAGTTTAATTTGTTATCAGAATCCAAATTAATTTAGGCTTACCAGAAGTTGAAAGATATTAAAGCAATAAAAGGTAACTGCAACACGGAAAAATGACTCAATCTCCAAATGGAGAAAACACCATGAAGGTAATGATCATTAAGATGACATCTCAGTTTGCACTATTGCTTTAGTATAAACAGACTCAAAATATGAAAAGGCTGCCATTTGTAATAGACTGAAATGAAAATTTACTTCAATTATGTCATCAGATTAGAACGTTTCCTTCAACCTATTAAACTAGCTATTTAGCACCATGTGAAATTATTCCTGCAACATAAATAAGTTGTGAAAAAGGAACACTAAAAATGTTGAAAATGGAAGCAAGGTGTGCTAACACCATGAATTTGTTTTACTGTATATCAAACCATGCTGCTCACTATGTCACCATAATAACATTTGAAAAAGGTAGAAACTGAGGATCTCTGCAATTATTCATTAAGATTCTTGTCAAGAGATCATTATGCCATTTAAATCAGAATCAATTAATTTAATAGCTGTGGTTCTTTCATGGAGGTTTTTTTTTGGCCATCATACAATTGAAATGCTAGTTAATTTACCCTGCCTTATTAGGCCCAAAGACCTTGTGTAACTTCACTGCCATTGGCCAAAGATAGTTTTTTGAATAAATACCTAAGAGTCTTCTAGCGAGTTTTGAAAAGATTTGTAGCTAAGAGTCTTCATTTGGACTTTGCTGATTTGACAGGTGTGGCTATTTGTTGGATAAACTAGTTATTTTAAATAAATGAACAAAATTGGCTTGGAAAAAGCAATATGAAGTTTCGGTTCAACATTTGATAAGTTGGTAATTTTCAGTTTTAGAAATGGTTTACAATATTTTGACCACCCTCCAATACAATAAAATAATTTGGTACAATGTACAGCTTATGGATAGCACTGTAGGCACAGTTTCCTCAGTCATAGTGGTTGGTACTGCTGTGTCACAGCACCAGAGTTTAATTCCAGTCTTGGGGATTGTCTACAGAGTTCACACATTCTCCGTATCAGTATGGGTTTCCTTTGGGTGCTCCGATTTCCGCCCAGTCTGAAGATGTGTGGGTTAAGTGGATTGACCATGCTAAATTGCCCATAGTATCTCGGGTGCAAAATGCAGGGATAGGATAGGGAGTGGGTCTGGGTGGCTGGCTCTTTGGAGGGTTGGTGTGGACTCGATGGGTTGAATGGCCTGCTTCCACACTGTAGGGATTCTACGATTACATGATCTTATGATTATATTTATCAATTTAATAGGAAAAAGTTTAGGATGTGCACAAAGCATCACTTTTGCTCTATCAACATTTACAAAACAGCAAGAATCAGGTAGCATCAAGTCAAAAGGTCACAGATCTTAAACTTTTTATCTCTTCACACACAGCCAAGCCTGCTGAGCATTTCCAATAATTTTTAATATTATTTCTATCCACAAAACTTGGCTTGTGTGTACTTGGAGAGAGTCAACTTTACTCAGAATATTCAGGTATTTTACAGCAAATGCTTTGCTTCAGTGACTGATTGTGGAAAACTTGATTTAAAAAAAGGAATATCCACAGGGAATGAAACCAGGATCAAATCATAAATGCTACAAAAATCTGCAGAAAGAGATGGGTCAAATAGACTCAAAGCTGTGTTAAGAGGCTATCTAGTTGTTTTTATGGGTAAAGACAGGCTGATGTACCTAACTTAAAAATATTCTAATGCACATGCTTTAAAGTTTTAGTTAGAGCACAATCTCATCTCACATGCCAAACTGCTCAAGTGTGTCAGTTTAGCATGGCAATCGGGAAGTCCAAAGAGTACAGTAACTCTGCTGGTATTCAATCGGAAAAAGGTGTGCAACATTTACAAGGTTGGGAACTAAAAATCATCTTCCAGGGTAATGTTAGTGACTTCTACTTCTTTAGAGGATCATCGTTCTGTTTTTTTTTAAAAAAGAAAGGAAAACCCAAAAGAGGCAATTTACCGACAAACAATCGTCATAAAATCTCCACTTTCAGCTTTATATACAGCTTTGGCTTTTCTCCCCTCACTCTACCCCAGCCAACAGAATTGAAACTGCAGTGTCCCTATAAACAGGGAGGTTAAAACAGCCATAAAGTGATTTATTATGACATTTCTAGATTGAACAATACTGACATGAAAAACACGTCAACTTGATTTTGCAAGGACTAATTAAATTAATTATTAAAGTTGTTAAAAGCATGTGGAGCATGTGCAGAAACATTCAACCTCAGGTAAACATTTCCATTGTAATCTGTGACAGGACAGTTTCACGGGTGACTGAACTTCAATTTCTCTAATAGGATTATTCTTTGCATTTGATTCCATTGTGTGAAGTTCTGTAACATTTGGTCAGAGGATAATTACAAAGTGTACAGGCTAGACCAGAAACAAAAATTACATGTGACAATCCTATTCTGAACAAGGTCCCTAGAGTTACAGCTTACATTATTTTGTACAATTAAAAACAATTACTGCAAAGGTATCAGGATGAATTTTGAAAAACAATGCTTCTCAAAGTATTTTTTCCCCTCTATGACTCTGCTTGAACACTTCAAGTGACGTGATACCTTGGTGCCAACACAAACAGCAATAAAACAGTATAATGCAAATAGTATATACTGAATAATACTTTATGTTCAATATAATAGATTATTTGAAGAGAAATTTTTCCATAATTTTGTTCAAACAAAATATTGTAATCATCAGTTGATTACCCTACCAGAGTTGCTCCAGCTCATAGACCTTGGCCAGGAAACATCAGACGCACAGGTTGAGGGTCTTGAAGTGGCTGACATTAGAGCTCAGATTCTGCAGCCGTGAGCTTGGACGGGACACAGCTCAGCATCTGAGGCATCATGTCCAAATTCAAGGTTAGGTCCAGATTTTGGAAAGTAAATGGGAGTGCTTCTGAGCAGGCAAAGAGCATAAGTGACAGTTACTGATCTAAGAGTTAGTCTTCCTCAGGGACCGCAGCCTATAGCAATGCAGAAACCCGAGGATCAGTAGGTCCTGCCCTTCTCATTTTCTCTTTCCAGGTGATGAGCTCCTGCATATGGCCACTTCAAAAGTTATCAGTAACTGGGAATGTCGAGAGCTTTTCTGAAAGCTCAGTGATCAGTAACTGTTGTATATAATGTTCTTTACTGTTCATAACTACCTCACATTTCTTGAATTTTGGCCCACACATCAGTGGCAACTCTCTAGCCATGGCATTGTAGAACAACCTGGAGTCAACATGAGCCACCTCAAGATCAAATAGTGCAGTCACCCATCCATTCAATTACAAAATATTTTAAAAGCAGGTTTTCATATATGCATTGATCTATTATATGCAAACTTTAACACATGTACTGTTATTACACTGATTTGTTACTGATGTGTGTTCGCAAAAGTTGTATTAATTTTCAAAGTACTAAAATGGAATTATTAAACAGTGGCTTAGGAAGCAATGGTTTACTTTCTTCTTAGTTGAAATTCAGTGTTTTCTTTCTCCGAAGTGTAACAACATAATGTCAATTATTAGGAGGCTCCCGATTAATACTTGATCAAAGTGATTTATCCTGAAAAAGTAATTTCTTCTGTTAGATACCTCAGTCTTTGATGAATGAGATAAAAGTACTGCAGTAACACTTGTACAATGGATGGGGAAGAATGTTCATTGATCTCATTTCAACAGAAGTGCAATAACTTATCGGAGGGAAAAATTGAAACTGTAGTCAAAAAAATGTTGTTACACAACCAATAGTTAACATTTCCCCTTAAAATATATTGTGAGGCCGAGAAAGGGGCGACTGACTGCAATGCACTGAAGAAACTACAGCAAGGACAAAAAAGGTTAGTTAAAATATATCCTGTTTGGTTAGAAACAAATTCCTGAAAGACAAACACACAGTTAATCTTTCCCAGTGGGATTCAAATGTCTAAACAAAAGCTGAAAGAACTGGGGATGCTGGAAATCAGAAACAAAATCAGAAGTTGCTGGAAAAGCTCAGGAGGTCTGGCAGCATCTATGGAAAGAAAGCAGAGTTAATGTTTTGGGCCCATTGACCCTTGCTCTCAATGCTGAGGTTATTTTTGTTTAAGACAAATCACTTACAAAAGTAAATAAAAAAAGTAATGTATCTTTGCATTAACAATAATTACCAGGAAAATAGCTGCTAATTTGAGTTATAGAAGTATCAATTGACTTGAACTTCTTTACAAACAGCATCACAAAACACCAATTACTATTTGAAAATCTGTATTGGAATGAAAAATATTTAATTTGATCTTCAACGTAATTTTAATCTAACACAACAAGCAGGAATCCTGCTGTTACATGCAGTCCTATAGCATCCTCAATAGACTTGAGTAATGTGTGAAATTCAACAGGTCTAAAACCAGAGTTTGCCCTGATCATGTCAGTTTCTTAGGATATTAAAGTTAAAAATTATCCTTATGTCAAAAAGTCCTCTTTTTAAATTTAATAAAAAATATTTTGCCCCCTAAACTGGATTGTCTGACATTATTCCCAAGCTACCACACACATTTCATTGGGTAACAGGGGCTACCAAGATGCAATTCCACCCTTTGATTTTCTCTCCTTAACTCTGAAATGCCATAGCCCCGGAGTACCCTCAAGGTCAAAAGGTCATGTTCGAGAAAGGTGGTGAAGTAGGACTGGCCATCTGAAGACTGACTTCACAGTAAAGGCGAAAGATTCAACTGTAAAAACTTCAGCAGCAAAGCAATGTACCACCCGTTTTATTTCTGCAGTATCTGAAGATTTTAAATTAATTTTTTCAGGATTTATGCCTTGTAAAAATCAATTGTTTAGAGAGTTAATGCAATAAAATTTGAAGCTTTAGTCATTTTCTTCAACATTTCACACAAGGGAAACAAGTATGAAGCACTGCCACCCTCTCCTACCAATTGATCAAAACAAGTTGATTGATACATTTCAAATCAGAAGTACACTAAATTCAGATGGCAAAATTTTGGATTAAAAGTTTATAGCATTTCAAAAAAAAAACAGCTCAGCAACTAGTTGCAGAAAACAATCGGACCCTTGTAATTCAAGTTTAGATCCAACCATTTTTAGGGATATAAAAACAAAATTGTGACAGATTTTCAACTTCACCTGGTGGTAGCCTGGAGAAAGGTGTACCATCTTAGCTTTAGAAAAAGTTAATAGTCAAGCTGAACGTTTGGTATTCAACCTAGAAAACTCTTTGCATTGAGACAGATTATAAAAATTCAAGTTCAGAAACATGAGGATGATCAGCTTCTCCTGAAGTACAATTCATGGACCGTGAAAGAGAGCAGACCCAGTTGTTTTATGAACAGGCAAACAAAAAAGTCTGTGCACGCCCTAACTTCCTCGGATGTCAGAAGACCAGGTGTTGCTGGATCTGACAGCCATGTTACCAGATCTGCCAAGGATCTGCCTTGAAGCTGTAGCAATGCAACAAAGCCAATTAAATAATAATGTTCAAACTTGGGCTAGGGAGTGGCTATGTCTCGGCATGCTGTTGACTATTACAGCACGTATGAAGCTGCATGTGCAAGTTTTTTCTAGCTCCATCAAGGAATAAACTGCATGGCAAAAAGGCAAATTTCATACTGTATTGATTAAGTAAACTGCAGATATTACTGGCTAGCAACGAACAGGAAACTTTGATTCAAATACCAATTTAACAAAGTGACTATCAACATGTTAATTTAGACATACAGTAACATTTGTCAAGGTCAGATTAGGACATGAGCTAAAGTCCAAACAAGCTAACTTCAGCTCTTAAAAATCATGCATAGCATTTCAAACAAACAATAAAGTTAACTGAAAATTTGCAGGCATTTTGGATTTATAGCAGCATATGGCTCTCATCTGCCTAAACAATTGATGTTCTTGTGCTTTTGACCTTCCATGCAACAGCTTCAAGTAATTATTTTAGGAGCAAAAGAAACCAAAACTGTAGAAAACGCTCAACAAGTGAGGCAGCATCTATGGGAAAAGACAAAAATCAGTATTTCAGTCACTGACCTACCATTTTAACAGATGTGGAGACAGCTTGCAGGCCAGGCAACTAGTAGCTTCAGCAGGAGATAGGCAGTATCTTCCTTCCATTTCCATACTACATACCCACTAAACCTACTTTTGCCCTTAATTCCACTAGTTACCTTTAACTTAGACTCAAATGGAATCCTAATAAATATAAAATCGGACAATCCAAAAAAAATACATTTATAGACACTACTGTCTACTACAATAGTTACTCAAAAAAATTACACATGGCTATTCTTTTCAAAAGGTACATTGGTGAGGCAGTCAGCTCAAGTTTCTGGATTTTCTCCTTAAATTATAGATAAAAGCCATAAATGGTCAACAACATTCCTGATTTTCCCTCAAATCTGTGATTCTGAAATCTTTGAGAGAATGAATGAGTTACATTTACAACAAGCGGATAATGACATATTCAAAAGTACTTTGGAAGTCTAATCAGAACATCTGCAATGTTCTCATTGACTTTAACACACTGGAGATAGAAGCTCTCAAGTCCTGGGGATGTGTCACCATTTTTTTATTATATAGTTCTCCAGCTTATTTTAAAATCTTTAGTGAGTTTCATCACTGCATTTGTTAATTTTTTGGAATGTCAGATACATTATCAACTTCTTCTAGAGTGAAGATTGATTATAAACATTTAATAAGTCTTCAGCTTCTTTGTTATTTGCAAATAATATTACTTTTTTCTGTAAACAGCCTACCCTTTAATATACTGTTAGTAGGATTATAAAATTGCATTAAATTTTGATATCCCTCCAGTTTCTTCTGGTTTTAAAAAAGATTCAAGGGCCACAGTGGTGATTTTTTAAAAAAATTATTTGAGGGTTTAAATCCATGCCAGACTAACTCAAATAATTTCAAAGAGTTGAGACAGCACAGATCTTGGTGCAGAATAAAAAGATTATATAATTTCACATTCAAATCTATAATTCTTACAAAACTTCAGGATGCCAGATTTGGGAGAACAGCGTACCATTGTTGGTACAGTCACAGGATTATCATACAAGTTTTGATATATAGGAGCATAAACATTGTCCATATGATGGCACTGAGGGTGATCCTAAAAAAAAGCTTATTGCAACATGGTGCTGTCAAAAGAAGGATTTTGCAACACTGGAACTTGGATAGTCCTATTTGGTAATCTAAAAAGAAGAAAAAAAAAGTGTTCTTGGATTTTTGTTTGGATTAGTTGATAAACCTACCCATCCTCCTTGCTGGATGATATAATCAGCATCAGTCTCCTCTATGTACTTCACTCCAAGTTTCACTAGCTCGCTTAGCGGCTGCTGGTGGTGACTGGCGAGCAGCTGCTGCAACAACACTAAAGAGATCAGAACCTATAAAATAAATAATAAAAAACCTATATAGTTCACAGTAGGGATAAACTACGCAGTTCACATAACTTCCCACTTTGAGAACGAGAAAGATATTTATTGTTTTGCATATATGCAAAACAATACTTGATAAAAGATAAACAAGTGTAATACAGACAATGCTGGTTTACTGCGTCTCGAGTCTCAAAACAGCCCACAGCACACAAAATTAATTACTTCCCTCCTATCCCTCAAATGTAATCACTTGTAATGCAGTTTAGCTGCACAGAAATCAGGAGCAGGAGCCATTCAGCCTCTCCAGCCTGTTCTGCCTTTCAATAAGATCATGTCAGATCTTATTAACCTCAAAGCCACATTCCTGCTTATCCCCATAATAAAATATTTGAGGACACTATTCCCAAAAAAAGGGTGGTGGATGCAGCATTTCAAAGACAAATTCTTTGCTTCATCTTGGTTTCAAATGGGCTTTCTTCGATTTTAAAATCAAATATCTCTAATTCTTCCATAAAAGGGGAAATACCCTCTCTACATCTACCCTGTCAAGGCCCTTCTAGATTTTATATATTTCAGTCAAGTTGCTTATTACTCGAAAATCCAGAAGATACAAGTCTAGTCCATCTAAACTTTGCTCATATGAACACCTGCCCATTCCACATATTCATCATAATAAGTCTTCTTTGAGCTGTCTCCAATGCATTTACATCCTTCCTTAAATAAGGTGACCAAATCCTAGGCACAGCACCCCAGACACTGTCACACCAACATGCCATGTAAATCAAGCATAAATCTGTTGACTCGTAGATTCATACTTTTATTTCCAATTATGGTGTGCTTATCATATTCTATCAGCAGCTTTATCTTTGGTCTTGACTCTACTTTTTGATGAATCACATATTCCCAACTTGGATTTCTGTCCACACTATTCAGTTCAAAATCTTCTACTTTTCCAGTTTTGCAGTTCACAAGAACACCGGCCCCATCATGATTCAGGTGGACAATATCTTATCTATACAGATTCTATTGTCCCCATTGCTGGTGTCAATGCCCCATAAACCAGACCCACTTCTCCCTTGCCAGTATTTGAGCCACGCATTCATCTCTTATCCCATTTGCATTATGACAACTTGCACATGGCTTATGTAATAATGCAGAGATTAATTACCTCAAGGTTCTGCTTAATTTGACCCTGAACTCTCATTGACTGTGCAGAACCTCCTTTATCCTGCTAATGTCACTGGTGCCTACATGGATCACAGTGACTCAATCTTCCCTTCTCCCAGATTCTTTACCTGCCCTAAGAGATCATCAAACCTGGCAGCTGGCTGTCTCGACTCATGATTTTTGCTGCAAACGGTGTTAATTTCTCTCTCTATACGACCTCCTTACGACCCAATCTTTCTCCTTCAGAGTCGCTTTCTATAGTGCGGTCAGTTAGTTCATCCACCCTGCAACCCTGATCGTTATCCAGACAAGGAGAAAGAATCTTTAATGTACAGAAGGTTGCTGGACAAACTGAGCAGGTTTGGCAGCATCCATGAAGGAAAACAGACTTAACATTTCGGGTCCGGTGACCCTTCCTCACTGGACCCGAAACGTCAAGTGTGTTTTCCTTTAGAGATACTGCCAGGCCTGCTCAGTTTGTCCAGCAACTTTCTGTTTCCGATTTACAGCATCTGCAGTTCTTTTGGTTTTTATTTAGAATCTTCAATGTGTTGGACAATCAAAAACAGACTCTTGCATTCCTGCTTACTGGATACCCTGCGTTCTTCACTTGCAGTTACACTAAGGCAGCAACAGACAATAAATGGTCTTTAAAATTTCCTGTTCCTCAATTTGAAGATTTGCCTTCAACTTTGAGAGTCAACCAAACAATATCATTAAATAAGACCTGGAAATGCATTTTCTTTTCTTCATGGACTGTTTGGGTGGGTGCTTTAGAAGACTAAAACTCAACTGCAACAGAATCACAAGGTATTTGGAGAATAGAAAAGAAAGATCAAAGTCACCAAAGTTGTTTTCCACCTCCTAATACAAAATGTAATATGCAAGCCTCCAGCATTAATTTCCTGCATCAAACTTGTGGTATGGTTTCAATCAAATTCATACAACTAGTCCACATTACAGCACGACAAAAGAGTCAGCTCTGATCTCCAACTATGTACACAGTGTGATTCCATTACTTGCACTATATTCATTTCTCATACGTAGATGTCTGCTGAGTAAAAATTATAAAAATTGCAGCTGATGATAATACTAGACAAGTTAGATCACATTGGATTTTTCTGAAAAAGTTTATAGAAGTTCTTACATACAGGGACAATTTAAGAAGTTAATAATCAGCAAAACGGGTTCAACCCTTTGCCCACTTTTTTTAAAAAAAGTCACAGTGAAGCTCCCATCTTAACATCTTCCCCAGTACGTTTTCTGTCTCTCATTGGAGATTTCAGCTGTTTGAGCAGTCCAATAAGCTGAACTCTCAGTTGGGAGACCTCTACAAACTCAAAATACCTGTCCTTCTGCCAGGATGACTTTTGTTCTGAACTCAACCACAAGTGGCAACTGAATTATTTCTCTTGAATTTGTTTGAAAAAAATTCAACTTTGTAAAAATTTCACAATTAGCTATCTTAATAGCTGGTCAAGTCATTGCTTTATTGGAAATGCAGTCCACTGCTCAAAATACCTTTCTGACCTTAGTTGTTAGAAGTGTTACCTTCACAGAAGTGAAGAATAAAAATCTATTTTTCTTCCACTTTTGAATCCAAAAAAAAACACTATAAACTTACACCACAGTATTATTTACAGTTCCAGAAACTATGCATACTGGTGTTTGATGAAAATCCATTTTACTCTTATAGCAATCAACATTTCCATTGTCAAGGAACCCTCATCAGTTTACAGACAAACCATAAAGAGATTCACAGTAACTCTGACTCATACCATTTTCTAACATTTTCATGTTTCATTTATATATCTTAAGTTCGTATTGCTGTTGATAGTGCAGTTCTGTTGCCTAATAGAGCAGATATCAATACAGGAGAAATTCTGAATGACTACAGAATTGTAAAGCACATTTCCAGCACTTTATATATTCCTAACTGTCCCATGAAACTGGGAAAAGTTGACTGGACAATGTCACCCCACCCTTATCTACTTCATTCAAGTGCTTCAATTTACATAGTCTGCAACTTTCAAATTCCCCCAAAGTATTGATACTAGAACTAAAACTCTGCTTCACTGTCAGTTCATTGAGGAAATTGTGCTTACCTTGTTCCACCCACTGGTGTGGCTGGCAACACTATTTGCTTGTTCTTTGTATACTTCATATTCCAGCGGCCTATAGAATTATAAGAGAATGATACCAAGCTTGAACACCATATAAATTGTTACAACACTTCAAATGAAATATCCATAACAAAAAGGGAAAAAAAAGAGGGAAGAATAAATTGAAGTGAAAAGGTTTGACGTGCAATGAAGCGTGTCGACAGAACAATATTCAAGTGGATCATGCAAGTCTTAAAAAAAAACAGCATTTACTGCTGACTAATGCTTTTAAACCTCATTATGCCTCTTAAAATTCACCTCATCAAACCTTCAGTCATCCCTCTTCAAAATAATTCTGCATGTAATATTTTTCTACTTAAAAAATTGCTTAAAGAAATGTAAAATATCCAATTCATTCTATTGTAGAGATTGCGTTCTCACCACCTCAGGATGGAGGCAATTTTTTTTGCTAAATTTAGCTTCATAGATTTGACCACTTTCACAGGGTCACAAATAAAATTTGATGGAAAAAAAAGTGTTGTCAGAATCATCATTATCAAACCCAAGAATAAAAAAAAAATCAGCCAACACTGAAAAGTAGAAATTTTAAAAAGGGACACATAGGACAATTTAGAAGTTCCACTCCTTGGCAGACAGCCACTGAACCAGCAGTTAGAATAAACCCTTGGGTGTTGATGAGCTGTATCAATCAATCACTGTTTGGATATATAATCGGGCGAGACTTCAAAAAGGAGTTATAATACAGCATTATTAAAAAAACCATGCCATTAAAAAAAAACAAACATCACCTCAAATATACATAAAGGCATGTTAAAAGAATCACACAAACTGACAGACAGAAATAATTATTTGGAGTGGGGAGATCCATACTCGATACAGTTTTGCCTGTGAGTGAGAGGTACACTGTCAGGAGAAAACAAGAACTATGTACAAGGAACTTTATTTTATACCCAAATAGCAGATTCCTATTGCTCAAGAATTATGTTAACTTTCTGGGCTTTGAGCCACCAGTGATGGCATTCATACGATACTTTGCCAAATGCAGTTTATCTGGATTTTCAAAAGGCCTTTGAAAAAGGTACTAACAGTACATAAGTGAATAAAGATTAGAGAACATGAAGCCATGCTACAAGTGACAGGATGAATTGTAATTTACATTCAAGCTAGAGAGCAGCATGGCAGTATAGGATTGTTACTTCGCATTAAAAAGTTTGCAAGTGGTGTTGGAACCACTTGTTTTCAATCTACATTGGACACTGGAATCACAGATTCGTGCAGGGCCCAATCAACAGAGATGGATGGTAAATAATTTCATGCAGATTGAGCAAACAATTGGCAAATTAAGTAGAAAACAGACAATCATAAAGGTAACAAGTTTGGAAAGAATAGGGAGGTCAGGTAGAATTGAAGGTGCAAGGAGGCAAGGTATAGAAACAAAGGGATGAGTACAAACACAAAGTTGCAAAACAGGTTATCACAGTCAGAAAAGCAAAGCACACCAAGCAGTAGGCTTTAGTTTAGAAGTACAAAGTCAAAAAGTAGCAAAGGTATGCCAAAAACTGGTTCACGCCACTCAAGAACTGCACGCAGTTCTAGTCACCACAATATATAAATAAAAAGGCAGAGAGGGAGAAGTTTACAGTGATCATACAATTGTGTGGGTGTACATAAAATATTGACATGCTGGATCTCTTCTTGACAAGTGAGATTTTGATAGGCAGCGTTTTCTCTGTATTCACTACTTTGGGAAAATACATAAACAGAGACAGAGACAATCAATATTTGGCAATTATCAAAAAATCCAATAAGAAATTCAGAAGGAACTTCTTTACCAAGTATGGCATGACAATGGAATTGCTACCACAGAGTGGCTGAGATGAACAGATGTATTCAAACAGAGGCTAGACAAGCATACGAGGGACAAGAGACTAGATGCACAAGATGGGGAATCTAAAGTAAATTCAGAAACATAGTACGTTGTTCAAGTGAAGCATGAACACTTCCAAGAACTGGTTAGGGCAACTGGCCAGTTTCCATGCCACATATCCCATGTATTCTGCAAATGTACATGTGGAACCTGACATTTCTTCTAGATGTTACCTCTTGGCAATGAAATCAATCTTTTGTGGGCTTCAGAGAAAGAGGTTTGGGAGTGGACAGGGTAGCTATCACAGATAACACTGCTTAGCTAAGAATCAGGTGAGGGCAGTCTGCCCTTCAAATGCTGAAGGAGAAATGTCAGAGCAGAAGTTGTCAGTTGCATCAATCCTTGAAGGCATTGGAAATGGATGGTACAGATTTATGATTGGTAGATGAGGGAAAAAAATCTTTGTTCAACATGAACGGATAATGGAAAGAGTTTTGACTTTGGCTTTCCAAAAAAAAATAAAAAATTTGCTTGCAAGCATATTATATGGGAGGAATGGAGTTGCAACAGAGAAACCACTTGCTTTTCCAGTATTAGTCATGCCAATTCAGCAAAGTGGCAAGTACAGACCAGCTGAGAAAGAACTCAAAAAGTGGTACCGACCAAGCTCGGAGAGGATTTCATGGCCACAATTGGTTCAAAGAAACCAGAGTATTAAATGAACGTAGAACAGCATCGCAAAGGAACAGGACCTTCAGCCCAGCATTTCTGTGCTGACCATGATGCCATTTTAAGCTAATCCCATAGTGCTGGATACCCTGGAGGGGAACAAGTGTGTTTAACAGTATGCTTGAGACCTTGACTGGCCAGTGCATACCACAGGGGATGCAGTAAATTGGGTCCAACATTTTAATTTGAACAGTAAGCTTACTTTAAGGAATATGATTTTTGCAGCACAGACTCTTTCAAGGGCATTTTGTTACTTGCCAAATTGTGTTTTGATTATTAGGTTTTCAGAATGTTAAGTTTCAAATGTGGTACCGTTGAGAGAATGACAGAATCAGACAGGACTCTGCCAGGTACCATCTTCCACTCAGCCTGTCCCACATTAACAAAATCATGGTCACACAAGTCTCACGGGGGGGCCGATACAGATATGAAGTTGGTGAATTTTAAAAAAAAAGTAGAAAGGCAACTTATACAGCAACATCATACAGCTTCACGTGTAACAAACTAAACTGTTAAGTGATGCCAAAGAAGGGCCAAGTCAGCAGAATTAGTGTTCACACCACTGATGTTGACATATTATGGGACAAATGTGAGGTGATGCATTTTGGAAGGTCAATTCAGTGGAAGTTATATAGCGAATGGCAGAACACTTAGGAATATTGAAATGCAGAGAGATCTGGGTGTATGGGTTCCAAGGGCCATTGAAGGTGGCAGTGCAAGTAGATAAAAGGTAGGAAAAAAGGTCATGCTTGCCTATATTGGAAGGGGCACTGAGTAGAAGGATAGACAAGTTTATATTACAGCTTTACAGAACTTGAGTTAGGCCACACTTGGACAATTGTGTATGGCTCTGGTTACCACACTTCCACAAGGATGTAGATGCTTTGGAAAGGGTACAGAAAAGGTTTGCTGAGATGTCACTTGGTATGAGGGATTTTAGCTATGAAGTACGGTTGAATAGAGTGGGTTTGTTTTCACTGGAACACACGAGTTTGAGGGGCAACCTGATAGAAGTTTAAAAGATTTTGAATGGCATGGATAGAGTGGAAAGTATGATGCTTCCCCCCCTCCGCAGGTGGGGGCAATTACTAGGAGATATAGGTTCGAGGTGTGAGGCACATTTTTCACACAAAAAGGATGGTGAGTGCCTGGAATGCACTGGCAGAGGTGGTGGTAGATGCAAACACAATTGCAGCATTCAGGAAGCACCTGGGTGAATAAATGAATAAGTGAATAAAAGGGAAGAGAGGAAGTAGGATCCTAAGTGAAGGCAGTTTTCATATGGAAGGCCAAAATGTATCAGTGCAGTCTTGGAGGGCCAAAGGGCCTGTTCCTGTGTTGTATTCTTCTTTGTTCTATTATTATAGATTGATTACTTATCTATCATGCTGAGAAATCAAAAAGAAGTGCGGTTGTTGTGGCATCCGGAATGTTATTCTGGACTTTCCATTTAGTAAGAATTTTACCAATATTACATTCAACAACTGCATAGCTCACTTGCTCAGAATATTTTGTAGTGCTGTCTGCAGTTGCACAGCAAACTCCCGGAATACTTTTTCTCCAAGTTGAGCCAGGCAGTCTTCTATTGAAATTGCTGGATTTGCTGGACTAAATACTGGAGATGAGTGGCAGTCAAATCCTGTACTGTTAAAGTCTAAAATGAAAAAGACAAGAAAAGAGGAGGAAATGAAAGAGGTTTAGAACAAAATTTATTTAACCAAATAGAACTCCTATTCTAAGAACTGGAAACATAAATATGGTGTTAAGTTCACTACAGTGCAATAAAAGCAAAGTACTACAGATGCTGAAGATCTGAAATAAAAATATAGTGCTGAAGAAACACAGCAGGAATGTTGGCAGTGAAAAAAGGTCAAGTGTTAACATTAAGTCCAAGGACTCGTCTTTGGATTTACGACACCACAATGGCACATCACATTCCCAACTGCGACAGTATCATTTTCCTTCATCGGTATTTTGTACTATTAAGCTCTGCAAATTGATCCTCAACTTTAAATGTTAAACAAATAAAATAACAACCTGCATTACACACAGACTTGGTACTTTGTTGGACAAAAATTTCAACAAGTCAACATTACACAAGAATGAATGGAAAACAGAATTAAGAACAGGTATGCCCTTTCTACTGATCTGACCCCAGCCTTTTAGTGCTCTACTCCATCCATTGCAAAAATACACATTTAATTCTGCTCCATAAAGAGCTTCTCTAGAAATGCATATACATTCTACAGCGTTAAGCACAGGAAATAATTCTAAAAACAGGGTGGAATACAGAATGTGGATCACCATAATACTCCAGGTTATATTTAAAATTTGGATTTTTAAAAATTCAACCAAGGTTAAATTGCTATTTTTTAATAACAGAATCAATATTATGAGGAGATGCTGGTACAGTACCAATGTCATCAGAGTAACAATACAATCCCAGGCCATTGTTCTGGGGACATAGATTTGATTTGTATTTTAGCAGATGAAGTTTGAATTTAATAAAGATCTGGAATAGAAAGTGGTCTAATGGCAAACACGTAACTGCTGTCAATTGTCATCAAACCCATCTGTTTTACTGAAGTCCTTCAGGCAAGAAAATATTCCACCTTTACCTGGTGTGGCCTATATGCAAGAACAGGCCCACAGCAAAACAGTTGACTCACAACTGCCCTCTAGACAGTTAGGAACAGGCAATAAAATGCTGGTCTAGCCAGTGATGCCACATCCCACATACACACCAAGCATGTAACAAGAATCAATCATAAGAAATCAGAATTATTGATAGGTAAGACTTCCTTTTTGTCCCCAGCAAGCATCGTCCCCCACAACCCACCCCCTCACCGACTTAGAACATAGAACATTACAGCACAGTACAGGCCCTTCGGCCCTCAATGCCGACCTGTCATACCAATCTCAAGCCCATCTAACCTACACTATTCCATGTACGTCCATGTGCTTATCCAATGACGACTTAAATGTACCTAAAGTTGGTGAATCTACTACCATTGCAGGCAAAGCGTTCCATTCCCTTACAACTCTCTGAGTAAAGAAACTACCTCTGACATCTGTCCTATATCTTTCACCCCTCAATTTAAAGCTATGCCCCCTCGGGCTCTCCATCACCATCCTAGGAAAAAGGCTCTCCCTATCCACCCCATCTAACCCTCTGATTATTTTATATGTCTCAATTAAGTCACCTCTCAACCTTCTTCTCTCTAATGAAAAAGAGCCTCAAGTCCCTCAGCCTTTCCTTTTAAGACCTTCCCTCCATACCAGGCAACATCTAGTAAATCTCCTCTGCACCCTTTCCAAAGCTTCCACATCCTTCTTACAATGCGGTGACCAGAACTGTACGCAATACTCCAAGCGCGGCCGCACCAGAGTTTTGAACAGCTTCACCATAACCTCTTGGTTCCGGAACTCGATCCCTCTATTAATAAAAGCTAAAACACTGTATGCCTTCTTAACAGCCCTGTGAACCTGGGTGGCAACTTTCAAGGATCTGTGTACATAGATGCCGAGATCTCTCTCCTCATATTCCCTAGTAAGAATCTTACCAGTAGCCCTGTACTTTACCTTCTGGTTACTCCTATCAAAGTGCATCACCTCACACTTGTCTGCATTAAACTCCACTTGTCACCTCTCAGCCCACCTCTGCAGCCTATCTATGTCTCTCTGCAACCTACAGCATCCTTTGTCACTATCCACAACTCCACTGACCTTAGTGTTGTCTGCAAATTTACTAACCCATCCTTCTATGCCCTCATCCATTTATGAAAATGACAAACAGCACTGGACCCAACACCGACCGTTGCGGTACACCATTAGTAACTGGTCTCCAGGATGAACATTTCCCATCAACTACCACCCTCTGTCTTCTTTCAGCAAGCCAATTTCCGGTCCAAACTGCTATATCTCCCACAATTCCATTCCTCCGCATTTTGTACAATAGCCTATTGTGGGGAACCTTATCGAACGCCTTGCTGAAATCCATATACACCACAAACGGTTTACTCTCATCTACCTGTTTGGTCACGTTCTCAAAGGAGAAATGGCTTCCAAATGTGCCAACAACACATTTCCAATTAAAACCTTAACTTGGGAAAACCTTCACAGGCTGATTTAAGACACTGAACAGGCTCCTAAAAGGTGGTTGAAGTCATGGATGAAATAGTAACAATCTCCCAGTGGCAGGCTGGAGACATCAACCGTTCATACTACAAAGTAGCCCAGTATAGAACCAATGGCTGCAGGCCATCCTCTATGAATATTTTGTTCCATATACCAACCTTCAGCTGAGAGTCTCATTTTGAAGTATCCTAAAAATCCCCTATCCAGAGCAATAGAGCCCCCGTTTATCCAAGCAGCAGTTAGCTGTCAAAACCATTGGTCCTCCCACTGCAGGCTACTCCCCACCTTAACCAGACAAGTCAAGCCATTTTTTCCCTTAATTGATCCATCCTGAAATCTTCAGGGTTTCTGACCCAATCTTCAGGATTGGGACCAAGGAAGCAAAAATTCAGCACAACTTTAAGAAAAAAAGCAAATTACTTGATATAAATTTAAGTGCAATTTCACAATAAAAACATTTAAAAATTCAAAATTGATACACAATGCTTCATTCCAAAAATCTATACTGTCAGAACAAATAAAATTTAAAATTTCACAATACAGTAGAACAAATCAGACTGCTGTTACAAAAGTATAAACCATTTTTATAAACCACAAGCATAAATAGATTGATGTGAAAAAAAAACTTGCATGTGAGCTTTTCATCATGTCCACTAGCAGCCACCTAGAAGTACTCTTTGCTCTATTACCAGTAGAACATAAAAGTCTTGCAGGATAACGAAGTACTGAAGAACATGCTCAGCCATCCCTACAATGTTCATGGATCACAAATTGTTAACTTCACCTGCTCAGTTAATAAGTTAAAAATTTCCCACAAACTGGAATATAAGATGGCTAAAATCCAATGCATCATTTTCCACCCCCTCGAATGCTTGGAATTCTCTATGCCACCAGTTGAGAAACCTAGATCAATGGAAGTATTTAAAGAAGATATACCAAGTTCTAAATTCTATCAGGGAGCTGACAGCTATGCCGACCTACCACAAGAAAAGATCGACCGTAATCTTGTTCGAACAGCATAGCAAGCTTTAAGGGCCAATTACATACAGCCTCCTATTTCTTATATTCTAATGAAGTAAAGCTTATCAATAGCGAGACCCTTTCAGCAAGTTTTGCATTTAAGATTTGAACTAACCTTTATTGATGTCATTATGCAGGAGATGGAGTTCTTCTTCAATTTCAGTCTTAATTTTCTCAGCTATATTCCTTTGCAGAGAAGGCCTTTCTTTTGATTGTATCCCTGTTTTAAAAAAGGTCATTTTGTTTCAGCAAATTCATAGCAGATCACTAGTCATAGCAAATCAGTTTTACGCCAAAACTGAATTTATTGATTACTGTATTGATAAGAATATTGAAAGCCTAATAAAGCCATTTAAGAGTTTTTTTAAAAATTGCAGAAATTCCTCCAACTTAAGTCATTGTTTTAGCATTCCTGTCCAGTTAGATTACGTTAAAAGCTTGTAAAAACATGAAATATTTTCTATCTAGCGATAGAATTCCATTTCCAAAGCACTGCTCTTTATACTGATAGCCTGTGACATCTTGTCAGAATTCATAATCAAACCATGCAGAAGTGAAATGACAAGTTTTGCATGACTACAAAACAAAAACCCATGAAGTTTATTTTCCAAAGTCTATTTTGATAGATTATCAAGATAACAAAATGGAGCCCAAAATTACTTTTATTTGTAAATGCATTTAACCTCTGTTTCAAGTGCAAAAGCAAACAATTAAAATTTTGTACTTTTAATATTCAAAAGACCGTAAAACTTGTCAAACATATTTGAGGATGTAGCATGCTGATCTACTGCTCTTGTAACTATGTCATTTAGCCAACTTTTCTTTAAAAAAGTGATATACAAATTTAGTCCACACAAGATGTTAAAGTAATGGTTTAAATATATATCACCTTTAAGTATTACAGTGCTGAAATTACCTTCCCCTGTTTGTTTTGGAGTCTTTTCTTGTGAAATCAGCCCCAAGTAATTCAAAACAACATATCTGGTCTCATAATGAAATCCTTCTGGTATGGCTGTAGCCATTTTCACGTCGTCTCGATCGCGTTCAAAAGATATAACTAGATAATGATACAAACGCAGGTTGGGGTACAGCGTAGAATTACACAACAATAAAAACATTTCTCGTAACGATTAAAACCAGATGTACAGAACCAGCAGTTCAAAAACTGAAATTTAAGTTTTAGCCAGCACTAACTTAACCACATTACTCAAAGTCATGTACTTGGCAATAAATTTAAACTGATATTTCCAAAGAAAATGTTTTGGGGGGAGAAAAAAGTAACTACCTTGAAAGCTTCAGAACGCTTTTCTATAGCGCTAAGTATACCCAAACGGCAAACGGGTTCAACATTAAAATTCGAATTCATTGGAGTATGCCCAAATAAATACTCGCAATAATTCAATATGTTGCTTTAAGGGAAGCAACCCGCAGAATAGAACAAAGTCAATATGTCCTTTGTTCAACGACCCCACCAAATGCCCATGTGCACAAAGTCTGGCATCAGCTGAAAGAGGTCATTAACGACGTGAATCCTAATGCCAGTCCATCTTGCGCTATTATAAGCAGGGACAATTATACTAAAATAATAACTCCTACATCAGTTATGAACTTGAGTCATTTGCTCAATATCATTGACATGAACTGAAGAATACACCGCGGCATCATAAATAACGCTAGAATTATACGTTTTAAATACTGACCCACTAGATCCCAAGTCACACCCCCAACTCAAAAATACAAGAACATAAAATGCACAAATTTCGTAAACAAAAAGGCACCAATCAATCTCTTCATTTCACACATCGTTTCTCTACTTATAATACTCAATTAAATATCAACTCATGCAACCAACACGTGTCGTTTATTTTAACCTAACCGCCTTTTCATTCTCCCTTAACATTTTGTTTTCAAAACACTAACTGGTCAGACTTAGCGTGTTTTGAAACGGGACAAGCCACTGCAGCTGCAACTCCAGGACAAGTTCCTTATTTAGACGCGCACCATCTTTACGGGGCAAAGTGAGGAGAAAACTCCACCCTCTTCCACAACACGGGAAGGGAGGGGGCAAAGTGTCAAAGGGCACAATTTTTAACATTTAAATAAACCGCCAGGACTCGAAGGTCTCCGCCCCTGGTATCCTGCCTTCGAAAAATTCTCATTAAAAAAAGTAGCTGATTCGCCAAATGAGAAAAGAAAGCATAAAAATCCAACTTTGCCTCCCCGAGCCGTAGCTGACGGAAACCCCGGGGTCAAAGGTCAAATATAATAAAGCCGCGGTTGAAACGCGATGTTTTAAGTACTGCGACTCAAATGGTCGTCAATACAAACAAGTAAAGAATGTTTTCGATGGGTAAACATGCGTTTTTAAAAATCTTTGTTGGCAAAATATCCGTTTGTGGTCCTGAACTCCCAGCATGCCGTGAGCCCTGGATGTCATTACGCGGAGATGGTTTCTGAATTGGGTCAGTGATTTAACAGACAACACACGCGAAGGGAGCCCAGCTGCGCGCCTGCGTGTTGACAGGATCAAGCAGACGCTCAGTAGATTGCGCGGAGTGATGAGCTGCCGCGGTCACGGGGGCGGGGAGAGGGAACGTGACTGCGTATGGGCGGATCACCTCCCGTCCCTACCACCCCACCCCCTTCACTGCGTCAGCTGACTGCGTACAGCTACAGGGGTTTGCTGTTGTCTGTTGCTGCCTAGCTGTCAGCTGAGTTTTCATCCTTTTGCGGCGCAGTGTCCTTTCATCCCTCTAACGGGACGATTATTAGAGGCCTCTCCCCGACAAGCTTCGAGGAGTACGAACGCCTACTACGAGTTTCTGCTTCCCTGCCCTCTGTAGGGTTTGATTTTTGTGGTTTCTCGCTCGGAAGCAGGCAAACCTCCGACGATAATGGCGCTGAGCGACGCAGATGTGCAGAAACAGGTAAGTAAGGGTCTTGGTGACATGTTGGCCGGAGCTGCGGGAAAAGATGAAGGAGAATTATTAACGTAACACACTACTGCGTTTTGAGTGTTAACCCCTTTCCAGAATTGCATTGGATTTGCGGGAAAAAGGGAGCGGCGAATGGAATACCATAATCTCAAATCGTTTCCCAGTTTGTGTCCACCAGTGGTTGGTTTTTAAACCTGCAGGATGGTGAAGTTAAAGGGAGTTAGAGACTCTTTTCATATAAATCTGGTTCGGATGTAAGACTTAAAAACTTATGAAATTATCCTTTTTCTTGGATTGTGATGGAAAAGGACTTCTACTTTCTGCATGCACAGTATTACGAAATTTCAGAAACTTTGTTAGCGTTTCATATCAGTTTGTCTGGTGGTAATGATTTGGGTTGCGAGTACCAATAAATCAAACAAAAATGTTAAAATAGTTATTCTTTCGATGCTACTAAATCAACAACATTTCCTGTTTATTATTTAAAATGTCCTTATTCGTTATCAACGTAATTCAACCAGAAGCATTCTGTATTTATGAATAAAGTTAAAACATTGTACGTCTCCTTGCAGGATTTCACTGCCCCTTGTTTGTAGTCTGTTTTTAAGTTGTATAATTCAGTGCACAAAATGGTCATTCAAGTATGATTTGTTGAGTCAAACCCTAAATGTGTTTCTGTTAAATGGCTATTTTTTGAACTTGAGTGAATGTTTAACCTTGTTGAAAACCATTGTTCATGTTCTTTCAGTTTGGCTAATTTAAGCCTTTAGAATGGGAAGATCTAATTCATTTTGAACTAGATGTATTCACACTTAACCTTTTTAAAGTTTTTTTTTGCATATATTTGCATTTTCTTTTCTTTGACTAGACCTAGTTTCCCTGGTTGTATTTTGACTTTAGCCAGATCCTAGTTGTCAGTAAGCAGGACTGTACTTTTGTTGTTGAAATCTAGTTTCAGCTGGACCGCCTGGTTGGAAGGAGTTGTGATCTTGTCCATTCTAGTGTGGGAGGTAGTGTTACTTGTGCTAGGTTCCTCCAAATATATACTTTTTCTAAGATAAGTTTCCAGTTCCAGGCAAGGAGGATGAATTTACTTTCATCATACTTTCAGTGCATTCCAGCCCCCTCTAACTTGTGTTTAATAACAAAAATATGGCATTTGCCGTACACTTTGATTACTGATTTCTTCTGCTACTAGGAACAGTTTCTTTTTAACTGCCTTTACAAGTAATATGAGACAATACAGCTCAGATGCGTTCAGTTAATTGTGTAGTAATGTATTATTTCAAATGCTAGGTTTAAATTTGAAGACTGAAATATTGGTTATTTCAAATCTATTAACAGCAAATAACTCTGAACTTTGCAAATTTTTGTCTGCTGTTAAGTATTGTCAATAGAGAAATGCAACAAAAGTTCCAAGTACAATAAGGCTGTTTATAACTTCCAAGAAATATGGAACAAAGGTGGGCAAATGTTATTTGGATACAAATTGGCCTTAATACAATTAGAACATAACTTGGGGATAAACAGGCAGTTTCTATATGTGCTGTAATTTCTGCCAGTAACAGACATTGTATTTAAATCCACTGTTGAACCTGTTTATTGCAACTCATCATTATTATTTACATACTAATTTGTTTCTCTGGTCAGAAATATTTTCTTCTTGTAGCAAGTTTTGAGAAGATTTGTAGCTCAGGTTGAGGTTCTGGATGTGAGTTTGCTCACTGAGCTGGATGGTTAGTTTTCAGACGTTTCATCACCATTCTAGGTAACGTCATCAGTGAGCCTCTGAAGCGCTGGCGTTATGTCCCGCTTTCTATTTATATGTTTAGGTTTCCTTGGGTTGGTGATATCATTTCCTGTTCTTTTTCTCAGCGGAAGGTAGATTGGCTCCAAATCAAATGTGTTTGTTGGAGTCCTGGTTGGAATGCCATGCTTCTAGGAATTCTCGTGCGTGTCCCTGTTTGGCTTGTCCTAGGATGCGTGTGTTGTCCCAATCAAAGTGGTGTCCTTCCTCATGTATATGTAAGGATACAAGTGATAGTGGGTCTTGTCGTTTTGTGGCCAGTTGATGTTCATGTATCCTGGTGGTTAGCTTTCTGCCTGTTTGTCCAATCTTCTTGTAATCTGGTTCCATTGGTGCCATTTATCTTCCAGCGCATTACCTAGCGGTCACTTCTGTGTACTTGCGATCAGTGTTAAGAGGCCATCTGGTCTTTGGAGACATCACTACTAAACCTGCCCCTTTCCTTGCCCAGTATTACCTTGTGTACATCCAGATGGCTTAGCTTTATCTTTGTTCCGCATGGTCTAGTTTCTTGCAGGATGAAGTTATTGATCTGCAGTGGTAGACATTCTGTCTTTTTAAGTGGCAAGCATGCTGTCAACATAATGATTCTGAGGCCTATACAAAGAAACATGTTTTTGATACTTCTGGTCACAGTAGACATATAGTTAAACATAGGCGTAATGGGTTATATCATTTATTCTTTAGAAGCATTTCCTTGGGTCCCATGCAGTTTGATTTGGGTTCTTGATATGTTGGTTGATGATTGAGATGCCTTCTGATCCTACTGTACTAGCTGCTGTACATTTGAGCTAATGCCACGTGGAAATTATTGACATGCTGATAGTCAAATGTAACTAAAATAGTTTTTAATTCACTTTTGTACAATTCCACAAATGAATTTGTGGCTAAATCTTGACTGAATTAGTTGATCTGAAAGCTTTGCTGGTGCAGAGATGGTTAGAGGTACATTGATCTTGGATAACCCTGTAAGAAGCAAAGGCTTTTTGATAAACTAGAATATTTATGTTGTTTTGGACATTTTAGAAAATTAATATATTCACAATTACAAATTTACACTCTCATGATTAAGGATGAGAGGGGAACCTGATTGAGACGTATAAGATTATTAAGGGATTGGACACTCTGGAGGCAGGAAGCATATTTCTGCTGATGGGTGAGCCCAGAACCAGAGGACAGTTTATAAATAAGGAGTAGGCCATTTCGAACAGAGTTGAGGACAAACCAGAGTGGTGGATATATGGAATGCTTTGCCCCAGAAGGCAGTGGAGGCCAACTCTCTGGATACTTTCAAGAAAGAGATGGATAGAGCTCTTAAAGATAGCGGAATCAAGGATTATGGGGATAAGGCAGGAACAGAATACTGATTGTGGATGATCAGCCAAGATCACAATGAATGGTGGTGCTGGCTCAAAGGGCCGAATGGCCTACTCCAGCACCTATTGTCTATTAACTTTTTATGTAGTTATCAAATTCATCGAACATGCAAGGGGTCTCTGGTTTGATACCAGGCAAAACATTTAATGCTGGTATACTTGTCTGTTCATTTATTATTCTTCACATAAAAATCCACCTGATAATGCACTCAATATTTTACTGAACTAGAGCTTATAGTGGGTGGGGAGAGATCTGAATAAAAGAGGTGCTAACTGGTGCTGAATCAAGGAACACATCTAGCATTAAAAAAAATCAATGATATGACTCTGGAAATCAGATCTATGCAACTGATTTCTCTCTTTATTCCACAGATCAAACACATGATGGCCTTCATTGAGCAAGAGGCCAATGAGAAAGCAGAAGAAATAGATGCAAAGGTGTTTTTTTAATGTTGTAATTTTCACATTTCTAGTTTGCAAATGTTTGTGTACAACGTCAGTCTATCAGATCTATGATCCTGCATTACTTACTTTTTTACCACAGTAGTGTTGGTGCAGATTAGATGTTGACAAATTCTATTTATCATATCATAGATTCCAAACAGCGTCAAAGCAGGCCATTTGGCTCATTGAGTCGACACCATCCCTCTGAAGAGCATCTTACCCAAACCTCACATTTCCCATGGCTAATCTATCTCAGCTACACGTCCTTGGATACTATGGACAATTTAGCATGGCCAATCCACTCCACCTACACTTCTTTGAACTGTGGGAAGAAACCTACGCAGACACAGGAAGAATATGCAAACTCCACATAGACAGCTACCCAAGGCTGGATTCAAACCTGGGTCCCCAGTGATGTGAGGCAGTCGTGCTAACCACTGAGCTGCTGTGCCATTCTCTACCATTCCTCATCTGTGTTCAACACCTGATTCATTTGCTAAAGAATGAGAACTGAAACAGAAAAAGCTTCATGCAGCATAACTATAAGATGGCCCAAATAAGGAACTTAAATAGTGATGTTCGTTCAGATCTTCACAAAATGGAAGACGTGCAATGTCAGTCTTCAGTTGCTGCTTTGTATTGCACAATTAAGCAACTGGTCATCACATAGCAATAAATTATACAATTGTTTTGCATTTGAACGGGTAAGGTGAAAGTTAGACCTTAAAAAAAAAACTGGCATGAATTCGCATAGTTCTAGAAAATTTCAATTTGCTTCAGTTAAAAATTTACTATGAAGTTAGATGGTTGTAAAATTAAGCTGGTTCACTGATACCTTTTTAAGAGTTCAAGCCTTCAGTTCTTTGGATTATTTGCCTTCCTTTAACTGCAGTTCTGCACCAGCATGGTTGACTCTTAATGGCCCTCTAAAATCGTTCAACAAGCTTTTTCGGTTCAATAGCTCTAAACCCCTCCTTATTATAGGTTAACTTAGGGAGCGTGCAATAAATGCTGGCATTGCTGCTAGCTGTAATATTCAGTGAATGATGTATATTATGACATGGAGGTCAGTTTGCTAGTTGGCTCAATGGGGGCTGACTTGCAGTGAAGTGGTGTCAGCTGTGTGGGTTCAATTCCCATACTAGCTGAGATTGCCATGAAGGACTCTCCTTCACAGCTTGTCCCCTCATGTAGCCCTTAGGTTAAACCACCATGAGTCGTCGACCTCTAAGAGCAGCCCTATTAAAAGTAATGTAAAATATAATGTCTGAATTTTACAGCATAATTTATAACTTGAACTTACATTGTGACTGGCCAAAATCTGTGACTACCAAAGCAAATGCCCTGTCAAAGTTACAAGGGTTTTCCTTTCAAGTGCAGAAATAAATCACAGATCCACAATTCCTGGCAATTTCCTAATTTTGAAGAAACAGAAGTGATTAGACTTCTGATTTGTCTGTTTGTGTCTTCTGAGGAGTTCCAACAGGAATATGGAATGTAGCCAAAATATGTAATCCTCATTTGCTGGGATCTTTTAGAACACTTCTGCAGAAATTGATTAATCTCAGCAGTTCTGTAGACAATTCCTGCTGGTCTGGTTCTGCACCACATTATTATGGTGCATTTATCAATTAAGCTTCCAGAGGTCTTGGGCTGCAACTTTACATTTCTTCCACTTAATGTACTGACAGCTTCATTTTACTTGGGTTATGTCTATATAATAAGGTGGAAATCATTTAAACTCCTGTTTAGTTAAGTAACGTTTTCTGACCTGAAGAGGTGACTGCAGTGGGTTCTTTGTTGAGAACTTACTGTGCAAATGCTGACACTTTTTTAAAACGTGCACTCTTGTGTAGCATAGTTTGAAATGCACAGAGCAAACTCTGACAGCTTGTTTGTGAATCTATAAAATCAATCCTGTTTTCTTTTGTACATTTGATGCTGGAGTCATGTTGAAAGTCAATGCATTGGTTTACAGGCAGAAGAAGAGTTTAACATTGAAAAGGGCCGACTTGTACAGACGCAAAGATTAAAGATTATGGAATATTATGAAAAGAAGGAAAAACAAATTGAGCAGCAGAAGAAAATGTAAGTACTATGTAAACTCAAATGCCAATATTTCACTTTGAAATTTTACTTGAGAAGCTTGATTTATAACAAGATTTATTCTGGTTTGATAAATGTAGAAATTGTCACCTAATTTTTGTGAAATTTAAAATAAAGCCACTTTTATTTGGTTTCGGAAGATGTTCATTTGTCTACAAACTGAATATTCCACTATTTGCAGCTTGCTTAGGTTCTCAATGTTGGGCATGCTGAAACCTTTCTTTACTTGAATTGACTGTATTTTCTTTTTTAATTGTTTACTTGCAGTCAAATGTCTAACTTGCTGAATCAGGCTAGATTGAAGGTCCTGAAAGCCAGAGATGATCTCATTTTGGTGAGTTCGCTAATACTTTGAATTAAAATACTGTGTATTGGTGGCTTATGTTCTGGAAAAAGCATGCTTGCAATTTTTCCTGTCTATAAGATATGAATATATGTCAAACAATTACTAAGTTAGTTCATCTCAGTAATGCTGTAATAATTGACAATTTCTGGTCCTGGTTATGTCTTTTCTTAATTAGCTGATGCTTAGTTTTCATACAAGTTAACCTGCAATTACCTCTTGCCAAAATTACACTCTTGGTGTATCTCTGGAAGAATTATCCATTGAGAAGGAAGCTGTTGTCTAGTCACATTTTGTGCTACCTAAATACATATTACAGACAGTGGGAATTTGCCTTTCTTCGCACTGCCATACTCCATGACATGAGAAAAAAATTACTTCTGCAATATTTGTTTTTAACCCAACCACAATTTGGAGAATCCCAATTTTAGTTCTTCATTTCTATTGATTTGGTATTCTGATTGCCCTTGGACAATGGAAGGTGAAATAGTCCAAGTTCCTGCTAGCAATCCCCTAAGCAAAGTTTTTGAATTGGGTTTCTTCTTGGGCTCACTCCTCTGAACAGCTATTCCACCAAAGTTCAGTAACACATATGTAAATAAGAGTCTTTTCAATAAGATACTGAAACAAGGAGAAATTTCTTGGAGTGAGGGTTTTTGGCGTTCCATACCCAAAAAAAACTGAGAATGCTCTCTCATGGAATATATTGAAGATTGAAATAGATAAGGTGTTTTTGGTAATGTGGATGAGGATATTATGAAAAGGTGAAGTTGACGCTGATCATTGTTGATGATCTCACCTACTTGTGGAGATGGTACAAAAGATTGTATAGTCTCTTGCTGCTCCTGTTAGAACAGAATAATACTGTGATCAATAGCACAGGGTTCATATCTACTTTAAGAGAAAGGGAAAATATTCTCTACTCCCAGGCCAACTACTACTAACGAAATGTTTTTATTCAGAAGAATTAATTTTCAACATTAACAAATCAGTTTTTAAATAAAAATGAACATTATTTTTTTTCTTTAGAAATCAAGACAAAATGCCTCATTCATTATTTTAGAATTTAGGAGAGTGGTTGAGTAGTGGGATAGAGGGTTCAAAATGAGTGCAGTTTTTTTGACCTTGCATCATAAAATGATGCAGACTTCTACTTGTGGTATCTGAGTTGTCAGCTGTTGCATCTTCTCCAGGATGACCTTGAGGTCTCCATATTTAGTGATTTTACTTTGTTTACAGGATCTGTTGAATGAAGCTAGGCAGAGACTGGGCAGAGTGACAAAAGATCCTACAAGATACCAAACACTGTTGGATGGACTTATACTGCAGGTAAGTGGGGGGGGTAATATTGTAAATATGCTGAATGATAGAACGGTACATACACTGCTGTTGAGATTAGAAACTAACTCCCATGTCGATATTGATTAGCAATAATACTAAATTCCATGTTGAAACTTTTTCTGGTTTAAGGTCCTTGTGAAGATTTGTAACTTGGGTTGTGGATGCAGTTACTGGCCTGCTCGCCAAGCTGACTGGTAATCGTACAGATGTTTTGTCACTATGTTGGGTTATATCAAACTAGCCTGATGTTACCTAGCATAGTGATAAAATGTCTGCGATTACCAGCCAGCTCAACGAGCAAGCCAACAACCTCACTTCTGGTTGCTGTTAAGGTAAGGAGTAGGCAGGGTGGTAATTGTTTCTCACCTTGCCCAGAATGAATTTGCCATATCCTTCGTGTAGTTGTTGATTGGCAAGACAAGTTTCTTACAAGGCAGCAGCCAGTTGCTAGTTAATATTAGAGCCTGTTAAAAGACTTTGATAATGACTTAAACGGTCAGCGCTTAGCAGGCTACAAGCCAAGTGCAGGTAAATGGATTGGTCCAAAAACAAAATGCAGGTAAAAAGATCTTTGGACAGCAGTTTCCAAACCCATGACCACTACCATGTAGTAGGACAAGGGCAGCAGATACGTGGGAAAGTAAAAGTAGTTGGATCCCCTCCAAGCTACTCGCCATCCTGGTTTGCAAATATATCGTCGTTCCTTCACTTGCTGGGTCAACATCTTGGAATTTCCTCCCTGATGGCATTTTGGGTCAACCCACAGCAGGTGGACTGCAGTTCAAGAAGGCAACTTACCACCATTTTAAAGGGCAATGAGGGATGGGCAATAATGCCAGCCAGTAATGCCCATGTCCCACAAATTAATAAAAAGTTGCAGTAATGTAGCTAGTTATTTGTTGCTCGCCATAGAAACCAGCCCTTTGGGCCACTTTGTTTATGCTGTATGACTGTATGATAGCACGTCACAAGTTAGGAATCCTACAGCACCTCCTGACTCCCAAAGTCTGCTCATCTACAAGGTGCAATAGTGGGTTTTCATTGAGCACAGAACTAAATATTTTATAAATGCCCTAATTTCCTTAAGTTTTTGGAGTACTGTTAAAATATGCTGTTTACGTGGTTAAAACTGCCAGTGACTCTGTATTTTCTGTTTTGTTGAATTCCTGTTTATGTTGCAGTATAAAAACTGACACAATAAATTGATTTTTTTTTTCTTCCCCTCCTCCATATTTTAGGGCTTTTATCAACTGCTGGAACCTGTGGTGATTATTCGATGCCGCAAGCAAGACACTGCTGTAGTTAAGGTAATGGATTTTTAAGTTCCAGACAACTGTTCTAAAGTGACCTTTTATATGTGAACGTTTTTACACTATTAGTGAACTTAGTGGTTTCATGCAAGTGTTTTTTCTTAATATCCCACGTAGAATTATGCCTGTTGTATGAAGTGAAGGTGGGTGTGCTCATAGGGCATGTTAAGGCTAGAGTTAAATTGAGACCAAAAGTTACCTCATTGTCCACTCAGCCTCAGTTGGCTGAATAATGAAAGTGCAAAGAGAATGGAGCATGGGTTTGACATTCTGAAGATGGAGAGTGGTTAGTATGGTCTGTTAAATCAGATCCATTGCTGGAGTGGCCACGTGAATGAGCAGCTCCTCTGTCTACAAGATATTGGATATAACTTCATGTTTTACAGCAGAGTACTTTGTTAGTAACTGTTCAATTTTTGACGTGGAAAGTTTTTTTTTTCTCTTCTCCCATCCCCTCCCTGAGGGGGGAAAAAACTTTCTCCGTGTTGCCTACAGCTTTTAGAATGGTTGACAGCAAGATTCACCGTGACCAAAAATTATTTTTAAATCTGCCCTTCTACAGCTGTAATTCTGAGAAGTTTAGTATCTCTATGTATGTCAACTTCTGATACATTGAGCAATGTGATGGGTAGTCATGCCTTTTTGTTTTAGAAAGTCTTGAGTACATTTCTTATCTCTCTCAATTCACAAATTTTTAATGTGCATATTGCCCACTTCTTGAGCCTCATTTCTTCCTCCTCCTCTTCAAAGCAGCTAAATTCTAGTCTGATTGCTTCCTTATCAGACTGTTATGGTGAAATTCTGGCATATTGAGTCTCCAATGTTACTCTGATAAATAAGGAACTATTTTTAATCAATGGACTATTATACAAAGTAGAGCATTTGTACAGCAAAAGTGCATATGAGGTATAACTTTCTTAAACCTAGAACTTGCAATTTAATTGCAGCTCAATTGTTGGTTGAACATTTAGCTTTTCCTGTTCGAAGTTCAGTTTAAAAGCCTTCAAGCATTGTAGGTGGAATTATGTTCATGGATAATGA
This sequence comes from Stegostoma tigrinum, assembly GCF_030684315.1. Classification (NCBI taxonomy): domain Eukaryota; kingdom Metazoa; phylum Chordata; class Chondrichthyes; order Orectolobiformes; family Stegostomatidae; genus Stegostoma; species Stegostoma tigrinum. The sequence continues at coordinate 27,700,816 of NC_081371.1, read as the reverse complement.
CTCTCTTTAGTTATCTATCTATTTTTAAGGACACTAGGATGGTATAAACCTTTAAATCTAACACACAAAATTCCCCCCTCCCCCTCTGTTCTTTTTGAATGGCTGTATTTTGCTGTGATGTTAATAGATGTTGAATGGTTGTTATTCTTGAGACTGAACTCCTTTATGCATTAATTGCTAGCAATTAGTCTTAGGTCCTCCAATGGTATGTATTGTAGAGGCTTGGAATGTGATTTGCTGAAAACTTTCAATCTGACAATTTGTTTTGAAGTAAGCACCCTAAGAAATTACACTTTGTCAAATAACATGTACAATACTTGTGTTTAGGAGTTATTACGAAGATAATAAATGAGCTTGGATAAATGTGTATTGGGGAGTTGATACATTTCCCTTGCATTAGACATTCCCAAGTTTTTGGATCAAATTAGAAGTAATCATTTATTTTTCTATCATGAGTTGCCAAACTTAAAGTGAAAGTATTTGATAGTTTTAGCAAACCAGGAAGTTGAGTGAATATTTGAACATGATTGATTCCTTTCCTGCTTGTTGATATTGTGGATGCTGCATGCTAAAACAGTCATTTAATACTTTCTTTTGGGGTGAGGTAAACCACAACAGAGACTGCAAGCTTTTCCTGGGCTACTTTCTTCAATTAGGGTGAGGGCTCTTGCTTTTTGGAAAAATCCAGCCCATTATAACTGTTCCAAATTTTGTAATGTACTGTGATGAAACAGTTTGTGTGAATTTGTGTAATCCTGCCTGACTTGAGTGAAGAAGCTGTATGTAATGCTACTTCAACCTTAGAACGTTGTTTCCTCTGACCACAGACTATGCCATAAATCAGTTTCTGTATCTTCACTTTTTTCAATTCTTAATAGGCCTCCATCAACAAGAATGTTCCTGTTTACCAGAACTGCATAAATAAAAATATTGATGTTCACATTGACCAGGAAAATTTTCTACCTGAAGACATGTAAGCATCTACGGCTTTTTCTGTTTTTAGAGACTTGAGTTTGGTTCATTTCTATCTGTTGAAAGTAGTATTTTTAAGCAAATCATGTGGCTAACAAAAATGGGAATTTGTCTAACCTGCTGTGATTCAATCCAATGGCAGTTCTCTTAATCCAACTTATTAATATTCCAGACATCATCTTGTACATTTGAAGTGGATCTGTATGATATAAAGTCTTTCTTTATATATTTCCGTTAAGGTCAGCAGCCCAATGTTGCCCATTTTCATTAGTTGGATTTTTAGTCTTGGATTGGTAAGATACAAGTTGTATTCCTACATTTGAACCATTTGGGCTTTCAGCTGAAATGCTGCTTAGCAGCAGAGTATTCAGTCGCTGAAAGTGGAAGAGATAGTAGGAACTGTTGATGCTGAAGTCTGAGATAACAATATGAAGAGCTGGGTGACCACAGCAGGGCAGGCAGCAGCAGGAAAGCTCATGTCTTGGGTCTGGACCCTTCTTCAGAAAACTTGTCTGAAGAAGGGTCCAGACCCAAAACAACATCAGCTTTCCTGCTGCACTGATGCTGCCTGGCCTGCTGTGGTCATCCATCTCTACACATTGTTATCTTAGCTGAAAGTGTTCCAATTAGAATGTAATTCTGTATGAAGTACTGACCATGCTTCTCTAAATCAGTAAACCTTAATGGTTTTTGTAATATTTTATTATCCTTGATGAAAGATTGCAGTAACTTCCTGATAACAGATGTTGGGCTAATTGTTTGTCACTGATGTAAATCACTATACAGACATGCATCTTCTGCTTTTCCTCGTTAACTAGTTATGAATTGTAGGGAAAGTTGATCATATCAAAGTCAAGAATTGTTTCTTTTCTCTTCGAACACAGTGCTGGAGGTGTTGAAATGTATAACTGTACAGGAAAAATAAAGGTTTCCAACACTTTGGAGAGTAGATTGGACCTCATTGCACAGCAGGTATGGAAATTATTCATGAAACTCTGAAATTTAAGTGTTAGTTCAGTAGTACAATGGCAGGCAATTGAAACAAGTTGTTGATCTTGCTCTTCCCTTTTGTGTAGTATTTAAAAAATAGTGTCTTTTTCAAGTGCTTTTCTGGTTCAGTAGACTAACAAACTAGTTTCCTCCCTGTCAACATATATCTTGGGTAAAATTTGAAGTGAAAACACAGCAGACCCTCATCCCTGTTCTGAAACAATGCAGCCAGTTTCTACTTCTCGGTGCTAGCAAGTAACACTTACAAACTCAAACTCAGTCTGAGTCAGTGTATATGATTCTGAAGTTCTAACAAGATTTCTTAACACTTGAATTGAAACTAGACTGCTTATGGATAATAAATGTAAAGGAGCAGGTAATGTAAGCTTGCTGAATTCCTAGTTTGTCTGAATTGCCACTGAGCACCTTAAATCCATTTCTGATGGAAATTGCATGTTAGAACATCTATGCTGATTTGTAATTAGCTCATTACAACAAATAGTAAAGCTAATGTTTCATCTGTCTTTCAGATGATGCCGGATATCAGAAGGGCTTTGTTCGGTGCCAACCAAAACCGGAAGTTCTTGGACTAAATGCTATGCTTTAGACCTGGTATTGTATCCAAACAATACAGTAAAAAGATGTAAAAGTTACAGACATAATTTAAAGAAAATGATCTATTGTACTTGCTGTTCTGTGGTGTTGTATCTAAACTGTTTGAACCCACTTCGTTGGGTTGTTTCTGTATCATAACTACGGGAAACTTCCAAAAGGCATTGGGAGATCATTGGGCTTATTGAGAACTCCAGATTATTAATGTCAGTCGTACTTTTTGTATGCATTAAACTGTTTTTCTTTCCCAAATGTGATCAAAGCTTTAGGAATGTTGTTTCGTAGCACAAGAGTCAATCATTGCAGCACACAAGTGATTTCCCTGAATATGAAGAAAATATTACATCTCTCGTTGCTATTAAGTCAGATCTGTACTATTTAATTGCATTGAAATGGTCATTTTGTTTTCAGGTACTGTATGTGTATATATGGTTCTGAAATAAACATCTTTTGCTGGATCTTCTATCTTGATTTCACTTGTGAAATGACATTTTAATTTATTTTATCTTCAATTATTTAAATATTTTGAAATCCAGTGTTGAATTCATTTTAATGTTATGGTAATGGTAACTTTGGGCGCTAAAAGAATAATGACATACCTGTAAAATGCTTTAAGTTGGCACCAAAGGTATGCTTTCACTTTTTTGACACTTGCACTCTTTAGTGATGTCCTTGAATTTCTTTACTTTTTAATTTGTTGTTTCTAAACTTCGTATTTCTTCAAGCTGTTGCCTATTTGTTTTACTGTGCTTTTTAAAAATACCAACAATTTTCTTCATATATGAAAAGGAATTTTAGTTGAGTTTTTAATTGGCTATTTTGAGCACATAGCTGGTCCTTTTTGTTTTAATTTACATTTGTCCCACTTAACATCACTTTGCTTGAACATCATTTTGTTTATAGGACTTGTTTCTTCAAATTGCACTGTCATTTATGGTTCAAGGTTGTGTTTCATTGCCTGTTAGTCATCTGACATCTGAACCTGCTTTGGTGTAGTATTGGAGAATTCTGAAGAACCTCAGACCAGAATTTTTGTGAAAGGGGACGGGTCGTGCCTCTCGACATTGCCTCACCTAGGAACCTGCTTTCCTACTATCTTCTCTCTCAGCCGTTTCCTTCTGGTTGCTATTCTGAACTCTCACTCTCTCTCCATCTAGTGGCAGCGATTGCTTGGAATCAGTAACAATGTGACTAAGCATCACCATCTGCATTGGCCAACTTCTGCCACTAGATGGAACTAATTTAATCTAAATATACCAGAATTTAAAAATTGGAAACATCAAATTCATCTATGGACATATATTCAGTGGTGTACTTTTATTTTGCAAATTAAATCAGGTTGGACTCCATTGTTCTCTACATCTGCAATATTTCAACTTGTGGACTTTTCTGGGTAGAAAATGTCTTGAAAGAGTCAAGCTGTGACTTAATATTGTCAATGTCTGGGAGATGTCAGGCAAATCAGTTTTTGAGTTTCATGGAAGGTTTCCCTCCTTCAGTCTAGTGCCTTTTCCTACACATTTTTAAATGCTGCTCACTTCAGAGTGCACACCTCCACTGCTGCTGTGTTACAACCTTGCCCAAAAACAGCCAAATGCCAGGACCTTCCAGCATTCATTCTGAATGTCACATTTAAACTGCAGCCAGGGGTCTGAGATACGATGTGGAGGTCTTGGTGTTGAGGGTGAACATGTTAGATGAACAAAAGGGTTATGGTCCGAAAGCTGCTGCTTTCAAATAAACCTGTTGGTCTATGACTTGGTATCGAGTGATTTCTGACCAGGACTGAAATAAACATAAGGTCAGTGTGGTGTTCAGTCTCTGAAACAAGCTGCAAAGACCTAAGTGGCTCACTTAGTGCTGTCAATGTTGCATGCAGTACCTTTTCTTTCCCCCAATGGATCTTCACACTATTAAGCCTTCCTTCCACCTGCAATTCCAACTTACAGACAATAATGCATTACTTGAATGTGTTGTTAAGCATGACATCTGTTTTCACTCCAGAGCAGAGATGTTTTTCATGTTCAAGGAGATATAAAGTTGATAAATTGTGGAAAGAACCCTGAGGTTTGTTCTGATGCTTGAGATGTTGCTATGGGTAAAGCGATTTTGGCAGCAGTATTGTGACGAGAGGTGTAGTTGAGCTCTGAATTGTTGAATTGCATGACTAGTGTGTCATGATCTGGTGAAGGTTGTTCTCTTTTTGTCATTACACCTCTCTGGACAGAGGATACTTGTGATCACTGTGCACAGAGCATGCAGTGAGGTTTTGGGGCATGCTGACCAAGATGGAGTCTGCAGAAAATGCTAGAAAGTGCACCTGTAAAGTACATACTCAGACTTCCATGTTAGAAATTGTCACTAATTTCTTTCCACTACCTGGGATAATAAGTGAACATAAAAAGGGTGCAATTAAGTAATAAGATGCAAATAAATCTCATTACTAGCACAATTCTCGTCTGTCAGAACCTTGGGTGGAAAACAGGGCTGTTTCTTCTCAACCTGTTTGGTTTTTGTTTGGATCTCCTATTGGCCAACTTCTTTCAGACCCTGACTGACATGGGCAATGGTCTGCTTGAGTCACATCACAAAGTAGCTGCATTTCTGAAAAATCACTAACTTCAAATGTAGATTATTATTTTGTTTCTTGTTGGTTTGCTCAAAGTTGGCCTAAATTTTTGCTGGGCTTCTGAAGAATAGATTGATCAGGAGGCAGTGGTCGATGGGAATAGCTTTGTTTCTGCAGAACTATGTAGTCTCCATCATTTATCCTGCACTGAGGAACTAGCAACTCTTTCATGCTGGTTCCCTCAGTGTTTTGTGTCTAGTAAGTAGCTTTGATTTAGTCACTGCTTCATATGTGGACGACTCTAAAGAATAGATTACAACAGCTTAGACTCCTGTGGAAAACAATTTTATGGTGCTGATGACTGCTGAAAATTATGTCACAATTGCAGATAGATGAGAAAATATGGCAGTCCTGAATCTTTCACCTAGTCAATACACAGTCACAGCACCAGTAAAGAGGCCAATGTTTATTTGGACTTAATTGGAGGAATCCAAGTTCAAATGTGATGCATTTTCCATCAATCCAGAAATGGTACTTGCACATCACTGTTAAATAAAATCCAAAAACTGAACACTGGTTCAGGGTAAGGAATGTATGGGAGATTACCTGAAGTAGCAAACGTTGATCTGTAGTTAATTACTCTACAAATTAAGTTGAAACTGTATTAAATGTTTGGTTGCAAATTCCTTTTACTTGATATTTTGTTTAGTTAAAATCAAATGGCCATATTAAAAATGTCATTCTTCTAACTGGCCTCTGGCCTACACCCCTATTTTCTTCACTTCTGACATTGGCATTTGTGGCAACAAAAGTTGTTGGAAAAGATCAGGTCTAGCAGCATTTATGAAGAGAAATCAGAGATAAAGTTTCAGGTCTGGTAACCCTGCCTTAGAACTGTAGTACATAGGAAAATGTCAGTTTACATGCAGTTTATATTCTGCAAAATAGTCACCCAGCCTACACTGGGGAAACAAAGTGTAGAGGAGACCACCTTGTGAACAGTGAATGCAGTAGACTGAATTGTGGGAAGTACAGGGAAAGTGCTGCTTCACCTGGAAGATGTTTGGGCCCTTGGATGGTGGGGAGGGGGATGTAAATGGAGCAGGTGTTACACCTCTCCCCACGGCACCTTCCTCTGTAACCGGTGAAGGTGTAAGTATTGGGAATCCAGGAAGAGTGGACCAGGGCGTCCCAGAGCAAACAGTGCTTGTGGAATGTGCACAGGGAATGTGTGTCTGGTGGTGGCATCTTGCTGGAGGTGGTGCAAGTGGTGTCTGGTGATCTTCTGGACATGGATGTTGGTGGAATGGTAGGCAAGAACAAACCCTCTCGCTGTTGTGGGAGGGAAGGGAGGAGGTGAGGGTGAAAGTGCACAAGATGGGGTGGACCTGGGTGAGACCTCACAATAGAGGAAGAAGGTGGAAATTTGAGGCTCCCTTGTTGAAGTCGGTCTCTTGGAACATATGTGACATAGACAGGAACTGGGAGAATGGAATGGTGTCTTTACAAGACACAGTGCAAAGATGTATAGTCTAGTAGCTGTGGGAGTCATTGGCTTTATAGTGGGTACTAGTGCCCAGTTTATCCCCAGAAACGAAAACGGATGCCTAAGGGAAGGGAGGAGTCAGATAGGCTAGATGAAAGTGAGGGTAGGGTAGAAATTGCAAGTGAAATCAATGAACTTTTCCAATTTTGGACGAGAGGAATCAGCACTGATGAAGATATTTTGATATATCAGAGTTGTGGGTGGGGGCCAGCATAGGACTGGAACAAGACATGTACCATACTGCACGAAAACCCCTCTGACCTGAAGAAAATGAGTTAAAAGTTGTTAAGGGAGAGGACAAGCTTGACCAAGAGGTGGAGGGGTTGGTGATGGTTCTGGTTGTTGCTCCAGGAAGAAGCAGAGTGCCCTAAGACCATCCAAGTTGGGGATGGACATGTAATGTCCATGGTAAAGAGGAGGTGCTGGAGCCTGTAAACTGGAAATTCCAAAGCTGGTGTAAGCGTCAGAGGAAACAGATGTACGTGGGCAGGGACTGGACTGGGGGGGGAAAAAAGACCAAACCTAGGTAGAAAGATGAGTTCTGTTGGCCAGGAGCAGGCAAAAATAATAGGTCATGCCTGGGCAGTCCTGTTATGGATTTTTGGAAGAAAGTAGAAGTAAGCTGTGCGGGGCTGGAGGACTACCAACTTGGAGGTAGTGAGAGGGAGATCACCAGATGAAAGGTGGTCAGTGACAGTAGTTCATACAATGGCTTGATGTTCTGCAGTGGGGTTATGGTCCTCTACATTGGAGAAACGAAGTGTGAATTGGTGACTGCTTCGCAGAATATCTACATTCTACCAGCAAAAAAGACTGAGCTTTCAGTTGCCTACCATCTCCTGTTCACTGGCCAACATCTCTGTCTCAGGCTTGCTGCAGTGTTCTAGCTGAGAAGAACACCACCTCATTTTCCGCTTGGGGAGGCTGCAGCCTTCTGGACTCTATAGAGTTCACTAATTTTAGGGCCTGAACTCTCCCATGTCCTAGCCCCCAACCTCTCACACCAGGCATGGTTATCACAGTCTGCCATTATGCGTTATTTTTGTTAGCAACCAACAGTCTCCATTTAATAGCTATTCACTCTCCTAGCCAGAATGTTTCCACTCCTTTGTTCTTCTCTCTCTCTCTCTCTCTTTTGTCTCTATCCCCACCTATCTTCTGCACATAAACCAACATTTTCCTATCTACATCAATTCTGAGGAAGGGTCACCAGACCTGAAACACTAACACTGATTTCTCTTCACCAATGCTGCCAGACCTATGGAGCTTTTGAAGCAACTTCTGTTTTTGTTTGATTTACAGCATCCACAGTTAGTTCTTTTTTAAACTAGTGGCATGTGGGTTTGGTCTATTCATGAGGGAGTCTAACAATTAACTAGTTCAATATTTTCAGAATTGTAATTTTAAACCAGGATGTCTCCGAGCAAATAACTGAAGGCCTCCTGAAGTAATAATGCAAGTTTACTTACATTGTGCAACTTACAAAAGAAGAAAAAATGATATGAAGCCATTCAGTACAGCAAAAGCTAGGATAAGCAAGTTTTAAAAATAGTTTTAAAACCGTTTGAATTCAGTCTGAAAGGGAGTGAAAATAGACACCGTAATAGTTTTTCTTAGAAAAAAAATTAGTTCTGTCTCCTCCCCATTTAAGCCCTACCTGGAACATACAGGTGGGACTAAGCATGTTTTTTGCTTATTCTAACATCCTCTCTAGGTTGGTAATAACTTATGAATGATTATGTTCTTGTGAATGGTTTTGGTACATTTTGTTCTGCCAGTGCCATATAAATGCAAATTGTAGTTTGTATTTGGAGCACCAGTTTAATAAAGTGAGATTTGATATAAAATGATTGAAGTTATAAATGTCCTTTCATAGCAGAGGGAGTTCCTGTTAATGTTTCAGTAGATTAAATTTATCTCGAGGGGCAAACTTGTGTGACACCACAAAACACATGATAATGCATTTGTAGTCCATGTAAAACCTGTACAAGATGCTATTTCAGATGCTGGTACTGTTATGATATTCACTATCGAAAAATAATTCAAGAAATACATTCTAATCTGTTCATTAAACTTTGTTACACTTGTGATAGCTACACATACTGAAATTTCCTGAATGAAAGGGTGCTTGCCCAAAAATGTGTTAGACATAGCTTTGAAACTGCTGAGGAAATGCCTAAGAAGCCTAGATTGCCTACAGGCAACCTAAGTTTTAAATTTTTTTTAGAAAAGTGACTGAGTAAGAGTTTTTTCAGCTTGTTCACATTTAACAATGGTCTGACCTTGTCCAGGAAAAAGTATTAAAAATGTTGGGAGTTACCCTTGGCAAAGGCAGTCGTCATTTTTTCTGCTTACTGTGCTGTCTTTGCACAAGGCCACCATGTTGTCAACATAGACAAACATCTCTTCGTGCTGCATTGCAAAATCTTTGTGGCTTCAGCAAGGGAAACAGGTTGGTGAGCAGATGGGCATTCTTCAGGTTCTTGGAGTGATAATCCTGTGCTTTCCATTAGTAATTGTTAGTAGCATTTTGATGTATGCAATGCAACCTGGCTTCTTGGACTTTCCCATCACAAATGGCAGCATTTCAGTACCAACCACGTTCCTTGTTGCACTTTCTACCATTAAATGTTTTGTCTCTCTACCAGATTTTGTTTTTACAGTTCTTAAGGTCTCTGGGTTTTAAAGAAAAATAATTATTCATCTCTGTTCTAAAAGAGATACTCTTTACCCTTAGAATGTTACCCCTGAATCTGGACTCTGTCCTCCAACAAGTCGCTACCTACCCCTCCTGAAGAAGATCTGTTTCTTCTGACTATGATAAGGTGTTGAGCTGGACGAATGCAGCAGACCGAGCAGGAAGGCTGATGTTTCGGGCCTAAACCCTTCCAGTTCAAATGTTATCTCGGATTGTCCAGCATCTGCAGTTCCTACTATCTCTGTTTCTTCTTACACTTTGTTACCTATCTGCCATTTCAGTACACTACCTCCAATCCCATGTATTTTAATATGTCATGCTAATCTTTTATGCAAGACCTTATCAAGCCTTCCAGAAATCCAAATAAACCACATCTAATAGCTTCTCATCTGCCCTACTAGTTATATTCTCTTTTTTAAAATCAAGCATCAATTTCCCTTCATAACTCCAAGTTGACTCTGTTTGTTTGATCTTGTCACTGTCTTTCATGTGTACTACTATTAAGTCTTTTATAATGGACTCTAGCATTTTTTTCCCTACTTTCAATGTCAAACTAACCAGTCTACTGAAATGGCCTGACAGAGTGAGAGACAGGATCAATGAAGACTATATTCACTAGAGTTTAGAAAAAAATGACAGAGGGAATGATCGTAGAAGCCTACGAAAATACTAACAGGGTAGACTGGAGGAAGGATATTCTTGATGACAGAGTCCAGATCCAGAGTAACATTCGAAGGGTGAGGAGTATCTCTTTTTAGAAAAGAGATGAAATTTTTTTTTTAAAACCCAGAGTGAGATGAACTAGTGGAATTCTGCCACAGGAAATGTTGAGGCCAAAACATTGAAGACTTTCAAGAAAGATGTAGATATAATTTAAGATCTTAGCAAAGACTTGTAGCTTGGGTTGTGGGTTCACAACCTTCACATAAGCTGGAAAGGACCTACAACAGAGGATGAAACACCTAGTTGCTGGATCACCATTTCATCCACTCACCCCAAGAATTCCTCAAGAAAATAAAAATCAGCAATGATGAAATTATGATATCCTTTGATGTCACAGCATTGTTCATCTTAATTGACATCCCTCTAGTCAAAGACACCCTAGCCACATTACTAGAGGAAGCAGGAGCGCAGACCAGCAACTATTAGCAATGACAACATACTCAAACTACTAGACTAGTGCCTCACCACACACTTCACCTTTAATGGTCAAGTATACAAACAGACCAATGGCACACCCATGGGATCACCCATCTCGGGGCTCATTGCAGAGGCAGTCATTCAAAGACTAGAACACACTACCCTTCCCTATATTCAAACTAAACTGTGGATCTGGCTTGCAGATGACACATTTGTCGTTATTAAACACAACAAACTCAAAGAGACCCACCACTTCACCAACAATGTATTCACCGGGATTAAATTCCAAGAGAAGAAAACAACAATCAACTTCCTTTTCTGGACATCATAGTTGAACATATGGCCAATAGGGAGTTCCAAACCTCAGTATACAGGAAAGCAACTCCCACTGACCAAAGCCTCAACTTCCACAGCAACCACCCCAATGTCCAGAAACAAAGCTGTATTAGGACACTATTTAAACAGGAGAGGACATACTGCAACACTCCAGAACTGTGCAGGAAAGGGGAAGAGCACCTATACACGAATTCTGCAGAGGATAACTCAGACAGTGTAGCAGTGGGAACAAACACAAGGTCAGCATTAGTCAAATTCAACTCATTTAACTTGGACACAGTTCCCTTCCCCAGAGATGAGGATTTGGTGTATTTCTCTCTCTAGCTCTTCCTCTTAACTGAAAACACATAACATTTTCATTGGCATTATAGAGGCATAGAGTACAAAAGTCAAGAAGCTTTGCAAAACCCAAATCAAACCATTCAACTCCACCAGGACCATCACTAGGAATTCTGGTACCCTAGGTGAATGTAGTTAATACAACACAATTGATTGAAAAAAATATCCAGAACTCTTGAGCACTTTCTGACAAATCTATGAACATAAACCTACTAATCACAGGAACATCTACAAAGTGATACATACGTATAGATACTTATGGGCTCAGGCACATATTTTTGTGCATTCATTACAGTGTACCATGCAGAATTGTGGTACTCTCAAATGACAGCTAATCTACGTGGCAAAATTGTTAATACAGCACTCCACTGTCTGTCCTCTCTTTAGTACCGCATCATTCACACCAGAAATTACTTCTTCCCAGATTTAATACTGTTCATTAAATGTCCCTACCATATTATTCTTTTGTTTGGACAATTACCTGCCTTGTGAATTTGATCATGCTTTTTAAAGTAAAATTCTATAGTTGTTGTTGAATCGCAACACCTTGTCCAAATGACCACTGGTGTTGAGTTTAGTTATTAAATGTTGACAAACTATTTGACTGATTGGAGTGTAACAGCTGAGCCCCATGACATCTACATATGCATACTTTCCAGAAGGAATGCTCACTTGACCCACCGAGGCATGAAGACTCTTCGTGTCATGGAGATTCTGTAACTGTGACTGCTCTAAGCAATACTTAATGTAAAATTTGCAGCATGTTTTATCTGTACACCATCACCCGTTTTGTCATTAAACTAATGAAAAATGTGCCAATATTAAATGTCTGGAAACAGAGATTGGTTTCATTTCTTTAAATTATAGAAAAACTCATCTGTGGCACAATATAAAGTGGATATATATTAAAATAGAAGTTTTGAACTCCCACTATATCTATTCATGTGCCAATATTTAATACTTTCTTCTACGTTTTCATTGTCTTCATTTGATATAGCAACCAGCGTATTTTACATTGAGTGCATCTGAAACATAACAGATGAAGGACACAGATGCAAAAACAAAATTGCCTGAAAAGTTCATGTCTGGCAGCATCTGTGAAGGAACAGAGTTAACGTTTCAGGTGCGGGGACCCTTCCTCAGAGGGGTTCTGAGGAAGGATCACTGGACCCAAAACGTTAACTCTGTTTTCTCCTTCACAGATCCTGCCAGACCTGCTGAGCTTTACCAGCAACTTTGTTTTTGTTCCTGATTTACAGCATCCGCAATTCTGTCAGTTGTTTTTTTATTAAGGATACAGATGCTTTAGGCATTCATATGCTAATCATCACAATATATATTTTCAGGGCATTTTAGCAAATTATGAAGGGAAACAAATAATATTTTTTCTCCTCTTTTGTCCTCTTTGTAGCATTGACAGACGCTGGAAGAGAGTTCCAGCTGTACCAGCAGCCTCCAATAAGTCTCCCAAATAACCACTCCTCAGAGGCAAACTTACACTTCGATGCTTGGAAATTGGATTGTGAGCTAGTTCCTGGCATACAGTCTTGAATGGTAGATGAAGATTGGTGTCTAGAATGCTAAAATTGATGATTGAATCCTACCTCTGAATCTGGAATATTCAGAATGCCCATGCACTCTACCCTAAACAAGTACATTTAGTTGTTCAGCTTGTTGAAGGCCCAATCAGTATTGAGGAGCTATTGTTTTTTTTCCCCAAAAATGTAGTTAGTGAACTGTTGATAATTGAATCTCAGAATTGGTGATGACTGGCACTCCTTTAACAATGTTCAAGCCCTAAAGTGACAGTAAAAGCTGACATGTTTTTTGGGTATCTCAGGCACAATAATTCCAACTGACACTCAAATTACATTATAATTTCTACTTGTTATAAACAATGGAATGGATTACACCCTAATATTTTGTTAATTCTTCCATTAAATATGCCGTAAAATCAAATTTCTTTCAAATGCAAATCACATTATTCATAATGCAGCTAGGTTTCAATGTTGGAAAAGTTATTGTGCTACACTCCCTGTGGGACTGGATAGGACTTTTGCAAGATTCATTCGTGGAATGTGGGCGTTGCTGGCTGTGCCAGAATTTATTGCCCAAGCCTAGTTGCCCTGGAGAAGGTTGTAGTGAGCTGCCTCTTGGAACCATTGCAATCCATTTGCTGTATGTAGACGGAAAGAATACGGTTCCAAGTCAGGACAGTGAGTGGAGTGGAGGGGAACTTTCAGGTGGCATTGTTCAGATATATCCATCATCTTTCTAAATGGTAATGGTCAGGATTTTGAAAGGTATCACCTAAACAGCCACAGTGGATTCCTGTAGGGCATCTTGTAGATGGTACACAATGCTGTTACTGAATGTTAGTGTTGCAGGGAATGGATGCTTGTGGCTGGTGTCAATGAAGTGGGCTACTTTATCATGATATTAAGCTCTTGAATGCTGTTGGTGATGTACTTTTCCAGGCAACAAGGAGTATTCCAACAAACTGCTGACTTTGCCTTAACAAGTCAAGTCAGATAATTAGAAGCATTTGTAATAACATAAATGACCTGTCAGTTCAAATGGAAATAAATAAGATATCGTAATTAATGCAGAGACACAGGTGGAATGTTCCCGTTCAGTGAAAGTGCTTTGACAAGTGATGTTATTGGTGCCCAGTCTGCCATGGCTCAGAGTGACTTTCTTCATGCAATCTTCTGCTCTCCACCTCTTTAATTATTGCAACCAAGTCCTTGGGCACATTTCTCAGGCAATCATGCGGCTACGGAAACAGAAGGGTTTACCATTGCCGGGATCAGCCAACGTTCATCGTTCTGGCGCCACATTTGAACCCAAGCTACAAACTACTTCAGACGCTGCAAGCCAAAAATGACTCGTTGTGGTCCACAGTTATTACTCAACACGTGACCCAAAAGAAATCAAATCTTGAGCCCAGGTTCCTGGACGGGAATCTGGTGGTGCTAGTGCAGAGGAGAGCATCTTGTTTTCTTGTTGACTCTAGATAAGCACAGATCACCAGACCAAGGCAGCCTGCACACAATAGTGGATGATTACAGCGGTATCCCAGGTGACAGTCGTATGAAGCATTACAGGAAGAATAATGATCTTTTGCTTTCCATAATGACAGTGTAATCATCATCTGTCTGTTACCTCACACTCAGAGCCACTAATCACTAAGTCAGCTATTGCATATAGCTGTCACCAAGGCTCACAGATTATGATACTCAGTATTATAAGAAATCCAGTCAATGGATCTCATCGACCTCATCCTCCCAAACTACTAAGAATTTCTGCCCTCTGAGCTACCTACTCATTTAATGGGGACACCTCACCATCTCCCTAAATCACGACTAACTGTTCTTTCAAATATTTCCATAACACAAAATCCTTTCATTATCATCTCATTGCAGGGGAAATAGGCCTCCATGAACAGACTGCTAACCATCAAAGAGAACCAGGTCCATCACACACAATATCTGTCAGATATATGCATTGCATTGCATCTCTCTAGCCATAGATATTCGGCATCAATGGCCAGGTGAGTGGAAAACAGGTACTTTGACCTCATTCCAGGTGGCCCTTACTCTCTAGGAGACAAAAGTGGTACCAGCAGCTTCAGTAGGCAGATGGAGCCATGCACAGGATCTAAGATACTTCCTTTCAGGACACTCCAGAGACACATGATCCCTCCACCAGCTCCTGCCTGTGATCCAAAAGCTTGCAGATTCAAGCTGAAGATGCTAAGCCTGCATCTTAACAGGATGGTCAACATGCCTGGGCAATCAAGGCCCAAAGACATCATGGAACAACTAACCAAAAGCCCCAAATTAACAGGATTAGACCAAGTCAGCTGTGAACATCAGGACTACATTTAGCTGTACTGGGAAGCAAAGGAAGAAACATACAGGGCAAATAAGGTATCTATTACTTGCTCTGTCTGCTCAAATGTCGTTTCTACTTTTGGACCTGGTTAAGTTGCACCATGTGGCCATCAAGGATGAAAGATGCTGTAATGGCCAAGCATTGCTCATTTCTTTTGCAACAGAGACCTTGACAGAAGATAGGCTCAGACATCGGGAATTCTTTAACTATCACATCGATGACTGCAGCCAAGGTATTGTGATAGGCCCTGGTCTACATACAACATTTCACAGTTGCATCCACATTGCGGGTGAGAGTGCAAAATCAGTGACGATTCCACATATCTTTAGAAAGGTTCAGGGTTGGGAGATATCCAACAGGCTCTTCACAAGTCTCCTCTCTGCCTGGTAGCACATTGCTGAGAATAACTGTGTAAACCTCTACTTCTCGCAGGTTTATCAATAGCCTTGAGAACGTTCAAACATTTCAGGGCAACTTCATAGCCTGCACACATACTTGTGAAGAGCCTATTGGATATCTCCCAACCCCGAACCTTTCTAAAGATATGTGGAATCGTCACTGATTTTGCACTCTCACCCGCAATGTGGATGCAACTGCGTTGCAACTTGTGTTTTTATAATAACATCACATGCCATAATCAAAAATCTAAATGTTAGCAGATACAGCCATGAAAACACGCTCCTGCTGATTTTAATTCTGAAATTAACACTCTCTCTTTTGTGGTTCAGCAGTAATTATTTCTCTCTTTGAAGCCTTGCTTTAGCACAAGTGAGCTAGCGCCCAATAGTGAGCTACAATCTAACTTAAAAATCAGTATCCATTTTGTTTTACAAGCATATTTATCATTTATTCTCCTCTTTACAGAAGCATAGGCATATAGGTGAAAATTTCATTTCAATATCTCTCCTATCCTCCTTCAACTCACAGACTAGGGAATAAGTGGCCTCTCTGCTCATGGAAGGATGTTGTGAAACTTGAAAGAGTTCAGAAAAGGTTTACAAGGACATTGCCAGGATTGGAGGGTTTGAGCTATAGGGAGAGGCTGAATAGGCTGGAGCTATTTTCCCTGGAGCAGCGGAGCTTAAGGGGTGATCTTATAGAGGTTTATAAAATAATGAGGGGCACAGATAGGCCAAGGTCTTTTCCCCAGGGTAGGGGAGTCCAGAACTAGATATAGGTTTAAGATGAGAGGGGAAGGATTTAAAAGGGACATAAGGGGCAACTTTTTCGCACAGAGGGTGGTGCATGTATGGAATGAGCTGACAGAGAAATTGGAGGAGGCTGGTAAAATTATAACAATGAAAAAGGTATCTGGATAGCAATGGTTTAGAGGGATATGGGCTGACAGAGAAATTGGAGGAGGCTGGTAA
Source organism: Stegostoma tigrinum (assembly GCF_030684315.1). NCBI lineage: Eukaryota > Metazoa > Chordata > Chondrichthyes > Orectolobiformes > Stegostomatidae > Stegostoma > Stegostoma tigrinum. The sequence continues at coordinate 27,684,347 of NC_081371.1, read as the reverse complement.
AATTATAACAATGAAAAAGGTATCTGGATAGCAATGGTTTAGAGGGATATGGGCCATATGCTCGCAAATTAGACTAGATTAATTTAGGAAACCTGGTCAACATGGATTAATTGGACTGAAGGGTCCGTTGCCATGCTGTGAAACTCTATGACTCTACATGTAAAGGGACAATGCTATTGCTCCAAATGGCTGGGTGGAGCTGTAGCAGAGCATCATATTCAACTACATGTTGTCCTCATTAAATGCCAACTCACGTACATTAGCAAAACATTATTTTATTGCAATATCTCAGGATCCAGGAATGGAATCTTGTTGAGGCAAGAGTCTTGCCTGCCGGCCAGAGCGCTGGTGAGAGACCTATGCTGACTCTTCTCGAGAAGGGCTTAGGAATCACAGGTCCATCAAGCAGTGATGAGACCACAGATGTGCCTTCATCTGGAATTAAGCTGTTGGGAGACGAAATCTCCCCTACCAAGACAGCCAGACAATCATAGGCCAGTTGCTATGGTACTGAGCAATGACATAGGGAGGCAATGGCTGCTGCAGGGAAGCCACGCACCATAGTTCCAGGATTGCAGAACTACCCTGACCACAGGTAAGTAATATGGAAGTTATGGGAAGTTCATGCAGAGAGGGTGCAAAGTTGCCAGGGAATGGGCCCTTATCTGATCCCACTCCTTCTAATTTCCAGATCCTCAATCAGGCACTGAGGTGACAAGCTGGCTATGAAGTTTTGTTGCCATGAACAGTAAACAGTAACAGGTTCTCTCTCTCTGTAATTTAATGCTACTTCTTTAAAATGCACCTCCTTTCACCATATACCTACTCTTAACTTCCATAATGCAATGACTGTACTCTCAGTTTAAGTAGATAATAAAGCGCAAAGTTTATTGGTTCCATTAGAGAGTATAACAATAGAGGCAATTTATCTGTCTGTATTCACACGCACCTGTCTGTACACACATTGAGAGACAATTAAACCTGCTTTCAATCTGTAGACTGGAGAGAAAATCCAAACTGTAACTGGGAAGCTGGGCTCAAATGAGATGGTTAAAAGGACTGATGCACATAGATATAAAATCAGCAGAATTTTCTAGCCAGACTGAATGGCCTTCATACCCTCATTATATATGTTCTAGGAAATGGAGTACAACTTTAACAGTGTTAACATTTCAGGTCCGGTGACCCTTCCTCAGAGACGTTCTGAGGAAGGGTCACTGGACCCAAAACATTAACTCTGTTTTCTCCTTCACAGATGCTGCCAGACCTACTGAGCTTTTTCAACAACTTTGTTTTTGATCCTGATTTACAGCATCCACAGTTGTTTTGGTTTTTACAACTTCAACAGTGTTCCATATGTTAGTTTTAAGAATAACTATAGAACTGTATTTTTACTCAGACTTATATTTTACTTAAATGAAGATAAAAGGTAGTGTCGCTATAATCTTACCAGACCACAGCACTGCTTTCTCATTAGACAGAGATGACTGGAAGTGGTTTAACCGGAAGATCACCATGTTTCACGTGAAGGGAGAGATTGAGAAGACAGTCTTTTGTGGTAAGCTCAGCTGGTGCAGGAATTGAAACCACACTGCTGGCATCACTCTGTATTACAAACCAGCCACCCAGCCAACTGAACTAATCAACTGAATTATTGATTCAAATAAAGTTTTACTATTATATAACATACAAATAGACTCCACCAATTTGAGATTTTCAAACATTTATTCTAAGTATGTACAATATAGAAAATAGTAAATTCATATGGAAAATAATCTATGTCAGTCAAGCAACAATAAAAATGTTTTCTTACATAAGGGCCCTAGTACAGAACAACTGAGGTATGTGTCACAACTGTAACCAAAGTGACTTGACATTGCATTTCATTACAAAATTTCAACATATACAAAATATAAAGTACAAATAAATAGGTTTTATGTTTCCCAGCATCTAGTGCCTTGGAAAAGATTAAAATACTGGCTGTAGCTAGTGCAGACTTGGTGGAAGACTGCAAGACTGACAGTCTGAGGTATGTTTTGTCTTTTATATAATTAAAAAGTAGCTAAAATCCACATAGTCTGATCAAAGATCATCAATTGTTGGAGTGTTTAAGTGGCTGTATGTTAGCTGCCTTCAGACAAGACAAATATCCTTTATAAAATGGGATCGTCAAATGCTACAGCAAGACTTTGATAAAGAAAATATGCGGGATTATTGCTGCATAGATTTGCCAGAGTTCTTAGAAAGAATTCAAGAGGCTGCGAAGAAAGTCAGAAATCGAGAAAAAGAATCCAAAGCATTTTCATTGTTCTCAATTTCTGTTCCACTTTCCAAAAAGTGCTGACATTAATGCCAGCATGGCTCAGTGGCAGCACTCTTAACTTTTAAGTCAGAAGGTTGTGGATTCAAATCCCACTGCAGGACTTGAGTGAATCTAGGCAGATGTTCCAGTGCATATTAAGGTGGCACTGCTTTTTTGGAGGCAGGTTTTTGGATGAGACATTAGACAGAGACCCTGTCTACCTGGGATGGGTGAATGTAAACAATCCCATGCTACTGTTTAAAGAGGAGCATCTCCCCGAGAGTCCTGGCCAACATTTATCATTCATCACAGAAAAACAGGATTATTTCAATGTTGTGCGTAAAACCCTGCAGTGTGCAAACTGACCACATTTGTCTCCAAAACTACAGTACCTATAATTTTGTAAATACAGAAAGGTAATTAATTTGACTATGTAGCACTTTTGAGACATCACAAGAACGTGGAAGCCATGAATTTAATGCAAGTTCCATATTTTGTACCAAGGTATGGATGCACAGGTGCTGGCAATCCTCTTGTAACTCAAAAACGGCAATTCTTCATTTAAGAGTGCAAACATTACGTGTCAGCAAATGTTTAACTGAAAGCAGCAGAACCTAATCCAAACCTGCCCTGACTCAATTCCATACATACATACATACATACACACACATGCATGGATTTCTAAAAAAGGACTAACCAACAGTAAACCACACTGGGAACCCTTACTAGTTTTTCCCTTCAAGCCCAGGGAATTTCATATAGTCATGACTGACATGTCTATCCCTGACCAAACCACAGTGTCCAAATAATTGGTGAAGTGGGCATGGTTGGCACTGATAAAGTACAGCAGATTCATGTCGCACTACATGCTTAAGAATTGTAACTGCAGATTTTATATTTTAAAATGAATTTATATATGAACCATGCCTCACCTGGTCAAACATGACTCTTAACGTTTTAGGTCAATTCAAAGGACTAAATGCAAACATCCTTTCACTGCACAGTGTAGTGGTTACCAGTTGTAATGATTAATAAGCACACAAGAGGAGAGTGGCAGGGATGGGGGTAATGTGCATCTTAATGTGCTGAGGCTTCATTTCTGAGAGATAATTATGTTATTCATTTGAAAGCCAAAATGAAAATGGGAGGCCGTTGACCAGGAGCAGGGGACTCAAATCAATTGACTAATTCCAGGACAAAACTGATTTATTTTTAAAAAATGTTATACACAATTGTGATTTTGAGGCTGCAATACCATGGAGTTGTTGATTGCATTTAACAATAAAAGACCTTTTTCCCTATCTTTTACCTCAGTTGATTTAAACAGTACAGGAACTAATATTTAGCTGGTGAACTTGTATCAAATATTTTAAATAAAATAAAGTTTATTTTAGTGTTGTCTCGGGTTTCTTACCAGGATTTAGTATTTGTGATATAGCCACTGAAAGCAAACCTGAGACTGGCGATTAAATATTACAATTTCAGCAGCAGAGAACACATCAAATACAAAAAGACAATATTAAACAAAGAAATGCAGAACAACTAACATTCTGTGCATCAGTGCAGAATGATTTCTCATTACAGCAATTTAGTGTATCAAATGTAACATTATTGAATAACCTGGGGAAAATCATACAAAATAGAAAATAGTAATCCTGCAACTAAACTACTGCATCACAAAATAAAACTGTTGCGTGCATGTATTGGCAACAATAACAGATTTCTACAGAAATCTTCTAAAATGATTCTGAGCTTATTAAAAGGATGCTTGGGTATCTTACTGCAGTGCTACATCCATAAGATATTGCTTTTTTAGTTGCTACCTGTTCATAGATACATTCAACAGACTAGAGAAAAAGGCATCATTTATTCTTGTAAACCAGTTTTAACCCAATCCCTACACAGATAGAAATGCTACAATTTAAAGTACATTTTTTACACCTGAGATTCTCATAATACCTATTTTTTTTTAAAAAATGAAAAATTGCATCTACCCATTGAACTAGAACACTGAATTGCTGTCACAACAATGTCCTCTTAGATCTTGGCTCTGTTTGCAACCATCTTGCTCACTTCTGTCGGATAGAAAAGGAAATCAGTGTTCATTCAATGAATACAAATCAATAACAACCAGCATATTGTTCCAGGTAGCAGCTACAGTTCAAAAAACATCCATCTAAATACAAGTGGATAAAGCTCATTTAGCATTTAGATAAACAAGACTCATTCAATAGTTTCACTTACATAACAATACTATTAGATACAATAAATAAAATATTCAAGTAGAAAGGGTCAGTTTTTATTTGTCCGGGTCATTAAAGATGTTCATTTGTAATAAAGCAAATAAATGGAAATAAATAGATTGAAAATTAATATTAAAATACAAAGTGTAATTTGAAGAACCATAAGGAATAAGGCTTTCATACAACCCTCATTTTGCATAATTTTGGAAATTTTTGGTTTTGGTTTCCCTATCACATTTCCTGTCAGTCAGATGCCTACCAAAACAGTCTCGTTTCTACTTTGACCATACTTTAAAAGTAGTTTATTGGCTATCAAGTACTTTGGGACATTTTGTAATCATGACACATGCTAACTTAGCAGATCTTCTCTTTCATACCAAGCATGATGTGAAAACTTTAATCCATAAGCACCTGCACTGCATATGAATTATTCTGAGATACCCCAAGGATGTGATAAAACTTTAAAGTTTTGAAAAGCAGCAGGCCATTCAACCCATTAACCTGCTCACTTATTTTATAAGATCATGGCAAATTTGATTGCAATTTTAAATCCATATTCATACCTGTTTGCTACAACCATTGTTTTTTGAAAATATGTTCAATTCAGCCTTGAATATATTCAATGGCTCTACTTCAAATGTGTTCTTTGGAAGAATATTTCAAAAGGCTATGAAACTTTGGGATAAAAAAGAAATTCCTTCTCATTGCTGTGTCGAATGTACGGCTCCTCTTTTTTTTGTTTTACAAAGTATATTCTAGATTTCCCCATGAGGGAAAGCATCCTCTTTAGAATGTGAGGCAAGGTATCTCACGTTTTTCAATAACATAATCTCTCTTTCTTATAAAGACAAATCCTCAACTTAGAAATCAGACTAGTGTACATATATTCCTCAGATACAAAAGGTCAAAACTGCACACTTTACTCTTGTTTTGACCACACCATTGCCTTTACAGTCACTACAGGACCTCTCTACTTTTACACTCCATCTGTTTTGCAATAAAGGTCAACATTTCATTTGGTTAATTATGATATAATTTTATGATTCATGCACAAAGATTATAAATATGCTTTGTACTGCAGCATTCTGCAGTAACCCTTCATTTAAATTCCATTTGTTTCTATTTTACTTCCTGCCAAAGTGGAAAACATATTTTCTCACATTAAGATAATAAAATGTGAGGCTGGATGAACACAGCAGGCCAAGCAGCATCTCAGGAGCACAAAAGCTGACATTTCGGGCCTAGACCCTTCATCAGAGCCTCTCTGATGAAGGGTCTAGGCCCGAAACGTCAGCTTTTGTGCTCCTGAGATGCTGCTTGGCCTGCTGTGTTCATCCAGCCTCACATTTTATTAATCTTGGAATTCTCCAGCATCTGCAGTTCCCATTATCTCTGATACTATTTTCTCACATTAAATTCCATTTACCAAACTTTGTCCATTCACTTAATCTACCTACGTTTTCCAAACTTCACAACTTGCTCTGGCCTGTTTTTGCATCAGCACTGAAACCGGTTACAATGTACTCGGTCCCTTCATCAAAGTCGTTAATCCAGACTGCAAATAGTTGAGGTCCCACCACAGGCTACATGATCCCTTCGTTCCAACACTGTTTATGTACAAATAGCCAATCCTCTACATATTCTAATATATCACTCCCAAATCTGCAAGTTCTTACTCCATGCCATAATATTTAAGTGTCACAACTTATTGAATGCTTTTGGAAATCCAAACGTAGATATTCAGATTTTCCTTATCTAACTTGTTTATAAAAAGTCTAACAAAATAATGCTTCTCTGGTGCTGCTTGGCCTGCTGTGCTCATCCAGCTCTACACCTTGTTATCTCAGATTCTCCAGCATCTGCAGTTCCAATGATCTCTAATAAGATAAAGTTGACTACACAATTTCCCTTTCACACAACCATACTAATTCTGTTGATTGCAATATGACTTCCAAATGTCCTGCTACTGCTTTCTTAATAATGAATATCAAGATTCCAGCACTCTCCCAATGATAGATGTTAGACGAAAGATAGTTTCCTGGTTTCTGCCTCTGTCCTTTCATGTATAGCAGTATTAACATTTATGGTTTGCAATTGGCTGGGGCCTTTCCAGAATCTGAGAAATTTTAGATTATAACCAGTACAACCAATGATTAAGCAGCCACTTCTATTAAGATCCTAGCATACAGTCCATCAAATTCAGTAATTGTACCCTTTAGACACATTCATTATCCTAGTGCATTTTCTTTAGCGATTGTGTGGGTTTCATTTTCTCTCTGCCTTTAACCTTTCGGTTTTCTACTACACAAAAGATTTTGTCTTCTAGCGTGAAGACAGATACAAAACACTTGCTTGAAGTGTCTGCCATTTCCTGATTTCCCATTATTAGTTCCCCAGTCTCGTTCTTTTAATGGGCTAATGCTCACTGTACATGTCCTTTCTTTTTATATAATTGCAGGTATTTTGATGAATGTTTTAATGTCTTGCAAGTTTTCTTTCATACTTCAATTTCTCCCTGATTTTGATTCATTTTGTCATACTCTGCTGGTATCTATTAAACTTTGCAGCATTGTTCATCTTATCTTTCAATTTTATATCAAGCTCAACTTCTTTGGTTAGCCGTGTCTGGTGCATCCTTTTTGTAGAGTCTTTCATTTTCAATGAAATATCTTTGTTGAGGTTTATGAATTAGCACTTTAATTGTTTGCCACACCTCACACACAATCTTACCTATTAACTATTTTCCTAGACCAAAAGAACGGCCGACGGTGGAAATCAGAAATGAAAACAAAACAAAAAATTGCTGGAAAAACTCAGCAGGTCTGGCAGCATCTGCGGACAGAGACTTAAGTTGAGTTTTGGGGTCCAGTGATCTTTGAGAAGGATTGCTGAGTTTTTCCTGCAATTTCTGTTTTGTATTTGTAACTAATTTCCTAGTCCACTTTAGCCAATCCACACCTTTGCAATTGACTTCAATTAGGTTCAAGTTTCAGACCCATTTTTCTCATCTTCAACTTAATATGAAAATCTGTCAGGTTATGATTATTTCTATTGAGGATCTTGGCCTATGGGATCATTAGGTAATGACGTCTTATTAAATATTACCAAGACTAAAATACACTTTTAGTTAATTGATTCCAGAATGCACAGTTCTTAAAAACTGTCTTGAATATACTTTGGACTCAGGCTAACTTAGCTGATTGGACAATCAATTTATAAGATGGTTAAAATATCTACGATAAGAGCAGTACCTTTCTTACAACCCAGCCATTATTTCTCAACTTAGAGTCTATACTACAGCGTAGCACTGTTAGAGAGCATACAAACAACCTCCAGTGATTTCCTTCCATTACTTTTTATCTGCAGCTTAACTAATTCTATATCTGGATTCTTTGAACCAAGATCACATCTTACTACTGTACTGTCTCATCCTTTATTAACATTTCATTTTCCTTTCTTTCTCACCTCAGTAACATCGAATAATCTTGAATATTCGGATCACAGCCAGGACAATAATCTCATTATGATCGCTATCATGTCATGCTCATTTGTGTTTATTTGCTCTATTTATTTAAAATCTATATGAATGCCTCCTGCGTTCAAATAATTCTGTTGCTTTCTCAATTTTCCCTACACTGACCCTAGTTGCTGATGCACTCGTTTGCTTTGACCTTCTCGTCATACTCTGGTCATAACCTAAATCACTATCCTGTACTGTTGCCTTCCTCTTTCTCCTTAACTTTGAAAATTTCCTCTGACAAGAATCCTACTCTCACTGTCCTGACTCCACAGCCCAAAATTTAGTTTCAGCCCTCTCTAGAACTTTAGTTGCATAAGTTGCCTGCTCTCCCAAATCCATTTTAAGTGAAGGCCTCCCAATAATACAACTTCCTCTTACCCTGGAAGTGGTGCCAATGCCCATGAATTTAACTCATTTCTCCTAAACCAATCTTTGTGTCACACATTCAACTTGCTGATTTTATTTTTCCTGTACCAATCCACACCTTCATGGTACTGCTTCCTAACTTAGTCCCAAGCTATTCATATTCCCTCAGCAGATGCTTCTTTCTAGGGCTTATCTGTATGGCTGGTACCCACATGCACTACAAAAACTGCATCCTTTCCTTCCCGCTCCAAGTTCCTTTGCAGTCATGAGGAAATGTCTTTAGCTTTGGCAGCAGGCAGGGAAGACAGCTTTCAACTCTCATGTTCTTAATTGTAGAGGTCAACGTCTATCTCCCTAGCAATACTGCCCATTACCATAACTACATGCTTTTTCATTCCCAACTCTGTGCTGTATCGTTCTATGTTCTAATCACACAGCAAGTCCTGAGCCACAAAATCTGGAATTCTCTCTTAAATGCATTGACCCCTAGAACCTCATTCAAGATTCTCCATCGAAGCTATTTGTTTCAGCAAACATTCAGTTCTACCCTACAACTTCCCTCTTTGGTGCAACATACTTTTTTTCTTCCGCCTGGGATGTTTTCTATGTGAAGACTCCATATGAATGCCAACTATTGAAATGTTCTAAGTGTAGGATGCAGTGAATAAAAATATCTCTGTTGGATTTCCACACACGCAAGTACGAACACTCACCTGATCAGAAAATGAAGCTGGCATCTTCTGCTCAACTTCCTTGACTATTTCTGTTCCCGACACAGATTTCTGATATGGGTTCTCCTGTACTGACATCCTATTAAAATCAAAATTGAAAGTAAAATTAAAAGTAACATCAAACTATATAATGCTTCCATACAGTGGGAAATATGTGTTTCCTGACTTCCAGAACAGGAGATAGGTTCATTCAGTAGTTACAGGGTAAATATTTTACAACTGTTACCCAAACAGCAGAAGCAATAGGTCAATTAATCACAAATACAAAGATTGGAGGACTGTAAATTCCACTGTGATCATGTTATTGAAGGGACTGAAGGTATGGTAGCTAAATTTGCTGATGACATAGGAAAGGATGTTGTAGAGAGGCGTTACAAACTTACTAAGGGGATATAAATAGATTTAATGAACAGGCCACAGATCTATCAAATGTAAGACAGTGTGAAATTGTTCAGTTTGACAAAAAAAAAAGATTATTAGAAAGATCTAGGTGTCTTCGTGCATGAATCACAGAAGATTAGTATACAGGTATAGCAAGTTATCAGGAAAGCGAATAGAATTTCTGTTTTATTACAAGGGGAATTAAATGCAAGAGTAGGGAGGTTATGCTTCAGTTAATTAGGGCATTAGTGAGACTGCATTTGGAACTGTGTATAGCACAGGTCACCACACTTACATAAGGATGTTAATGCGTTAAAAGCTGTTCAGAGAGGACTAACCAGATTTCCACCTGGAATGAGCAAATTGTCTTCTGAGGGAAAGCTAGATTTGTATCCTCCAGGGTTTAGAGGAGTCAGAGGTGACTTAATTTAAACAGAGTCATAGAGATGTACAGCACAGATCGTTTGGTCCAACTCAATGAGATATCCTAAATAAATCTAGTCCCATTCACCAGGAATTGGCCCATATCCCTCTAAACCCTTCTTATTCATAAACCCATCCAGATGCTTTTTAAATGTTGTAATCGTACCAGCCTTCACCACTTGCTTTGGTAGCTCATTCCACACATGCACCACCCTCTGCATGAAAAAGTTGACCCTTAGGTTCTTCTTAAATCTTTCCCCTCTCACCTTAAATATATGGCCTCTAGTTTTGGTCCCCCCCGACCCAGGGAAAAAGATCTTGGCTATTCATGCTAAACATGTCCCTCACGATTTTACACAATCTATAAGGTCACCCCTCAGCTTCCAGTACTCCAGGAAAAATAGCCCTAGTCTATTCAGCTTCTCCCTGTAGCTCAAACCCTCCATCCCTGGTAACATCCTCATAAATCTTTTCTGAACCCTTTCAAGTTTCAAAACATCCTTCCTACAGCAAGGAGACCAGAATTGCGTGCAGTATTCAAAAAAATGGCTTAACCAATGTCCTGTACAGCTGCAACATGATGTTCCAACTCCTACACTCAATGCACTGACCAGTAAAGGAAAGCATACCAAACACCTCTTCATTATCCTATCTACCTGCATCTCCATTTTCAAGAAACTATGAACCTGCACTTGAAGATCTTTTTGTTTAGCAACACTCCCTAGGACCTTACCATTAAGTGTTTAAGTCCTGCACTGATCTGCCTTTCAAAAATGCAGTGCCTCACATTTATCTAAATTAAACTCCATCTGCCACTCCTTGGCCCATTGGCTCATCTGATCAAGATCCTGTAAAGATCCAGAAAGGTCTTGAGCAACTCGACGCTGCAAGAATGTTTCCTCTTGTGGGAGAATGTAGAATTGGGGTGAGAGTTTAAAAATAAGGGTCATTCATTTAAGACGAAGGGTTGAATGTCTTTGGAATTCCCTTCCTCTAAAGGCAGGAGATGCAGAATCTTTACATAATTTTAAGGCAGAGGACGACAGAATTTCAACTACCGGGGAATGAAAGATTAACTGGAGATAGGCAGAAATGTAAAGTTGAGGTTAAAATCATGTCAGCTACGATCGTTTTGACTGGTGGAGCAAGCTTGAAGGGTCGAGTGGCAGATCTCGCCCCTTGTTTGCATGCTCATATCATTAAGTCCATAGCAGTCAGCAACTAGAAGAGAGTCTGAAACATGGCTGCCAGTGGACAAAATATCACTACTGACAAATTCATCCCAAAAAATATATCAGAATAATTCCCCTTGGGCAATTAGAACTAACAAAATCCAGACCCATGATAGTTTCTTCTGCTTTTATTAAAATTACTGCTGACGTAGTGGTATGAATTTCTCAAACCTGTTTTGTCGATTAAACACCTAGCCTCTAATCATGTGGCTTAGTACAACTACCAAACGAGGTAGTGAAACTCACTAACAGCAGTGAATGCAAGCAACACACTTCAAGAAATGAAAAGGCAACATTAATTTTTTTTTGAATAAATACAAAATCTGTAACCTACATTTTCAAAGCAAGTAGATTGGTTGTAATACTGCTGTATTTTGAAATGGAACCATTTAGCGCTTGTTTGTTACTTGAGAATTTAACTACATTCAAAAAATATTGTGTCTTGTTTCTCATAGGAACAGGAGGCCCAGCCAGTGAACCCGCTTTGCCATTCAATTACATAATGATTGATCATCTACATCGATGCCACTTTCCCATGCTACGTTGATATGCCTCGATGTCAACAGTATTCAGAAATCAAGCGATGTTCAATGATTGAGGTGGAAGATTCCAAATATTCACTACCTTCTGATTAAAGAAATCCCTCATCTCAGTCTTGGATGTTTTACCTCTTTTTCTGAGACTATGGCCCCTAATTCTAGACTCACCAGCCCGGGGAAACAACCTATCAATATTCTGTCATACCCTGTGGGATTTTAAGTTTCAAAGAGTTTACCTCTCATTCTTTGAAATTCTAGAGAGAACAGGCCAAGTATCTTCAATCTCTTGGCATAAAATATTTCTGCCATTTCAGGAATTAATCAGATAAACCCCCATTCCACATTCTTGAAGGTAACTGTCCAAAACTGTACACAATGCTCAAGGTGTAGTTTCACTAAGGTCCTATTTAATTGAAGCAAGCCATTTTTATTCCTATACTCAAATTCCCTTGCAATGGAATGCCAATATACCATATGCCTTTTTAACTGCATGATAGCTTTCAACAAATCATGACCAAAGGATATTGACACATTCATTCCAACCATTTTAGAAAAATACCGACTCTCTGTTCACCAAAGTGGGGGTTATCTCTATTCATGTATTAATTTAGATGTAAGCTACTGGTTGTGCACTTCAGCATTATAACTAGTATGCTATGTGGGGCTATTTCTATTGCTGCATCCAAAGCAAATATGATGCCGAATAAGCTATTTAGTTGAGCTATATAAAAGAGTGGACACCTCAGAGAGGCTGAGTAAGATCATCCACTCACCACTGAGTGAAGACAGCGAAAACCAACCTTGTCTCTTGTATGCACTACTGACAATCATGGCTGAGATATAATGTTCATGCTACCATTCTCAAACAGATGTGATATGGAACAAGATCTTTGTTCTGACGTGTAAGTGGAGGCCAAGCCTGCTGCTTTTAGAGTTTAGAATGTAATGAATCCAACACGGTAGGTCTGACAGGTTCAGTCTAAGCTATACCTGCCACTGTTGATGTTATTTTTACAATATGCTTTGAACAAGTTAGGGATGGGTGGACAATGACATAATGATGATGTACAATTCTATTACTGATCATGATCAGAGTTTCACGAATTCCACTGTCATTTAAACCGTCTGTTCCATTCTTTAGTTTCCACTTAAAATGTGTCAAAATATTTGCTTTAATGTCTACCTGTGATAGCAAGTTCCACATTCTTCCAACTTCTGTGAAAATAAATTTATTCTGAATTCCCTGTGGGATTTCTTGGTGACTTTCTTACGTTGATGCTCTCTGGTTAAGGCCTTGCCTAAATTTTTGAAACATTCTTCCTGAATCCATCTCAAACCCTTTCAGGATTTTAAGACTTTCTCAGTTCACCCTGATTTAAATTTTCAAGAGGAGACTCTTTTCCAATATATTTACCCAAGACATTTATGGTACTATCCTTGTAAATTCTCTCTGCAACCTCTCCAATACTTCTATATCTTTTAGCTAATATGTTGTCCAGATCTGTGCAAAATTCTCTAAGTATGGTCTAAACCACTAGCAGCACAGGTTTAGCATTACTTCCCTTTTCAATTCTATTCCTTTAAAGGTAAAAAGGGCTAACAAAGCACTACGTTTTAATGAATAAAATAATAAGAACTGCAGATGCTGTAAATCAAACAATAACAGAAATTGCTGGAATAGCTCAGGACATCTCGCAGCATCTGTGAAGAGAAATCAGAGTTTATGTTCCGAGTCCAGTGACCCTTCCTCAGAACTCTGGGGAGGGTTACTGGACCCGAAATGTTGACTCTGATATCTTTTCACAGATGCTGCCAGGCCTGCTCAGCTTTTCCAGCAATTTCTGTTTTTGAGAGTAGGTTTTCTTATCTTGCTAACCAATGGTGTAACTTTTAACAATTGTATTTGTATTGCTGGATCCCTTTACTCCTCCACCTCACCTGGAAAAGCAGCTCCAAAATTTCAACCTCTCAATTATTTCTCCTAGGGTTTTGTGGCACAGTTGTTAGCACGCTGGTTGAGCCAGAAGCTCAAGTCCCACTCCAGGAGTGTTAGTTACAGTATTTTTAGAAAATAATTCATAAACTGAAAGCACTGCATGCTGAGTGTGCTTGGCTTGTAACATTTAATTCGTGGAGAAAAACTCCACACAAAATGCAAAAGGTTGCCTTACCCTCTTATGTTGTAATGTTCTTCTGGTGGTCTAATTCCCTGTTGCTGCATCACCATATTTTGATACTGACCCATTCTTTCATCAGATTGACTGTACAAAGGCATTCTGGTTTGTGGCTGGCCATTTATCTGATGAGGCGGGATATGATGACGTGAAGCCCCCAGCATGGCCTGAGGTGGTCGCCGAGTTGCATAAGGATTAGTGTTAGTGTTAAAAAGAGAAGACGACTGGGCTGTATAAACAGATGAATGTGAAAGAATTCCGTGGGGTCCTTGAATCCCAGGATGTACTCCAGGTCCCCTGTATATCAGTCCACTTATAGGTTGAGCATTATGTCTTTTAGCAGCAGCATTATGACTGTCTAGATCCAGAATTTCTTTAGGACTTTCAGGCCTTTCCTGTTCTTTATTTAATTTTTCATCCTTTGTGGTGTGTGACATGTTATTGGTCCCCTGGCTCATGTCATTCTTTTCTTTAGAGTTTCCATTCATTGTTTCCTGTGTTGCATTTACCAATGTGCGACTGTCTGATGATCTCTCCGAACCCTGCAAAGGAATACTAGACACTGATGTTTTCCCATTTCCATTATGTACTGACAAATGGCTAGAATGCTGTAGGTGAGGGCCTGTTGGTGATAGGGACTGGGGCCAGTCCTCTGGAGGATAACTTTGCCCTTGAGCATAAGCATAGTAATGAGGATGTTGATATTGGTGGTATGGTGATTGAATCTGTTGCTGGGAAGCATGATATGGATAACATTGGACTTGGTGCTGATACGCGGGGTATATCCCAGGTGGCAACTGCTGAGAAAATCTTGGATTAGGAAAAGGCTGTGTGTTTGCAAAAGTCTGGGGTCCACTTATACTTCTTCCAAAGGGTCTGCAACCACGAGCCAAACCATACTGTCCTGCAACGGAGTATTCTGGATTATGTCCATATTGTGTGTGTGGCATAATTCCCATCATCCCAGGATTAGTTCCATTATTTTTTCCCTGTTTGCCTTCTGTTAACGTGTTCGTATTTTTTACAGACTCGTTTCTGTTCAAATTGTTGGATGCTAATTGGTCTGAAGATTCGGCATAATGTATGAAGTTGGGGGCACTTTCATTGACCAGGTTATCATTATGGTTCTTCACCTCAGCTTTATTTTGATTTTTGACTTTTTTCTCTTTGTTCACTCTGCTGCTGATTTTTTTATTATTCTTTGCACTGTTCTTTATGGCTCTTTTTTTGGAGCCTACAATTGGTTTGTTTGACTCTTTCTGTGCCTTTCCAACTGAACTGCTAATATCTTTCAATTTAATGTCACATTTTTCTTCCTCTTCAACTTCGATAGATCTCAACCCATTACTTTGACTTTCACTTGTATCCGATTCAATAAAATTGGCTGGATTCCGTTTGATGTCACCTTTGGAGAGCTGTTGTGTGGTTGGTTCGGTATTTGTAGGAGAGATTCCTGAATTTTTGCATTGTTGTTTTTGTTCACCTCCAATTGACCTGTTTTTGATTGGCTTCATTTCTGTTCAAAGATTTTTTAAAAATTGCAATTAGTAACAGACATCAACAAATTTAGATTTTCAATCTCCAGTCTTTTCAGGAGAGAAGCTAGGGTTAGAGAGAAGGATGAAGTGAACTAGTGTTCAACACATCCATTATCAGTTGAATCCACTCATTTTAAAATAAAATATTTATATGGAAAGACAGAAAGCTATTGGGAGGAAACAAGTTAATTTTAGCTTCTACCATAAACCCATTAAAACAGGTCAACTTTTTTGTTTCGCACAATCTCTTGGCTTTCTGGACTTTCAGCATTTAAAACGCAGACACACTTACCTTGTGTTTCATCAATATTTTCTGGTCTATCAGCATGCTGTGATATTCCTAATGAATCAGCACCGCCTTCCAATGCTCGTTTGTGAGGTTGCATACTGGAGATACATTGCTGGGTTTCACCATGTTGCTGCTGTGCTGCTGATACATGGGTACCAGGAAGATATGCTGAAGACTGCCCTGGTGGACAGACTGGGGCGGAAAGTTGCTGCATTGCAATCATCTCTGGACTAGATAGCATCGAATCAATGTGGAGACCTTGATGTGAGTGTCTTAGGAAAGGAGGTGGCATTCTCTGTACACTAGGTGCTTGGGGTGAATTTGGAAGTCTGGGATATCCTGGCGGCCCATTTTGAGGTAGACAATCTGGTTGATCTGGCCAGTGATTGAGTGGCACAGACGGCCTTATTAGATTGTGCTCCATCATTTGGGGAAATGGGCGATGCTGTGATTGTGGGGACTGGCCTGGAGCAACCAGTCGATTTTTTTCAACAGATCCCATAGGTCTTTCAATTGAACCATCATTATTACTGTTCCATACATGATGAGGCCCATGACATGGACCATTTGGGCGACCATATGGATTGTACACATGCCTCCCCTGAAAATCAGTGTTTGGACGGTGAACTGGCCCTTCCAGGCGGTGTGCTGTGTATCCTGGTTGAAATGGTTGGCTTGGGTACAAACTTCCTTCCTGAGGTGGAGCATTCACTGTTCCATGAGGCACTGATGGGGGTCTAGGGCCTAAAGGTGGCCCATGTACTGGCCCGGGAAATGTTGCTTTATTGCCAGCTGCTAACATCCGAGGCCCCTGATGTTCATTCACAGTTACCTGATGCTGTAATTAAACAAAAATACACCATTGTTTAACTATTTTTGTTTCCCAAAGGAGGTTTAAGTTGTTCACACAATATCAAATCATTTATAATCAGACTCAATCACTATTATAGGCTAGGAAAGACTTGGTCTGAAGTTGTTACATAGTTAATCGTGAACGACACTGAGTTATGTTGACAGATTCTCTATGTTATATACGTTAGAAGAGAATTGTAACAACTGGTCTTGTTTATATCCCTCTTCAATAGAGCACGATAGTCACCTTGGGAACACAAGATCAAATACTACATTTTACAGAAAAGCTGAGGCTTCTTAGGAAAATCCTTTATGATGATGATAATTTTAAAAGAAGGATTGATTAATTTATGGGGAAATATTTTATTTGATGTGTGTTTGTGTTATAAATGTTATCTCTAACCTACTTATCTATGAAAAGTGGGTTGACTGAAGGGAAATACTGGAAAAGTATTTTGGTTAATTGAAGTTCAGTTTTTGCTTTTTGGATAAAGAATACAGCAATCCTTGTTCATTCCAAATTTCTTCCTTTTGTAGGCTTTCTAAAAAGTAATAGTATGATATCAGAGCATTCTGACTTAAAGGAGAAATAATTACATGAATATTATTTCATCTAATGAAGCTAAAGCCCAAGTCATGGATCTGAATACTCCAGAAGGAGTAGATATAGTTTGTAGGGCTTAAGGGAACAAAAAATGAGGAAAATGTGGGAGCAGGGTATTGAGTTGATCCGTGATGATGTTGAATGGTGAAGCAGGCTTGAAGGGCTGGAATGTCTACTTCTGTTCCTACCTTCTATGTTTCTATGCCATGGTGGAATTTGAGCCCGTATCCCAGAGCACTAGCCTGGACCTTTGGGTTACTGAAACAGTGAGGTTATCACTGCACCACCATGTTGGTTTCCAAGACAGACTCTCACAGACTAATTCATTGTTGGGGAAAGAATATTTTTACCAATATTAGAATGTGAGTGCCAAATTGATTGCAATCTTTTGCATTTATTAATTTTAGATATGTCAATATTTTCTAAACAAGTTGTTCAGACTTATGACACACCTCTGGAGGAAGTGAAACTTGAACCTGGGCTTCCTGGCTCAGAAGTAGGGACACTACCACTATATCACAACAGCCCCAAACTAATTGTTGTTATCATAAATGGAGAAAGTTATAGGACACAAACTGGCAATAAAATGCATAATTCAGCAACTGAAAGCACAGATGCACTTAAGAGCAGATTGCTCTCTGCATAACTGGTGTTGTGGCACAAATAAGCAGGCAAAGTTTTAAAAGTGTGGAGGCTCATATTCAGCAGCATTTCAAAAAAAAACTAAGGAATTTCAATTTTTTTCTCATTCAAGGATCAGAGCAAATTTCAAAAAGATCTGGCTAAACATTAACATAAATTCTAAAAAAAAAATTGAGGTATGAAGAAAATTTTCTGAACAAAACATACCAATACCAAGGCAATAAAATTCATCTGGATGTTTAGTTAATAAAAGTGATGATTTAAGTAGCTAAACAGATCTTTCTAATGAAATCATTTTACTGTTTTATTTTGCTTCAGAAGCAGAGCTACAAAGAGAGACTAGTCCTCAAGATCCCGGTCACCAGCAAATTGCAAGGGGGCCAGTGCCGAGTTAAGGCTGGTGGCGCACTCTCCCAAGCTGATTTTGAGGAATTCATAAAGAAGCAGGGCTTGAAAGCAGACACCTTTGAGTTTTCTACTTCACCTGGCCCTGTGGATGAACAGGGAGGAGAGAGGAAGAAGGGATGTTGTGTCCTTGCTCCAAGCTGTGTGTGGTACATGACTCCATTTTATTCCTAATCTCAGAGTTCTCACTCACGTAGCTTCATCCATTCATAGCCACAATATGAGTGAGAGTGCGGTGTAATTGTCTGCAGGTAATAAAGGAGGAGTGAGACTGGGAGACAGCCAGACACAGACAGTTATAGTCACTCACTCACTCACTTACAGACACTCATCCCTCAGGCCCAGGAGGTCTGAAGATTAATTTTGCAGTTCTTTCCTACCCTGTGATTCCAGCTTTCCTCGATACTAGTGTTGCTGCAACCTTGTGGCATCTCTGGTCCCTTCAGTCAACTCACTTCAGCAGTCCACTGTAGGAGCAGCAGTTGAGTAGGAAGGCAACAGCCTTCATTTTCTACTGTACAACACTAGTTTCACTTTTTACTTCATGTCCATACAGAAGATCACCTATTATAGAACAAAGCTCTTTGAAAGTTACCTGCATGATAAATTGGTGATGCAATTGCTGTCGTACTTGATGTGCCAGCAGTGGTTCCCTTGGGGAACAATATTGATACTGGGTCTCTACAGTTGGCCGAGATCCAAACATACATGGCACCGATGGTCTCTAGATGAAGAAAATACTTCAATTTGTGGGCTACCATCTTGAACAGGATGGGAGAGGTAAAGGGTGGGGTGAGGGGAGGAGGATGGCAGGAACTTGCATGTATGTAGCACCTTTCAAAACCTTCAAACATATCAAAGCACTTTATGGCCAATAACATAATTGGAGATGCAGTCACTGCTCTAACATAGGGAAACGTGGCAGCAGAATCTGCACACAAAAGTAAACACACAGTGATTCGACAAATTGCTAGAAGGGGGAGGTTTTGAAGGAGTAATTCAAAGGAAGAAAGGAGAGAGAGAAGCAGGAACACGGACAGGATCAGGAAGAAAATTCCAGAGCTGCTGCCTAGCCAACTGTAGACATGGCTTTGTGATTGGTAGAGTGGAACTAATTAGTGAAGTGCAAGAAATCAGAATTGGAGGCACACGGATACCTCCGAAGGTTGTACGATTGGGGTTACAAGCATGGAGGTTACAGTGGTGAGGTCATGGAAGAATTTGAAACAAGGATGGAAATTTTAAATGACTCATTCCTAATGAGGAGAAATTACAATTCACAAAATTCAGGCATGATGGGTGATCAGGATTTGGTTCAAGTTGGGCAATAGGTAACAGGGCTTTGCTTCAGAGAAAGATTGGAGGCCGGCCAAAAATTGCATTGGAACAGTCAGTTCTGGAGGTAACAAGTGCATGAAGTGGATTTCCAGAGAAGGTAGTCTGAGGATGTGATGGACCCACTAGAGAAAGTAGACATAGCCTGCTTTAATCTGTTATAAATGTGGCATTTCTTACAATCCTGCACTCTCTCAGCACTGCACAGACGTTTCAACTAAAATCATACATCTTGAGATGTTGAGATTGAATCCATAATCATTTAATTTTTAAAAACCTCTTTAAATCTAACAACAAAGTGTGGGGCTGGATGAACACAGCAGGCCAAGCAGCATCTTAGGAGCACAAAAGCTGACGTTTCGGCCCCGGACCCTTCATCAGAAAAAGCTTTTCCTGATGAACGGTCTAGGCCCGAAACGTCAGCTTTTGTGCTCCTGAGATGCTGCTTGGCCTGCCGTGTTCATCCAGCCCCACACTTTGCTATCTTGGATTCTCCAGCATCTGCAGTTCCTATTATCTCCAAAATCTAACAACAGGTTTTTTTTCGATGAGGTACCAGATGACATTTAACCTACTGAGTGTTCACACCTCATCACTCAAATGAGGTCCAATTGTGATCACTGATTTAAATAGCAAAAAGCAAGTTCGACAGCACACTTGGTCACACTTGCACTATTGGATTAGTTTGTCTTACATAAGGCTGCAATGCCTCACAATTTATCAGTGCTATTAGTACACAAACACCTAGCACAAAAGTTCCGATTTGCTACTTTAGTAGAGGTGTTAATCTCATGCAACATAAATGGATTAATAATCCTAGAAACGGTAGAAAAACGTTACATGCTAGCTAAATTTTGACCTACTAATATCAGCAAGAGCAACGCTTAATTTTAGTACAAGTAATGTAGAGTCAAAGTCATACAGCATGGAAACAGGCCCTTCAGTCCAACTTGTCTGCATTGACCAGGCATCCTAATCCGACCTGTCCCATTTGCCAACATTTGATCCATATCCCTCTAAACCCTTCCTAATCATATAGCCATTCTGATGCCTTTTAACTGTTGTAATTGTACCCACCTCCACCACTTCCTCTAGCGGTTTATTCCATACAAGCACTGCTCTCTGCATTAAAACGTTACCCTCAGGTCCTTTTTAAACCTTGCCCCTCTCGCCCTAAACCCCTATGCCCTCTTGGTTTGGAATCCCTCACCCTAGGAAAAAGACTATCTTTTGGCATTGAAAATAATTAAGACCGTGCTTTTTTGATTTTTTAATGTCTTATGCTTCTACTTTATAAACTTAATAATAGACATTATTAGATCACAAATCAGATCTCATTCAATTCCATTGCCAAATAGTAAAATACTTGAACAATTAGAAGAAACAGTATTAAATTTGATTGGAAAAGCTGGAATGCTATGTTTTAATTTGCCCATTTCCAGAATTAATTACTGTGTTAAGTGACCAGTAAGCATGAGTAAAACAATTGTTTTCTAACAGGACTGCACTGCATTTAATCAAACATTTAATATCCTCATGCAAGTTTTTGTCCACAAGTCACAATAAAAAATATGGGGCAGGAATGATACTACCAAAACTAAGGATCATGTCTCCTTCCATATACTCATTTTGAATATTCCTTCCACACCTGGCACAACAAATGTTAGGGGTTGCTACAATTGACCTCACTTTCTAGTCTGATAGGGATGAGTTAAGGTCAAGATTTTCATTATTCTTGACTGTGGCAATTTTAACTGGGCAGGTGGATATCAGACAAGAGAGAATATGACTGTTCTTCTGTGTGGTTTTGTGGTTGAATGGTCTACAAGTGGCTAGATGCACAAATGAATGATGCAAATGTATAGATCACTTTGTTTCCTTCTAATTGCACATCAGCAAAGAGTTAAGAAATTCAGGAAAGGATAGCACAAAACTAATGGAGGTGCAAACTACTTTATTATCAACAAAGTGTAGCATTCAACGTAAAAGAATTGCATCTTACTTGTTGTCCTTGAAGATGATACATCTGACGTGGTGAATCAGTACACGACATTCCCTTGTACGGTGGTGTAAGAGGATAAGTCTGCCCATTTTCTACTCCTAATTTCCTTGAAGGAGGCCCATGCTGCAACTGGCCACTGTTCATCTCAGTTCCAGCACTTTGCACTTCTCCATTCATCTGTTTTTGTTGTCTGAGAGATTCATCAGTCATTTTACTTAGAGTTTCAGTGGCTTCTTTTCCAAAGCGATTTGACTTATTCCGTCTCCGATCTTTCTTTTCCCGATCTTCCCACCTTAAATTAAACTCTTCATCGCTGTCAGCATCTTCTGCAGGGAAGTGTTTCAGCATTGATTTGTTAAAACACCTGTCTAGAGCTTCAGCCATCTTTGTGTATTCTATTAGAAAATGAAAGTTTAGCAATAATCAGTGAGGGCACATAACCAAAAACACACTCACCAATATTCTCAATGAGTTCAAGCAAGAAAAAATGCATAAATGTTTAGAAATAACTGGTACAACATGACTGTAAACCTACTAGTTGAGTACAGTAACAGTAAAAGAATTAGCTAAAGAAAACAGCAATTTTCTTTATTGTTAACATGGAAACATGTTGCATAGTGTAGTTCCAATTTTGTTCAACCACAAAATTTTCTCTCAGTTATGTGAAGTGGACTTGAATTCTACCCACATCTTGAATTTGTTACAAGAAAGAACACAAAAAAAAATCAAAGCATACTTATTAAGCTTGACACCACTTCAAAAAAATGCAGGTGAATATAAAACAAAACAACACACAATATATAACTCATTTTATGTGATTATACCATTGGTTTAACTAACAAGCAATGACTTTCCTTTTCAGTTTATCATAAAAGTTGCATTAGGCAGGATTTATTTTTGAATTTCCAGGGATAAGCTAGTAATTTTATGAATAAAGTAAAAATCCAGATCTGAAATAAGAAAATGTCTACTTTCTCCCTTGTAGAACAAATTTATGCCAAGATTTAGAAAACATCAGTAATTAGCCGTACAGTTTTTTCTCCAGAACAAAAAAGGATGCATTATTTGGACTGGATTCTTGGAAATAAAGTGGGTGTCAGTGGGGGAACATTTAGGAGACAGCGATCATAGCATTGTAAGGTTTAGGATAAAGGTGGAGAATGACAATGCTCAATGCAGAGTTTTAAAGAGAATCAATCAATCGGTTGAAAGATGACAGATGGCCATGAGTAGAGCAGGGCAGATAGACTGGAATGAAAATGTTGGTGAGAACAACTGTAACTGAGCAATGGACTAACTTCAAAGAGAAGATGCTGCGGTGGAGAAGTTTCTAGAAACATCGAAATTGAATTTTTGCAACAGAATTAGTAGTAACATGAAAAAAGGTGGATTGATTGGGAAGAGCCAGCACAGATTTGTAAAGGAAATATCATTCTTGACTAACTTGGAGTTTTTAAGATATGGAGCTAGATTACTGGATACAAAATTGGCTTGGAAGTATGAAGCAGAGGATGGTGGTAGAGAGTTGTTCTGTGGGCTGGACACCTGCTTGATCAGCAGTGTGCCACAAGGATCGGTGCTGGGTCCACTGCTTTTCGTCATTTAAAGAAAATGATTTGGATGTGAATAGGAGAGGTGCTGTTAGTAAGTTTGCAAAATAGGTGGTGTAATTGACAGTGGAGGTGATTATCACAGTGTACAACAGAACCCAGATCAGATGGTCAACGTGCTGAGGAGTGGCAATGGAGTTTAATTTGGATAAATGTGAGATGTTGCACTTTGCTAAGGCAAACCAGGACAGGTCTTATACAGTTATTGGTTAGGCTCTGGGAAGTGTTGATGAACAAAGAGACCTAGGGGTGCAGGTGCACAATTCCTTGAAAATGGAGACACAGATAGATACAGCAAAGAGAAGACGACATTTGTCATGCCTGCTTTCTTTAACCAGAACATTGAGTGTAGGAGTTGGGATGTCATGTTGCAGCTGTACGGGACATTGGTGTGACCACTTTTAGAAAACTGTGTGCAATGCTGGTTGCCCTTCTATAGAAAAGATGCTAAATTTGAAAGAGTGCAGAAAGAATTACAAGGATTTTTCAGGACATGAGGGTTTAGTTTAAATTGGCACTGGAAACTGTTGTTCATTAATAACATGCAAGGCTATAGAAAATAAACATTGCATTAACAACAATAAATCAAATAAAGATTGTATTTTCAACCTGATCCACAAATCAATAACGACATCAAAAGTCAATGCGTACCTTGAAAAGAGAACTGTCATTTACAGAATGTTTGCATTTTGTTTGGACTAAAGACCGGCCTGACAAAAAGAATACTGCAGATTTTTATTGATGTTTCAGGCTCTTATTGTTGCCACTACTAGGACCAGAGCGCACAGCTTCAGAGTGAAGGGATGACCCTTTAAAACTGAGATAAGGAGCAATTTCTTCAGCCAGAGTGTGGTTAATCTGTGGAATTCACTGCTGCAGAGGGCAGTGGAGGCCAAGTCATTGAACGTATTTAAGAAATAGATAGGCTTTTGATTGGTAAGGGGATCAAGAGTTACAGGAGAAGGGTTTGAGAGACATCAGTCAAATCGAATGGTGAAGTCGACTTGATGGGTCAAATGGGTTAATTATGCACCTAAGTCTTATATGTTACAAACATAAAAACTCAAGAAGGACATGACCTCAAAATAATTTTCTTCATTTGGTACAACTAGCAGAGTACATCATGTGAGGACTGGACTGCAACAAATTCAATCAACAGTCTGCAATTAATTAATTCTAAAAGAAGCAAGATCAATTTAAATCAATACAGTGTGGTGCTAGAGGAACACAGAAGATCATGCAGTAGAGGAGCAGGAAAGTCAATGTTTCGGGTTGGGACCCTTCATAAGCACTCCAGAAGAGGAAGGGAGCTGGGAAATAAATAGAGGGAGAAGGGGTGAGGCTGGGGTAAGGTAGGTGGGATGGTGATTGATAGATGCAGGTGGGGTAGTGGGAATTGGTCAGTGGGAAGAATGGCAAAGATACGTGGGAAGGAAGATGGACAGGTTGTGTCAGGTCAAAGAGGCAGGGACTGGAGAGAGGGTTGAACTTAGGATGAAGTCAGGGATGGGGAGATTTGAAACTGGCAAATTCAATGTTCAGACCACCGGGCTGTCAGCTGTCCAAGTGAAATATGAGGAGTTGTTCCTCCAGTTTGCATGTAGCATCATTGTGGCACTGGAGGAGGCCCAGGATGGACATGCCACCCAGGGAGTGGGATGGGGAGTTAAAATGGGTTGGCAACCAGAAGGTGCTGTTGACTATAGCGTATAGAGTGCAGATACTCTGCAAATCAGTCACCGATTCATCAACTTTACCAATACCTTTCACCCCAACCTCATATTCTGGACCATCTGCACCTCCATCTCCAGTAACCGTCTCAGCAACAATGACCATCTATTACAAACCCACCGACTCTCATAGCTACCTTGACCACACCTCCCCTCACCCACCCTCCTGTAAGAATATAATCCCTTATTCTCAATTCCTCCACCACCACATTATTTGCTCCAAAGATGGAGCGTTCCACTCCCGGACATCCCAGATGCCCTACTAAAGAACCGCAACTTAACCCCTCTGTTGATCCAAAATGCCCTTAACTTCATCGCTTGCATTTCCTGTACTTCCACCCTCAAACCATCTCCCCCAAAACAAAATAAGGACAGTGTCCTGCTGGTCTTCATGTACCAGCCCACCAAACTTCGCATCCAGCGTATCATTCTCCGCCGCTTCCGCCACCCGCAATCTGACCCCACCACTAAAGACAAATTCCCCTCCCCAGCCCTATCTGCCTTTCATAGAAACCGCTCACTCCACTCTGTTTAAAAAGGCCGGTGGACAAAAGATGGGGAATTATAGACCGGTTAGCTTAACCTCTGTATTGGGGAAGATGCTCAAGTCCATTATCAAGAAAGAAATAGGAAGGCCCCTCGATAGAAATTGCCCTGTTGGGCAGACGCAGCATGGGTTCATGAAGGGCAGGTCATCCTTGACAAATCTTTTGGAATTCTATGGAGACATTACAAGCAAGGTGGACAATGGGGACCCAGTGGACATGGTGTACCTAGATTTCCAAAAGGCCTTTGATAAGGAGCTGCACAAGATAAGGATGCATGGCGTTCGGGGTAAAGTATTAGCATGGATAGAGGATTGGTTGACTAACAGGAAGCAAAGGGTGGGGATAAATGAGTGCTATTCTGGCTGGCAGTGACTAGTAGTGTACCTCAGGAATCGGTGTTGGGACCACAATTATTTACAATTTAAATAGATGATTTGGAGTTAGGGACCACATGTAGGTGTCAAAGTTTGCAGATGACACTAGGATGAATGGCAGAGCAAAGTGTGCAGAGGACTGTGAAACTTTGCAGAGGAACATAGACACATTGAGTGAGTAGACAAAGGTTTGGCAGATGGAATACAATGTAAATAAATGTGAAGTCATATTTTGGTAGGTGTAATAGTAAAAAGGATTATTACTTGAATGGTAAAAAGTTGCAGCATGCTGCTATGCAGAGGGACCTGGGTGTCCTTGTTCATGACTCTCAGAAGGTTGGTCTGCAGGTACAACAAGTAATTAGGAAGGCAAATGGAATTTTGTCCTTCATTGCTAAAGGGATTGAGTTTAAAAGGGGTTATGTTGCAGCTGTACAAGGTCCTGGTGAGGCCTGGAGTACTGTGTGCAGTTTTGATCTCCTTACTTGAAAAAGGATGTAAAGGTACTGGAGGGGGTGCACAGGAAGTTCACTAGGTTGATTCTGGAGTTGAGGGGGTTGGTTTATGAGGAGAGACTGAGTAGATTGGGATTATATACTTTGGAATTCAGAAGACTGAGGGGGATCTTATAGAAACATATAAAATTATGAAGGGAATAGACAAGACAGAAGTAGAGATGATGTTCCCACTGGTGAAGGTAGGAGTAGAGGGCATGGCCTCAAGATTGGAGGGAGCAGATTTAGGACTGAATTGAGAAGGAACTTCTTCACCAAGAGGGTTGTTAATCTATGGAATTCCTTGCCCAGTGAAGTAGTTGACGCTACTTCAGTAAATGTTTTTATGCTAAGGTAGATTTTATTTTGAACAATAAAGGAATTAAGGGATATGGTGAGAATGCAGGTAAGTGGACCTGAGACCATGAAATGATCAGCCATGATCTTATAGAATGGCGGAGCAGGCTCGAAAGGCTGGACGGCCTGCTCCTGCTCCTAGTTATGTTCTTATGTTATGACTCCCTCATCCACACCACACTTCCCACCAACCCCACCACACCTGGCACCACAGGAGGTGCTACACCTACCCCACGCCACCTCTCTCATCTCCGTCCAAAGCTCAAAGCCAAATTTCCAAATCCGCCAGGAGTTCACCTGTACATCCGCCAGCATGATATACTGTACCTGTTTCTCCCAATGTAGTCTCCTCTACAGTGAGACCAAGTGCAGACTCAGTAATTGATTCGCAGAGCATCTGCACTCTGTACACTATAATCAGCAACACGTCCAGTTGCCAACTATTTAACTCTCCCTCCCACTCCCTGGGTGACATGTCCTTACTGGGCCTCCTCCAGTGCCACAAGCTAACATCCACATGCAAACTGGAAGAACAGCACCTCATATTCCACCTTGGTAGCTTATAGCCTGATGGCCCGAATATAGAATTCACCAGTTTCATTTCTCCTCACCCCAACGACCAACCCTCCCTCCCATCCCCACCTCCTTGACTTGACACAACCTGTCCATCTTCCTTTCCACCTATCTGCCCCACCATTCCCACACCTGCATCCACCTATTACCATCCCACCTACATTCTCCCAGCTCCAGTTCCAACACTCCTCCCTCTATTTATTTAGAGATCCCTTACCGCTCCCAAGTCCTGGATGAAGGATTCCAACCCGACACATCAACCCCTGCTCCTCCGATGCTGCCTGACCTGCTGTGTCCCTCCAGCTACACATTGTATTTGACTCGGACTCCAGCATCTGCAGTTCTCGCTATCTCTGATTGACCCAAGACCAATTTAAGAACAGGATTTAAGAAGTGTATGGAGTTTAAGTATTTAATCCAAACTCACTCTGAAACAAACAAGATTTTTCTCCTCTTCCCACTAAAAACACTGCTCTTCATTTGGTTGCATTTCTTTTAGAGGTTGCTGATCTTAGTGTATAAGCTGGCATGTGTCCCAGAATGAAGGAGGTTGAAGAAGAATACAAAAGCACTAATCACATCTTTCCCCAAGCATCATAATCAGGGATATGTCAAAGAAATAGAAGAGAAAAACATAAAACTAAAACCTCAAGCTAGTCCGTCTTTACACATAATTTAAAAAAGAAACAAAAGAACTGAGTGCTGTAAATCAAACAAAAAGAGTAAATGCTAGAATGGCTCAGCACATTTGGCAGCATCTGTGGAGAGAAATCAGTTAATGTTTCAGGTTGAGTGACCATTCCTCAGAAATCATAGGGTCTCTTCACACGTTACTGCCAAATAGTACACCTCTGTTAGAGAGGTGGCAGATCAGCTCAGGGAAAAGAAATGGTGAAAGGTGCTATAACTTATACAATCAGATTCTTAAAAGAGGAGAGATACTTAGGAGCATGGATGACAGTGTAGGTAAGTAAGGACATTAAAATGTCAACTGGAATAATGAAAAATGTTGTGTTAAGCATGAGGCCATTTAACATCAGACCAGAAACTTGTTACGTAAACTGTTTTTGTTTATTCTGATCCCATTTCTTTGCATTTTCCTCAAACAATTTATTTTTCAACTTCCATTTTTAGTTTCTCCCTGCAATTGCTAGTTAGGTTGAAGCACTAAGTTTTGACCTATGATTTATAACCTGCCCCACAGATTCACCAAACAGCAGATAAAATATCTTTCACTATTTACTCATACTTGCTTTGATTAGGTTAGATCTAATTGTGCAAGTGAGAAAACCTCAATTTTTCTAACTTTTCTTCAGAATTATAATCTCATACCATATAGCATTCTGATGAATCTTCATGTTATATTTTTCGCAGCCCTGGTATTATTTTATACATTCAAAGGAATTCAGAGGAACATTCAAAGTTGCATGCAACACTCCAGTTGTTGCCTAGGTGTCAGTCTTTGCTCAATAGTACAGCTTGCTTTTGAGTTACAGGGTGCAAAATTCAACCAACCTCTTTATTAGCTTCAGCACATAATCTAAATTGACACTTCAGCACTTAACTGAAACAATGTAACACTGTGGGAAGTTCCATTTTTAGACAAGAAGCTAACTGAAACCCTCTGTTTCTACTCACTGTACTGAAGAGAAACAACAGCATAATATCAAGAGTAGCAGTACAGTTTTCTTATTGTCCCGACCAACATTTATTATGCAGAAATAAATAAAACTAAAGAATAAATTGAATATTTGGTCATTTCATTGTATTACACCTGGTGGGATCTTGTTGTGTATACATTGGCAAACATTGTGTCGAGACTCAAAGTAATTCATTGGCTGAGATGTACTTGGGGACCTAATGAAGAGGTGAAAGGCACTATTATCACTGTGGGTGACTTTAGCAGTCGTGAACTCCATGGCAGCAATGGTTGTCATAAAGCTGGGGCTGAGTAATAATAGCTCTGGGGTATGTTGGGCATAGCCTAACGGATTGGATTGTCCCCTGAGACCTGAATGGTCCTGCTGAAAAGCCTGCAATATATGTTTCTTTTATTGGAGCAAACCTGCATTTTCATCAACTCTATTTGCCACCTTTTGGTCAAGAATGAAAACCCCCATCTTGTACTCCACCCTCACCAAATGAAGTCTTCTTCTACAGCAACTTAATCTCACTCCTTCATCCACTTTGATTGCTCAGTAGCTCTCATAAACCCAAAATTTAACTTGTCACACAAAATTGGAGACAAAATAGAGGGTCACACTGGGAAAAGGTCAAGAAAGCACGGTACTATATATACACGTCAATCTTTTACTTCTCTGAACATCTAATTAAAATAGTTCAACTATTTAACATGCCACCTTTTATTTTGTTCACACAACACCTCATTCCATAATTTCATTTTCCCTAATGTCCTTTATCCTTTTCTACTAAATCCTTAAATTGTGTAACTTTACTCTATTTCTTGTGGTCAGCTTTTATTTTCCTTGACCTGTTTCTTTCTGAGCTTATATTCTTTTTAAATGACTTTCCTTTTCACCTGTTTGTCAGTTCATTTGTTTCCTTCATGTTACTTTTCCTTCAGTGTAGCTGCCTTTGCTTAAGTCCTCCACCTGCAGAATTAGAGTCCATTAAAAAAGGAAACCTCATCTTGACACCGTCGCTACAACTACATGTTGAGCTGTCTTGTCCTATAGCTTTTGGGAATGATCAATGCAAAGATTACCATATGTAGAACTATTGCAATAAATGAATCCTTTAATCAAGTGTATGCCTTTTCCAGAATGTAGACCTTTCCTTTCTCACACATAATGATTCATCATTCTGAAGTTTCCTGTGGTAATAGTGAATGATGATAATTTGACAAGTTAAGGCCTTGTATGCAAAAGGTAGCATGGCTTTCAGGAGGGCACTAACTCGTATCGTGCGTACAGTGGTGGGTGCCAAACTGTAAGAAAGTTGCAAAACATTCAAAAGTGTAGAAGTGATTCACTAGAATGGGGTCCAATATGAGATTATGATGATAGATTGAAAAGGTTGGGACAGTTCTTCGATGCAGCAGGTAATCAGGTAGGCTAATGGAGTGTTGGCCCTTATTTGAAGGGAGTTGTGTATTAGAATAGGTATGGAGGGTTTATCTTACAAGTTAAGGTTAAATAGGTTGGAACCGTACTCACTGGGATTTAGACATATAGGATTCTTAAGAGGCTTGATAAGGCAAAGGCAAATGCTGAGGATGTTTCACCTCATGGGAAAGTCTGGGGCTAGAGGGCATTGCTGCAGAATTTAGGGGAGTCAATTTAAATCTGAGATTTGGAGGAATTTCTTCTCAGTGAGTTGAAAGTCTTTGGAACTCCTTGCCAAGAGAGCTGTGAAGGCTGCATCTTTATGTATATTTAAGGCTGATTTAGATAGATTCTTCATCAGTAGGGGAATCAAGGGCACGCATGGACTTGGGGTATGTTGGATCACCTATGATCTTATTAAATGGCAAAGCAGGCTCAAAGAGCCAAACTGCCTCCTCCTATTCCTAATGGTCTCATGGATATAAGAGAACAGAGATCTGATTGAAGTTTTCAACATCGTGAGCAGGCTGGACACCATAGATAGGGTGAAGCTGTTTCCATTCATAGAGCCATAGGGATGTACAGCATGGAAACAGACCCTTCAGTCTAACACATCCATACTGCCCGGATATCCTAAATAAATAAATCCATTTGCCAACATTTGGCTCATATTCCTCTCAACCCTTCCTATTCATATACCCATCCACATGCCTTTTAAATGTTGTAATTGTACCAGTCGCCAACACTTCCTCTGGCAGCTCATTCCATACGCACACCACCCTCTGCTTGAAAAAGGTGGCTCTTCGATCTCTCCCCCTCACCTTAAACCTATGTCCTAATCTTGTCTACTTATGCTATCTATGCCCCATGACTTTATAAAGTCACTTCTCAGCTTCCAACATTCCAGCGAAAATAACCCCAGCCTATTCAGCCTCTCCCTAAAGCACAAACCCTCCAACCCTGGTAACATCCTTGTAAATCTTTCCTGAACCCTTTCAAGTTTCACAACATCCTTCCTACAGCAGGGAGACCAGAATTGCAAGCAGTATCCCAAAAGTGGCCTGACCAATGTCCTGTCTAGCTGCAATATGACCTCCCAACTCCTTTACTCAATGCACTGACCGATAAGGCAAGCATGCGAAACACTTTCTTCATTGTCCTATCTACCTGCAACTTCACTTTCAACAAACAATGAACCTGTACCCCAGAGTCTCTGTTCAGCAACATTCCCCAGGAGCATTATATACCTGACTATTAAGGTGTATAAGTCCTGAACAAAAACAAAGTTGTTGGAAAAGCTGAGCAGGTCTGGCAGCATCTGTGGAGGAGAAAACAGAATTAAAGTTTTGAGTCCGGTGACCCTTCCTCAGAACTGTATACGTCTTCAGCTGATTTGCCTTTCCAAAATGCAGTCCTTTACATTTATCCAAATTAGATTCAGTCTGCTGCCCATTGGCCCATCTCATCAAGATCCCATTGTACTCTGAGGTAACCTTCTTCATTGTCCACTCTGCACCTCCAATTTTGGTGTTATCTGCAAAGTTACTAACCATACCTTCTACGTTCACATCCAACACATCTAAATAAATAACAAAAAAACAGCAGACGCAGCACCAATCCTTGTGTCACACCTCTGATCTCAGGCGTCCAGTCTGAAAAGCAACCCTCCACCATCAGCTTTGTCCTTTACCTTCGAGTCAATTCTGTATCCAAACGGCTAGTTTTCACTCTATTCTGTGAGATCTAACCTTGTTAACCAGTCTACCATGAGGAACTTTGTCAAATGCCTAACTGAAGTCCAGATAGATCATGCCCACGGCTCTGCCCTCAATCTTCTTTGTTACTTATTCAAAAAACTCAATTAAGTTAGTGAGACACAATTTCCCACACACAAAGTCAAGTCGACTACTCTTGATCAGTCCTTGACTTTCCAAATACAGACAAATCCCTTCCCTCGGTATTCCCTCCAACAACTTGCTTACCACCAATGTCAGACTTATTGGTCTGTAGCTCCCTGGTATTTCTTTCCCACCTACCTTAAAAAGTGGCACCATATCAGCTACCCTCCAGTTGTCTGGGATCTCACCTGTAGCAAACGATGATACAAATATCTCAGTAAAGGGCCCAGCAATCACTTCCCTAGCTTCCCAGAAGTGTTCTAGGCTACACCTGATCAGGTGGTAGGGATTTATCCACTTTAATGCATTTTAAGACAGCTAGCACCTCTTCCTGTATAATATGGACATTTTTTAAGATGTTGTTATTTATTTCTCCATGCGCTATAGTGTCCCTCTCCACAGTAAATACTGCTGCAAAATATTCATTTAGCATCTCCCCATCTCCTGCGGTTTCACACACGGCGGCGATGCTTATCTTTAAGGGCCTCTATTCTCTTCCTAGCTACGCTTTTGTCCTTAATGTACTTGTAGAATCCCTTTGGATTCTTCTTAACCCTATGTGCCAAAGCTATTCATGTCCCCTTTTTGCTCTCCTGATATCCCTTTTAAGTACACTCCTACGGCCTTTATACTCTTCACTCCACCTCTGCTATATATGCCTGACATATGTTTCTTTCTTTACCTTGACCGAAAGCTCAATTTCTTTCATATCCAGCATTCCCTACACCCACCAGCCTTGCCCTTCACTCTAACAGGAACATAGTGTCTCTGGATTCTTCTAAAAGAAACAAGAATGAGCGGATATAGATTTAAAGTGACGTGCAAACAAATCAAGGGTGATGTGAGAAGAAGCTTTTTCACACAGCGAGTTGTTAAGGCCCGGAATGAGCTCTCTGGAAATGTGGAGGAGGGAGATTCAATTGAGGCAATCAAGAGGAGATTGGGCAGATTTTTTGGATAGAAACTGTGCAGGATTATGGGGAAAAGGCACTAATTAAGAACATTAGAACTAGGTGCAGGAGTAGGCCATCTGGCCCCTCAAGCCAACCCCGCCATTTCATAAGATCATGGCTCATCTGTTTGAGACTTAGCTCCACTTACCCGCCCACTCACCATAATCCTTAATTTCTTTACTGTTCAAAAATTTATCTAGCCTTGCCTTAAAAACATTCAGCGAGGTAGCTTCAACCACTTCACTGGGCAGGGAATTCCACAGATTCACAACCCTTTGGATGAAGGAGTTCCTCCTGACCTTAGTCCTACATCTGCTTCCCTTGATTTTGAGGCGATGCCCTCTAGTTTTGGTAGCAGAAACAACCTCCCTGACTCCACTTTATCTATTCCCTTCATAAGCTTATATGTTTCTATAAGATCTCCCCTCATTCTTCTGAATTCCAATAAGTATAATCCCAGTCTACTCCATCTCCCCTCATAATCCAAACCTCTCAACTCTGGAATCAACTGAGTGAATCTCCTCTGCACCCCCTCCAGTGCTAGTATATCCTTTCTCAAGTAAGGAAACCAAAACTGCACACAGTACTCCAGGTGTGGCCTCACCAGGACCCTGTACAGCTGCAGCATAGCATCCCTGCTTTTAAACTCCATCCCTAGAGCAATGGCAGACAAAATTTCATTTGCCTTTTTAATCACCTGCTGCACCTGCAATCCCACCTTCAGCGATTCATCCACAAGGACACCCAAATCCCCTTGCAGAGCAGCGTGCTACAATTTTTTTACCATTTAAAACAGTCCATTTTGCTGTTATTCCTATCAAAATGGATGACCTCACACTCATCAACATTGTACTCCATCTGCCAGATCTTTGCCTACTCACTTAGGCTATCTATATCCCTCTGCAGACTTCCAGTGTCTTCTGCACACTTTTCTCTACAAAGAGAGCAAAAGAGATTACTAATAGATTAAGACAGATTGCAGGCTCAATGCGCCGAATGACCTCCCTCTGCGCTGCAATAATTCAGCAATCATTCTGCTGTCATAGTTTGTAGTCTGAATGATCTAGATTACAGTTCACTATATAAATGGTATCCACTATGATATTTGGATCAATTCACATCCCACCCTGGGTGATGGAAGCAGGTGGTGAGAAAACCAAGAGGGAGGAAAAACCTACTTGTCCTAATCCTAATGAAACTACCTGCTGCAGATGCATCTCTTTCCTGGTAGTACTGGTTGGAGAGACAACTACAGCATGTGCGTGAAGTCAAAATCCCATCTTCACTTTGAGGATACATTCAACCTTGCGAAGCATGACCACCTTGCTAAATGGGATGGATTTCAAATAGAACTAGCATATGGCCCACTCTACCATAACCATCAAGCTGATCTGTCAAGATTGCAAGAGGTTTTAACTAGGAACAGCAACAGATTGATTTTCTTTCATCCTGCCACATCCAGTCACAAATTATGACGGACAATTAAATAAATAACCAGATGTAGTTCACAAATATTCCCATTTGATCGATGGTGAAGCTTAGGATGTTAGTACCAAAGACAAAGCTGAAGTATTAGCTAGCAGTAACAAGTGGATGATCCATCTCAGCATCATTCACAGATAGTCAGCACCACAGATAATAGCTAAAAACAACCTAAGGGACTGGATATCGCAAAAATTATGGCCCTGACAACATTCCAGCAACAGAACTGAAGATTTGTGCTCCAGAACCAGTCACATTCAAGCCAAAAATTGTTCCTGTACAACTAGAACACGGGCATCAAGCTGGTAATGTAGAAAATTGCCCAGGTATGTCTTGCGCACAAAAAGCAGGACAAATCCAATCTAGTTCATGGTCGCTCCAGTCTAACTTTCAAACATCAAAGAAATGGAGGGGGACATTGACAAAGTTGCACTTGCTTAGCAATACCCTGCTCACATGCAATCAATGTGGTCCAAAATGGACAAGAGTTGAATACCAGAAGCGAGACAAATGTAACTGCCTCTAACATTAAGTGCACATTTGACAGAGTATTGCATCAAAGGGCTTCAGCTCAATAGGAGTCAATGGAAAATCAGGAAAAAAGCTCTCCATTGGTTGTGGTCATGCCTAGCACATTGGAAAATGTTTACAGTTATTAGTGGCCTATTATCCCAGCCACAGGATACCACTGTGCGAGTTCCTCAGGATAGGGCTCTCCACTCCCCAACTATTGCTGCTTCGGCAACGAACTTACTTCCATCACATGGGCCGAAATTGGGATGTATAATGGTAATTGCAAAACATTCAGGACTGTTTATAACTCGTCAAATACTGCAGCAGCTTTAATCTAAATAGAGAAAGATTTGTGCAACATCTAGGCTTGGGCTGATAAGTGGCAAATAACTTTTCTACTAAACAAATACCAGGTACTAACCATCACCAATAGGAGAAATTAACCACCTTTCCTTGACAGTAAAGATAAATATAAATAAAGCCACATAACAACTCTTGCCACAAGCACAGGATAGAACTAGGAATTCCATGGCATGTGATGAGTCACGAATATGATAGAATACTCTGCATGTGTCTGGATAAATGCAGCTCCAACAACACTCAAGCAGCTTGACACCATCCAGAACAAAGAAGCACACTTAATTGGGACCCTCTATACTACCTTTAGCATTGGTTTCCTTCACCACAGACATATCATGACAGCAGAGCTTACTAAACACAACATGCAATGCATGGCAATTTAGCAAGGCTGTTTTGACAATAACTTCCAAACATACAACCTTTACCACTCAGAAGGACAAAGGCAGCAGACACACATGAGCACCACCACATTGTAAACTAAGTTTCCATCCCAAAACACACATCTTCCTGACATAGAAATATATCACTATTTTTCCACTGTCACTGGATTCAATTCCTCAAACTCCCTTCCTCGCAGCACTGCAGATGTACCTACATCCCAAGATCGAAGTGGTTAACAATGCAACTCAACTTTTCAAGGCAACTAGAGATGGCAAGAAATGCTGATCCATCAACAGCTATGACCCATGAATAACTTGGATACGTAAAGAACGATTTAATCATTCAATGTTTTTGCAACTTAGTCTAAATAGGCCACTTGGCACTCCTGGTTGAAGATGAATGAAAATACTTCAGCCTTACCTTTTGCACTGATGTGCTGGGGTCCCCCATCATTAAGGATGAGGATACTTGTGAAGTTTCCTTTGTCTTTTAGTTGTTTAATTGTCCACCACTGTTCATGACTGGATACTTCGCTGTACTAAAATTAATTGTCAAACAATGTTGATATAAACTGTAAAAACTTATTGCTCCAGACTCACCATTTCCTTCACCGTTATATTCCAGACAATCTTCAAACATAACCTTCATATCAGCAACAAATTCTTCTTTCACAGTATATTGTTTCTCATTAAGTTTTCTTTCAATGGTGGATAGATCCATAGGTGTCTAAAATGTTAAACACTATTTGAGGTGATTGCGAAAAATTGTTTAATAATACTGCATGCCAAGCAATGTATGTTTAAGAGATTCTTTAAAAAACGCACAAAAACTGTTTCATTGTTATGAATGACTTAAATTTTCATAGCTAATCTCTCTCATTTCAGTTACATATTGCTCCACTGAAGTTCTGCTGTACATATGGGTATCAAGAACCCACTGAGGCTCCAAGATCAGAATTTGGTCAAGTGAAATAAGATTGTGTAATCTCAATCCCTGTCCTAGTAACTGAGGACCTATGGTATCAATCTATTCCTCATACAACATTAACAGGCAACCATATTCAAAGTACATTGAATGACTGGGAAAGAAAATGACAAAAATGTCAGGATTGCTGCAACAGCAGTCTTCTGAAGTCAGGCATATTGTACAGTAGTGTGTTGGGGCTTTAATCTGTATGTAACTGTTTCGTACTAGAATATGCTTCATGCTGACATGAGGTACTTGAAATGGAAGCATTTAATGTATGAGCGCTAATTTCCCTAAGCTTTGAGATCAACAAAAGTGATATTTTAAATAGAAATCAGATTCTGCTTATTATTGATTCACAAAAATTCACTCAGTTTATTAGTGAAGGTATCCAATTTGCATGCCACTAGAGTTAGTCCAAAATGCCAGCAGTTGCTCAATGCATAACATGAATTTATTATTACCAGGATAACATTATAATTACTTTCCAGTTTACACTTGGAAATGGGCAATCCAAAGAAGACTAATTTTTTTCATGCCACAATTCAGCACATGTACTTCATAATTAAATTTAATGGATAGCACCAACTCAAATTCTATTCTCTCTTTGCTTATCACAGCAAAGGTAAATAAGGAAAATAACAGTTGACATTTATCCATAATAAGTAGATATAAATGATTCCATCTTTCTTCTACAAACATTTTTGAAATGTTATGCCTAATGATCTCTACAAAAACCCCTACAAATCCTATACTTAATCTGTAACTCATTGCAAACCCATAAGTAGTAGTGGTTGTATTTTGGCAATTTCAATAAAGTCTGGCTGAGTTACTTCTTTTTCCTCATTTTTACTGAGACAATCCACCCAAAATACATAATAAACGTTCATCAATTAAATAATAAATAAGTAAAATGGGATGCAACAAGAACAATATTCTTACTTCAATTATCTCGTAGTAATTTGGGGCATATGATTCATCTACAGGCTCAAGGAAGGGCCAAGAATCCTTGTGGGCTT
Organism: Stegostoma tigrinum; assembly: GCF_030684315.1. Lineage (NCBI taxonomy): Eukaryota > Metazoa > Chordata > Chondrichthyes > Orectolobiformes > Stegostomatidae > Stegostoma > Stegostoma tigrinum. The sequence continues at coordinate 27,646,446 of NC_081371.1, read as the reverse complement.
TCACAGCATCTAGGACTGTCAGAGGAAGAAAACAATGAATCTCAACATATGATGTAAATAAATTCCAGCTTGTAAAAGGACATGCAAGTTATTTAAAATCAAACTTTTTTTTTTAAAAAGACTTACTTGCTTACCTTTATACATAGCAATGTAATCTTCATCCAGTTCAAATCTACAACAGAAGAGATTTTAAATCAACAAATAATTTACTTTCCTTGTTACCAATTACGTTTCTCTAACTAGGTTGAATTATTTTTATTCTGAGATAACTTTCAATTTTAACATAGAAATCAATGCTTAGGAGGCAGATTTAAAAAAAGCACCACTTAGAACAAAAATACACAGCACTGTCAACGACACCTCCGACCTTTGTGTCGTCTGCAAACTTGCTGACCCATCCTTCAATCCCCTCATCCAAGTCATTAATAAAAATTACAAACAGAATGAAACCTTTGAAGAGCAGGTGTGCATGCTGGAATGGATAGAGATAGAGGAAGCTGATGTGCTGAAAATTTTGTCAAACATTAAGATTGACAAGTCGCCAGGCCCGGACCAGATTTGTCCTCGGCTGCTTTGGGAAGCGAGAAATGCAATTGCTTCGCAACTTGCGAAGATCTTTGCATCCTCGCTCTCCACTGGAGTCGTACCTGAGGACTGGAGAGAGGCAAATGTAACTCCTCTCTTCAAGAAAGGAAATAGGGAAATCCTCGGCAATTACAGACCAGTAAGTCTCACGTCTGTCGTCTGCAAGGTGTTAGAAAGGATTCTGAGGGATAGGATTTATGACCATCTGGAAGAGCATGGCTTGATCAAATACAGTCAACACGGCTTTGTGAGGGGTAGGTCATGCCTCACAAACCTTCGAGTTTTTTGAGGATGTGACTAGAAAAGTTGATGAGGGTCGAGCTGTGGATGTGGTGTATATGGACTTCAGTAAGGCATTTGATAAGGTTCCCCATGGTAGGCTCATTCAGAAGGTCAGGAGGAATGGGATACAGGGGAACTTAGCTGCTTGGATACAGAATTGGCTGGCCAACAGAAGACAGCGAGTGGTAGTAGAAGGAAAACATTCTGCCTGGATGTCAGTGGTGAGTGGGGTTCCACAGGGCTCTGTCCTTGGGCCTCTACCGTTTGTAATTTTTATTAATGACTTGGATGAGGGGATTGAAGGATGGGTCAGCAAGTTTGCAGACGACACAAAGGTCGGAGGTGTCGTTGACAGCATAGAGGGCTGTTGTAGGCTGCAGCGGGACATTGACAGGATGCAGAGATGGGCTGAGAGGTGGCAGATGGAGTTCAACCTGGATAAATGTGAGGTGATGCATTTTGGAAGGTCGAATTTGAAAGCTGAGTACAGGATTAAGGATAGGATTCTTGGCAGTGTGGAGGAACGCAGGGATCTTGGTGTGCAGATACATAGATCCTTAAAATGGCCACCCAAGTGGACAGGGTTGTTAAGAAAGCATATGGTGTTCTGGCTTTCATTAACAGGGGGATTGAGTTGAAGAGTCGTGAGATCTTGTTGCAGCTCTATAAAACTTTGGTTAGACCGCACCTGGAATACTGCGTCCAGTTCTGGTCGCCCTATTATAGGAAAGATGTGGATGCTTTGGAGAGGGTTCAGAGGAGGTTTACCAGGATGCTGCCTGGACTGGAGGGCTTATCTTATGAAGAGAGGTTGACTGAGCTCGGACTTTTTTCATTGGAGAAAAGGAGGAGGAGAGGGGACCTAATTGAGGTATACACGATAATGAGAGGCATAGATAGAGTTGATAGCCAGAGACTATTTCCCAGGGCAGAAATGGCTAGCACGAGGGGTCATAGTTTTAAGCTGGTTGGAGGAAAGTATAGAGGGGGTGTCAGAGGCGGGTTCTTTACACAGAGAGTTGTGAGAGCATGGAATGCGTTGCCAGCAGCAGTTGTGGAAGCAAGGTCATTGGGGACATTTAAGAGACTGCTGGACATGCATATGGTCACAGAAATTTGAGGGTGCATACATGAGGATCAATGGTCGGCACAACATTGTGGGCTGAAGGGCCTGTTCTGTGCTGTACTGTTCTATGTTCTACACACATCACCAGTGCGCACTAAATAGTGCTTCTTAAGATTTTTGAGATAGTAAATTTTCTCTGAGCGGTACAACTAAGAACAGTCTGATAGTGAGAACCACAATCACCATCAGAAGTCTGTGTACCAGGAGTGCGCAGCACTCTAGT